>NC_135884.1:142447103-142845308 GCF_964194155.1 Cetorhinus maximus
CCCTGACACTGCTGCTGCATGCCAGCAGTCAATGACTTCATTTTCTGGATCTCCCTATGGTTTCCGGTTAATTAACACACGCCCGCAAACCTCTCGGCCATTTCCATTTTTTTTTTTTAAAACGCGCTTTTGATAGCACGGGCATGTCGTAACAACTGCTTTCAACTTGCTCAGAGCTAACCCTGCTTAGAGCGAGGGGCACGCTCCAGACCAAAGAGGCAGTGGACCGCACACGTGCAGTTGTTCAAAAGCCGCCGGGTCTGAGTTTCGGGTGGCGACGGTACAATCTGCGGCGGGAATTTGGTGTTTTTATATCCTCCTTTCCGAGGCGGGGTCCAAATAAAAGGCTGTTACCCACATGCCAGAGGCAGCCGCTTCCATTAGTGCTGCGACACTGAAAGCATCACAATTCACAGTATGTGGCTATCTCAAGAGCAAAGTCCCACCTTCGGTAATAGAGCTGCAATGATAAAAGTAAGAACTTGCATTTATAAAGCGCCTTTCACATTGTCCCAAAATGCTTCACAGCAAATGAAGTACTTCCAAAGTTTAGCCGTAGTTGCAAAGGAACTTCATCCTTTCATGGGATGTGAGCGTCACTGATGAAGAGTCATACGGACTCGAAACGTTAACTGTGTTCCTCTCCACCGACGCTGTCAGACCTGCTGAGTTTTTCCAGCTATTTTTGTCTTTGTTTCAGATTTCCAGCATCCGCAGTATTTTGCTTTTATCTAAGAGTCAACCACATTGCTGTGGAGTCACGTATAGGCCAGACCAGGTAAGGACGGCAGATTTCCTTCCCTAAAGGGCACCAGTGAACCAGCTGAGTTTTTACAAGGATCGATGAGAGTTTCATGATCATCATTAGCCTTCGATTCCAGATTTTATTAACTGAATTCAAATTCCACCAGCTGCTGTGGTGGGATTTGAACCCCTGTCCCCAGAGCATTAACCTGGGCCTCTGGATTACTAGCCCAGTGACATCAGCACTACACCACCATCACCCTGAAGCGAGCAACACCAATAAATAAAAGGTTCCGATGCAAGGCCTCAAACGTTAACTTTGTTTAAAACAAAAACAGAATTACCTGGAAAAACTCAGCAGGTCTGGCAGCATCGGTGGAGAAGAAAACAGTTGACGTTTCGAGTCCTCATGACCCTGTTTAGCTCTCTCCACAGATGCCGCCAGCAATTTCCGGCAATTTTTGTTTTCATCACTGATACTTTTAATTTGTTCTGGTGATGTTGTTTGAGGGATAAATATCGGCCAGGACGCAAGTGCCATGGAATCTTTTATGTCCACTCGAGAGGGCAGACGGGGCGATGGGGTGAGGAGGGCTCGGTTTATTGTCTCACCTGAAAGATGGCACCTCTGCCAGTGCAGCACTCCCGCAGTTCTGCGCTGGAGTGTCAGCCTGGATTTTGTGCTCAAGCTTCTATAGTTGGGACTTGAAACCTAACTCAAAACACCCAGCAAACACAGACACTGTTGAGAACAGTGAACTACAGTTGCACCATATTACATGATTCCCAGTTGTAAGAGATTTGCCCCCCTGACACTGAAGAGTAGTTTCAGCACAACAACTACACACAGGCATCACCCCAAATAAAATAAAACCAAGTTGGCACAGGGTAACTAAAACATCCAGGAATCTCCGGGAATTAATGATTAAACTCTAGGAACCCTGGTGCAAGTAATCCAGGAGGACAATGAGAGGGACGTTAATGAGCTGTGTTTTAAAAACATTTTCTTTGTGAACACTTTCGTTTCTTGAGTATAAAAACATCACACAAGAAGGCTGTTTGACTGACAGTAAAGAATTATCCAATTGGCTGATGAACAGTCTATTCGTTTTCTGATAGGCAGGGGAAGACAATGCAATGTGATTATTGACATGCCGGGAGACCAATGAGAGAGTGCATTGTAGGGGGAGGGTGCAGGCAGCAAGTCATGTGATAATGCCTCCAGGAATATATCCAACTAGAGTGGCAAGTCTAAGTCGATGTGGTTCTGCTATTGAACTGGGGTGTAAGTGTATCAGGGACAAATAGTGCAAGGTCTCACTCAAGTGGTCAGCCATTGCTAGCCCTATGCACAAGGTGTAAAACCATCTCCATCAATTCCAACTTGGCACGCATTCAGATGTCAGATTCCACTTAGTCCGATGCTCGTTTGAACTTTAAGCCGGTCATTAAGCACAACGAAGCAGATTGCAACACACCACCTCACCAAAGACCGAGGTAACCCAAGGGTACTTGGCATAGTCTTCAGGCCAAAGGCAGCATTAGCATGCGAAAAAAAAAAGTCCCGAGCTTTAAGTTAGTTAAGACTTTAACCCTTTTACAATGGCACCATGGAAATTTTCAGATATCTACATTATTAGAGTTTCAAAGCCGAGTTTCGCCTGCTGAGGAGTCAAAGGGTTAAATGTAGGCAGAGACAGAGAGAGAGGCACACACACTGTGAGTGTTGAAGCAGCAGATCTCAAAGTGTAAACACATCTGATATAAGTAACAGGGCTCAAAGACAACCTTGTCTGCCAAAAGATGTCGGAGATTTCCACATGAAACTGGAAATGGAATTCCTATCCTATGGGGGTTTCACAGTGCTTCAGAATAATGGTTATTACCGTCAGTTCAAAGGCAAGCTCGCTGATATATGGGATGGATGGCAGAGAGGCTTCTCGTTATATAACGCCTTTCACAAACTCAGGAGGTCCCAAATTGCTTTACAGCCAATGGTAGTACTTTTGAAGTGTAGTCGTTTTGTTAATGTAGGAAATGTTGCAGCCAATTTGTGCACAGCAAGGTCCCACAAACAGTAATGTGATAATGATCTGATAATCTGTTTTTTTTTCAGTGATGTTGTTTAAGAGATAAATATTGGCCAGGATACTTGGGATGCTATGGAGAGAGAGAAGAACCCAGTATCATTCCAAATATTCTCCACCCCCTTCCTATATCCACTGAGCCATTCAGCTGAGGTCTGGGACAGATTCCACCAGCAGTCAAACTGGACATTACTCATGTCTGGACGTTGATGGTAGGCGTAAACTGGGACCATTACAGAACTCTCAATCCTGTCCTCACGCAAAACCCAGCCACACGTGCTTCCAGGTGGGACTGCCAGACAGAGGTCAGGAGTGGAGACCCAGATCGATTATCCTCGCCTAAACCAGGAGCACCAAGGCCAACTGCAACCAGTATCCTGGTATAGGGACCAGCTCACTCCTCAATGAACCAAGGAGTCAACCTTAAGTCCTCCCAGTCCATGTGACTCCCTGGATAAACTGACTGAGGCATCTGAAGAGGATTAAGTTCCCGAACTTCTGGAGGCCACTGAGGCGTGGCCAATATGCAGCACCACTGATTATGGCACCACCTTTCGTCAGACTAGCTGAGACTGGGTGGGACCTATAGTATTGTGTTGTCAGGTTGAAGTGTTTTTAGTGACTCCCGAAGACTGCCAGTTGCAAACACTCTAACTTATTCCTCTCCGCAGATGCTGCCAGGCCTGCTGAGTTTCTCCAGGTATTTTTATTTTTGTTTTCTAACTTTATTGTAACATTTTATGAGAACACGTCTATCCATGATGCTTCCTGCTAGGCCCTCAGGTCACATGAGTATATGTCACTTCCTTCTACAACATCACCGACTATTACAGTTAACCTTTTATGGAACTTTGTCTAACATACTCCATTAGACTACAGGACCAAGAGCTGGAGGTCAGTCACCTCTCTGCCAATGTCCTTGTAACCTGGCACCACTGCACTGTTGGAGCTGTCACCTTTCTGTTAAACCAAGGCCCCATCTGACAGCTGGGGTAGATGTAAAAAGAATCCATGGCACTATCTCATAGAAGAGCAGGGGAATTATCCCAGTGGCCTGGTTAATATTTCTCCCTCAATCAACATCGCACACGCGGATTATCTAGTCATTATCACATTGCTGTTTCTGGGAGCTTGCTGTGCACAAAATGGCTGCTGAATTTCCTGCATTACAACAGTGATTGCACTGCGAAAGTACTTCATTGGCTGTGAAGATCTTTGACACGTCTGGTGGTCATGGAAATTTCTAAATAAGTGCAAATATTTCTTTATCTTTCTTACCAAGGGATAAGTGGCACTGGACTCTGCCTGCACTATGACTGCTGCCTTCACTCAGGGTTCAATGTGGCTTTAATGGGATTAAAAATTTCTTGAAATAGCTGAGAGATATCACATCTTGGACTGTTTCACTAAAGGAATTCTTTTTCTGGAATGACTTATGCATACGAACCAGCAACATCCCATAGCTGTTACTTCGATGAAGGACTGATGAATCTGCTTTACTTTTTAAACTGCGTTGGTTGAAATTTCTCCAGTTGATAACCTAACTCACACTGTCCTGTTCACCCATCAACCCTCTGCTCGCTGATCTACAGCTACTCCTTCAACAACAGCTTGCATCCCTATAGAATCGTCAATATGGGAAAACATCTCAAGGTGCTTCATAGGAGTGTTACCGGACAAAGTTCGATGCTGAGTCACATGAGGAGGCAGGGCAGGTGACCAAAAGCAAGATCAAAGAGGTGGGCTTTAAGGAGCGTCTTAGAGGAGAGAAGGGGAGAGACATAGAGGTTTAGGGAGGGAGGTTCAGAGCCTAGGGCCTAGGCAGATGAAGACATGGGCACCAATGGTGGAGCGACTGCAGGAGGCCAGAATTGGAGGAGCACAGGTTATCTTGAAGGGTTGTAGGACTGGAGGAGGTTACAGGGATAGGGAGGGGTGAGACCATGGAGACATTTGAATGCAAGAATCCAAAAAAATCAACCCGGACTGGGAACCTATGTAACCATCACAATATCACGGGTGTTGTTCTTACTTTACCGCTTCTCAGACAGGCTTCTCGACCAGACCCACAACCCACAGCCACCCACAGAGGTCCACAGGAAGATAACTTCCTGATGTATTCACGACTGAGCGGGTGTTCATTAGATGAAACGTCTGCTCTTTCCAGCCGACAGCCTCTTGGAGCATCACCACCCGGAAGGTGTTAATGAGATCAGACAAAAGGCCATCTCCTCGGAGATCAACTTGAATGAAACGCACACCGTTTTATTCTCCTCTCCACTACCCCCTCTTCCCAGGCAAAAATCACTGCGGTGCTAAACAACAAACAATGGGGATCCGCAAAAAGGATTGTGCATCCCATTTTTCCATTTTGTCAGAAAAAGCCAAGTGACAAGGGAAGGAGAGAAAGGAAGAGTGTCAGAATGACACGAAGGAAACCTAATTATCACACACAGGACTCCAATAGACTGCTTCACAGCCACACAGCGGGGACAGAGACAAAAGGATTCACTCGTATTTTTTCAAACTGAGTTAATTAACTAGCCCCTTGTTTGTTTGAACAATGACCTGCTTTCCTCAGATACACCATTGGAACATTGTGAATCAGGGCCCTGTGATAATGAGCTTGGCTGTGAAAAGGTAAGGCTGTAGCAGCAGGTTAATGGCGATCACCACCAACACACATTGCTGGGGAGACAGAACAGGTGCTTGCAATTGCTTTTGTGCATTAGGTTGGGGTTAGGGTTGGATCACAGAGTAGATGAGAATGTGTGTATTCACCCTGGAGAGAGAGAGAGAGAGAGAGAGAATGTGATAGAAGCTGCAGTTGATCCTTTAAGCGTTCTGCACTAGCTGTGGCTCAGTGAGCAGCTAGGCATTCAAGCCCCACTCCAGTCCAGGGACTTGAGCAGGGAATCTAGGATAAAAATCCCAGTGCACTACTGAGGGAGTGCTGCACTGTCAGAGGTGCAGGGCTGGATTTTCCTCCTCAAGGTGGGTCGTGGGAGTCGGGAAATTTCCCAGCTCCGCCTGCTCGCCTGCCTGCCTTGGGAGAAAGTGCCAGCAAAACTGGGATTTTCATTGAGGTGGTGTGGTCGATGATGGCTGCAATCAGCCCAGCCGACCCAGGGAAGAGTTCAGAGGCAGCCACAGGGACAGCCGGGTGCCGAGCCAGGCTGTATATAAGGCCTACCTCAGTGCTTTGGGACTTCATCCCATAAGATCATAAGAGACCATATGATGTAGGAGCAGAAGTAGGCCATTCGGCCCATTGAGTCTGCTCCGCCATTCAATGAGATCATGGCTGATCTCTAGAATCCTCAACTCCACTTTCCTGCCTTTTCCCCATAATCCTTGATTCCCTTACTGATTAAAAATCTGTCTATCTCAGCCTTGAATATACTTAACGGCCCAGCCTCTACAGCCCTCTGCGGTAAAGAATTCCACAGACTGACTACCCTCTGAGGGAAGAAATTCCTCCTCATCTCTGTTTTAAATGGGCAGCCCCTTACTCTGAGGCTATGCCCTCTGGTCCTAGACTCTCCCACAAGGGGAAACAACCTCTCAGCATCTAACAGTTATAATGAAAAAAGTAGGGCTCCCCAGCCCTCACCCCTTACACCCCCTCGCCCGCCACACACTTCCCAGGCCCCGTCCATGCCACCGTCTTTCTCCCGCCGCACCTCCCCCACCATGGCCCCCATGCCAAGGGAATTGGGGGGAGGTGGTGGCGTAGTGGTAATGTCACAGGACTAGAAATCCAGAGGCCCAGGCCAACGCTCTGAGGACATGGGTTCAAATGCCACCACGGCACTCGGTGAAATTTGAATTCAATTAACAAATCAGGAATTAAAAGCTAGTGTTGGTAAGGGCGACCATGAAACCATTGTTGATTGTTGTAAAAACCCATCTGGACTAACGTCCTTTAGAGAAGGAAATCCACCGTCCTTACCTGGTCTGGCCTACATGTGACTCCAGATTCACCCTTAACTGCCCTCCGACATGGCCTCGTGTAAGGGCAATTTGGGATGGGCAAGAAATGCTGGCCTTTCCGGCAACGTCCACGTCCACGTCCCAAGAAAGAATAAATTAAAAAATAGAGTAATGGTATTTTGTATTGTTGGCTGGTGCCATACCACAGGGTTTGTACAGTTGCTTCTCGAGCGCTCACAGTCTGCCCAAGGTGTAGGGGGAAAGTGCTAGAACACCAGAGACCAACATGGACAGGATCATTTCCCATAGTAATAAAATGGCTGTTCCTCTATAGGAGCAGAAATTATGTAAATGTGTTCAAAAGAACACAAGTTTATGACCTTGTACAATAAATTAAAGGAAACCTCCCCCCACCCACCCCGAGAACTGAGCTAGCACAAGAGTCCGAACTATGTTTCCTTTTTTATATCCCAATTTTCTCTTCCACCCACTCCTTTCCCAACTCCTGTCCCAAAGGCAGTAAATCCTGCCTTTGTACAGTTCCATGAGCACAGGGCATCTTACCCAATTAGCCACGCTTCATGTGTGAACCAAGATAGATTAGTAATCTATTCTCCAATCATGGGGAAGGTGGGTGTCCCGAGGGGGTGGGCAAGGGGGGTGGTGGTGTGGAGCAGAACTCTATGAAAGAGCCAGAAGCTTGTCCCAGCTCATTGAAAGAGCTGTACATTAAACTCACTTAACCCTGTTCTTTTCCCACACCCCTGACAATGTCTTTTCTCATGAGGCAAATTAATGGTTTTTTTCCCTTATTTTTTAGGATATGGGCAATCCTGGCAATGCTGTACTAATTACCCAACCCCGGATGCCCTTTCCTGCCCTCTTCTCACAGGATGTGGACATGAGCACTTAGGCCAGGATTAAGAAGGGGAGTCTTAGTATTATTTCACTCCCCTGTGGGACACTGAAACCTATGCCCCTGATCAGCTGAGGGTGATTTCCTATCACCTTCAGTGGGGTGCACTGTACCGACAGTTTTATACAGCCAGTATAAACCTGAACTCTTGGCCTAAGTGAATCCAACATTGGCAGAAGCCTGGGACACACGTGCCCCAGCACCAATAGCTGAACTCAGTCACCCAATCAAATCATGGCTGAAATTTAATGGAGCCTGCTCCTTGGTGGGCAGGCCCACATAGTCGTGGGGTAGGCCAAGTGGCCCATTCCAGCTGGCAGGAAAACTGACCCCCATTTAGTCAGCAGTGCGAATGGACCGACACAGGGAACCCACCCACTGGATAATTAGGCTGGTTAGGCAGAGTTAATGATGGCTCAGGGGGTCTCTGGAACTAGTGCGGCCATCCTGTGCCTCCTGAAGGCCGTCCAGTAAACCCTTCAGGGTTTTTCAGCGGTGCCTTGGGGGGGTCCTTCTTTCAAAGGCATTTAGTGCTCGATTGAGGGGCCCGGCATCGGGTAGGTGGTGGGGAGGGAGTGCCCATTGAGAGCCATTCACCTGCACTTGCATCTGAACCCCCTTGCGCCCCCCTCCCTCCTGTACTCACCAGTCTCCAGGGATCCAGTGATGACCTCTCCAGTGAAGGCCTCAGAGCAATGGAAAGTTGTTGGTCTCTGATTGGCCAGCAGCTCTCAAGGGCAGGATTTCCACCCTACTGAGGAATTAATTCTGTGGGGGGCCCCAACTCTGCCCACTTGAGTACCCTGACAGCGGTGGGGAGGGGGATGGCGGTCGCTCATGAGGCCTTCAGAGACGGGGTTAGGGGCGGTTGGGATGGGGGTGGAGTTAGTGAGTCCATGTGAATGGGTCGTTAGAAATCCAGGACAGAAGAAATCCGGGACAAAACTTGTCCCAGGAAGGCCTGATCCAGGAAGTGGGACCAGAGGCCAAGTTACGGGTTGGCTAATCACCTTGGCATTCTCCCACAGGTGGGCTAAACCCGTATCACCAACACTAAATTCCACCCCATGTTTCTGGTGACCACCAGCCTTATGAAGAAAACTTTAGTTTTGCTATATTATCATGCCGTTCAGAGCTGATGAAGTACATAACAAATACCGTATCAAGTAACAAAAACAGAATTACCTGGAAAAACTCAGCAGGTCTGGCAGCATCGGTGGAGAAGAAAAGAGTCGACGTTTCGGGTCCACATGACCCTTCAACAGAACTGAAGTATAGTTAGGAGAGGGGTGAAATATAAGCTGGTTTAAGGTGGGGGGCGGGGGGAGAGAAGTTGAGGTTGGGGTGGTGGTTGTAGGGACAAGCAAGCAGTGATAGGAGCAGATAATCAAAAGATGTCACAGACAAAAGGATCAAGGAGGTGTTGAAGATGGTGATATTATCTAAAAAAAGTGCTAATTAAGAATGGATGGCAGGATACTCAAGGTACAGCTCTAGTGGGGGTGCCAGACCTGCTGAGTTTTTCCAGGTAATTCTATTTTTGTTTTGGATTTCCAGCATCCGCAGTAGTTTTTTGTTTTTATAACCATATCAAGTAAACTTGCCCTTTTTTTCCCCTGAATTTTAATGAGTTTTTACATGGGTGGAACATTGGGTTTCAATAAACAAAGTGTTAAGAACAATGTTCACGGAGCTTCACAGTGCTACAAGACAGAGACAATGTGACAAACGCATTAAATTATCTGGGACGCAGCTCATGGATTTTCCCCTGAAAACTGTGAAGGGAGGGGGAATTCCACGATAGCTACACAGAGCGCTCCGGTACAAGACGGTTCAGCTACCAGGGGGGTGAAAGGGGAAGTACAGCGCAGAAAGTATTAAATCAGAGATATCGTGATGGGGGAGAACACTTTGGCATCCCTGATTTGTGGTTGCAATTGTGCGGCTGAATCCAGCAGTTAAAGGGGGACTTTCCAATTCACCGCAGATAACACATTGCTCACCTCCGTCACACATGCTTAGGTGGATGTGGGAAAGAAAAGTAAGGGAGTTTGTCCCAGCGCCCTGGCCAATATTTATCCCTCAACCAGCATCACTGAAATGGATTATCTTGTCGTTATCACATTGCTGCTTGTGGGAGCTTGCTGTGCACAAATTGGCCGCCTCATTTCCTACATGACAGTACTTTGAAAGTACTTGGCCGCAAAGCAGCTTGGGACATGCAGGAGTCATGCAAGGCACTATATTATTGCAAGTTCTTTCATTCATGACCAGCCACTGTCAGGTTTAAGATGGCCATTTCTTTTCGAAAACGGAAAAGTTGAACGCTGAGCTTTCCATTGAAGCTGGAAGAGGAAGTAAGGACTTAAATAGAATTGGCTTTGATCCTTTGGAGCTTCGTTTGATCTCTGGCAAGAGCAGCCTAAGTTTGACATAAACTGGAGTGAGGTGAAGTGAAACGAGTGTCCGTGTGACTGAAGGGTGTTGGGTGAGATCAGCCGGCCATCAAGAGAGTACCAAAGTCTGGAATTAATACACAGTTTCACAGAGGAGACCTTTCAGGAAAGGGCTCATCTCTGGTTTATTTGCTATTGTAGAATTAGAAAAACTCAGGACAAACAATGTAACATTTTGTACCACATGGTTTACCTAATGGGAAAAAATAATGACTTGCATTTATATAGCGCCTTTCACAACCACCCAATGTCTTAAAGTGCTTTACAGCCAATCAAGTACTGTTGAAGTATAATCAGCGTGGTAATGTAGGAAATGCAGCTGCTAATTTGTACACAGCAAGCTTCCACAAATGTAAAGACTCAATAATCTGTTTTTATTATGTTGACTGAGGAATAAATATTGGTCAGGAGACCAGGGATAACTCCCCTACTCTTCTTTAAAAGTGTTGTGGGATCTTTTACGTCCACCCAAGAGTGGAAAATGTGCCTCACTTTAATGTCTCATCTAAAAGACGGTACCTCTGACAGTGCAGTACTCCCTCAGTGTTGCACACGTTATTGCCGAGATTGTTATGCTCAAGTGGGACTTGAACCCATAATTGCCTATCCCAGAGGCAACAGTGCTACCATCTGAGCCACAGCTGACACCTGAAAGCTTTCGCTGACACCTAGTGAAGACACACCAGAATGACCATATTATGCCAAGTTTTGTACACTCATCACCCTTGTGATTGCTGATTGACATTGGCTCCTGTTCTGGCAATGTTTTGTTTTTTAAAATTCTCATTTTCATCTTCAAATCCCTCCATGAGCTCATCCCACTTTATCTCTGTAATCTCCTCTTATCGAAATCACTGCACTCCTCCGATTCTGGTCTCTCATGAATTCCCCATTTTCTTCACGTCACTGTATGGGGGAGGGGTGGTGGTGGGCATGCCTTCAGCGGCCAAGGCCCTGATCCCTGGAGTTCCTTCCATTAACCTTTGCACCCCTTTCTTCCTTTAAAATTCCTTAAAACCCACCTCTTTTACTAAGTTATTTGGTCACTTATTATCTCTTTATGTGGCTTATGGCAAAATTGATTTTTAATAATGCTCCTGCGAAGTGCCTTGGGATGTTTTACTATGTTAAAGGTGCTATATAAGTTCTTGGTATTGTTGAATTCTCTAACTATAGCCCCTTTCAATAACTCACCTGAATAACCGCTCTTCATATGTGAACTGAGCCACTGAGCTTCTAACAGTATTTGATCAAAGAGGCACTGGTGCCTTGTCCTCAGTTCCTAGCCACAGCTGTACTTACAGCTAGAGATCACTAGAAAGCTATCCCCTTTCCTAGCCCAGGAACACCAAGACCAATTGTAGCACCAGCACTGAGATCACCATCACCACTGGGATCAATGCCGGTGGTTCTACTCTTTACGGTTTGGCATCAGGCCTGTTGAGGCAGTTATCAACTAAGCCACTGACACACTGGCTTCAACTGTCCTGAGTAACAGAAGTAAGAGAGGGATGATAAGCGAGCTATAGGCTCTGTATCCGTGATGGGGATACATAAGAACCTAAGGTATAGGAGCAGGAGTAGGCCATTCATCCCCTCCAGCCTCCTCCACCAGTCAATAAGATCGTGGTTGATCTGATGTGGCCTTAACTCCACGTTCCTGCCTGTCCCCATAAATCTCAGCTCCTTTGTCAATCAAAAATCCATCTAACTCTGCCTTGAATATATTCAATGACCCAGCCTCCACTGCTCTCTGGGAAAGAAAATTCCACAGACTAACCACCATCTAAGAGAAGAAATTCCTCCTCATCTCTTACTTGAATGGAAGACCCCTTATTTTGAAAAAGTGCCCCCTAATTCTAGGTGTCCCCACAAGGGGGAACATCTCCTCAGTATCTACCCTATCAAGCCCCCTCAGAATCTTATATGTTTCAAGAAGATCACTTGTCATTCTTCTAAACTCCAATGAATATAGGCCCAACCTGCTCAACCTTTCCTCAACATTAAGAAGTCATATAAAATGGTTAAGGGGAAGGCAACATAGCTTTTACAAAAGCCTTTAGGCTCAAGATCAACTCTCAACCCAAAAAGGGTGAAACCGTTTTGGTTTTTAGAGGCAGGGATTAGCAGTGAGAAGGTGTAAGCTGTAAAGTGATGTCTGTTACCGTCTTGTTCATGCTTACATATAAAGACCTAACTGCCATACGGACTTGTTTTAACCATTCAGTCAGGTATGTATTTCCAGTCTAAACCTTTGCTGGAATTCAGTGGTGGAATGATTGAGTGTCAAAATTAATCGGGTGCCTATTTTAATGGTGCTCATTATATTCAACACCTGGAGCAGACACTGCTGGACCAGTGACACCCTATAAGGGGTTAAGCAGAAAACCAAACAAGCGTTTAATGGGAACACAATTAAGCAACAACTCTTACAGGTATACCAAACATTCACAAATAGTTTTTAAAAAATAGCCAAGTGACATTTGTAGGGCTCCAAAGGAATTGCTGTTGAACCATAGTAAGCTAATTCAAAGGTGAATTATTTACCTATACTTTGCGCTAGAACGGCGATTATTGTTATTACATGATGCAGTTCAACCCTGTGAAGACAATTTAAATGTACAATAAATCAGCTACTCACAGAGGCATGGTGACACAGCTCACTAAGGATCACAGAACAGCAACAGCTCAGTACACCGAACTCTAATAAACAACAATCCAGGGTTTTTAGTCTTTATTTAAGGTTTTCTGTGACCTGGATTTGCTTTCTTTTTTCTCCTCGGGGTATCGGGAACTGGGCAATGCTGGTATTTACTAGCCCTACCTTGCTGCCCCTGAAGGGCCTTCTCTTGGAACCACTAGTGGGTAGGGAATTCTAGGACTTTGGTGTGAGTGCCAGTGTACCCATCCAGATGCGATAGCATGGAAATTGCAAGAGGAAACTTGGGGAGTGGTGTTGTTCCTGGGATTGTGCTATTCTTGTCCTCCTGGCTGATAGGACAGTACTGGAAGAGGTGCTGTCCAGCTACCAGCAAACCAACCCAATCCTTTTGACTGCTTTCTCCCCCTTCAAACAAACCCCTCATCTCCTCCCTGACCATCCAAGGAGCTGTCTCATTATGTATTTATGGCACAGAACCACACGCACAAGCACACATGGGTCGCTGGCTAGGCCAACATTTATTGCCCATCGCTAAATGTCCTTGAGAGGGTGGTGGTGAGCTGCCTTCTTAAACCACTGCAATCCACGTGGTGTAGGTACACCCACAGTGCTACTAGGAAGGGAGTTCCAGGATTTTGACCAAACAACATTGAAGGAACGGTGATATATTTCCAAGTCAGGGTGGTGAGTGGCTTAAAGGGGAACTTGCAGGTGGTGGTGTTCCCAAGCATCTGATGCCTTGCCCTTCTAGGTGGTAGAGGTCACGGGTTTGAAAAGTACTGTTGAGGGAGCCCTGGTGAGTTGCTGCAGTGCATCTTGTAGATGGTACACATTGCTGCCACTATGCATTGGTGGTGGAGGGAATGAACATTTAAGGTAGTGGATGGGGTGCCAATCAAGCAGACTACTATGCCCTCGATGGCAGAGGGTGGTTGGAGTTTGGAACAAACTTCCTGATAGGGTGGTGGAGGCAAGTTTGATCGAGGTATTCAAAAGGAAATTGGATTGCGATCTGAAAAGAGAGAACGTGCAAGGTTATGGGGATAAGGCAGGGGAGTGGGACTAGGTGGAATGCTCTTTCAGAGAGCCAGTGCAGACTCAATAGACTGAATGGCCTCCTTCTGCATTGTAAAGATACTGTGATACTGTGAGCTTCTTGAGTGTTGTTGAAGCCAAACTCATCCAGGCAAGTGGAGAGTATTCCATCACACTCCTGACTTGTGCCTTGTCGATGGTGGACAGGCTTTGGGGAGTCAGGAGGTGAGTTACTGCCACAGAATTCCCAGCCTCTGATCTACTCATGTAGGTACAATATTCTTATGGCTGGTCCAGTTATGTTTCTGGTCAATGGTAACCCCAGGTGGGGCCTGTATCCATTGGAGTCTAGAAGAATGAGGTGACCTTCTTGAAACATATAGATCCTGAGGGGACTTGACAGGGTTGATACTGAAAGAATGTTTCCCCTTGTGGGAGAGACTAGAACTAGGGGACACAGTTTAAAAATAAGGGATCTCCCATTTAAGGTGGAGATGAGAAGAATTGTTTTCTCTGAGGGTGGTGAATCTTTGGAACTCTCATCGTCGGAGAGCAGTGGAGGCAGGGCCAATGAATATTTTTAAGGCTGAATTAGATAGATTCTTGACTAACAAGGGAGTCAAAGGTTATCAGGAAAGGAAGAATGTGAAATTGAGGCCGCAATCAGATCAGCCATGATCTTATTGAATGGCAGAGCAGGTTCAAGAAGCCGAGTGGCCTACTCCTGCTCCTAATTCGTATGCATGTATGTATGTTCGTATGCCACTGCCTCACAATAACACTGTCTTCACACCTTGTTCAAAGGCCATCCAGTTTTATGACCATCCTGCCCACAGCATTAAGACAAGTCTGGTCAAATGTTACACAACTGACATCCTGTATAACAATGACCACTGCTCCGTGTCTCCCCTCGTTCTCTTTGACCTCTCCATCGTCTTTGATACTCCTGTTAGTCCATCCTTTTCCAATGTCTCTCTTCTAATCTTCACCTCTGAAAACACTGCTCTGTCCTCGTTCAGAGTATACCTTTGACAACAGGTATACAGGTTCAGGACAGGTGGGGACAGCAGTTAAAAAAGCATATAGTATCCTGGGTTTTATTAATAGGGGATAGAGTACAAGAGCATGGAGGTTATGCTGAATTTACATAAGACCCTTGTTAGACCTCAGCTCAAATAGTGTGTACAGTTCTGGGCATCATATTATAGGAAGGATGTGAACACATTGGAGAGAGTGCAGAAGAGGTTTACAAAAATGGTCCCAGGGATGAGAAACTTCAGCTATGAAGATAGATTGGAGAAGTTGGGACTGTTTTCCTTGGAGAGGAGAAGGCTGAGAGGAGACTTGATAGAAGTTTTCAAAATTATGAGTAGGCTGGACAGAGTAGATAGGGAAAAGCTGTTCCCACTCGTAAAAGGATCAAGAATGAGAGGGCACAGATTTAAAGTGATTTGCAAGAGAAGCAAATGTGACGTGAGAAAAAACTTTTTCACACGAGTAGTTCAGGTCTGGAATGCACTGCCTGGAGATGTGGTGGAGGCAGGTTCAACTGAGGCATTCAAGAGGGCATTAGATAGTTATTTGAATAGAAACAAGGTGCAGGGGTGCAGGGAAAAGGCAAGGCAATGGCATTAGGTCATAATGCTCATTTGGAGAGCCGGTGCAGACAGGATGGGCCAAATGGCCTCCTTCTGTGCTGTTAAGATTCTGTGATTCTGTGAACAACTACGTGATTTTGCCTCTCCCAGCCCAGGGAGAGGAAATATCCAGCTTGAGCCACTCATACTTGTCTTTGAGGCAGAAAAACTGTGGGTTCATGCCGGACAGGGACTGGGGCATATCGTTCAGGGGTGGCTCTTCAATGCAGTACTGAGGGTGTGCTGCATTCTCAGAGGTGCCACCTTCCATATGGAAAGTTAAATCAATGTCCTGTATCCCTGTTCTGGTGAACATAAATGATCACATGACACTAATCAAGGGAAAGCAGGGATGTTCTCTCTGCACCCAGGATTAATGTAACCTTTTCTTCAGGAATTCATCTGCCTTGCAACTTGTCACTGCCTGACACACATATTGGTGGTGTGAAAGATGAACTTGAGCATTCCAATTACAGGGTCTTTAAGGTACATTTTTTTGAACAATTCCTCAGATCAGAGTGGCCTGGAAATAATTTTTCATTGTGTCACTGTGAAACCTTCCACTCAATTTCCCTATTGCTGAGTTAGGTTTAATGACAGTTATCAACCTTAATTACAGGTGCGCATGTATACACACACACGACTAAAACTCAGCCTAATTATAGCCTTGCATCAAAAATAAGATATTTATACATATTAAAAAGGCCTTAAAACAATAAATCCAATTAAAATCTTTGTTTGCTGCCTTTTTCTCCCAGCAGGATTTCATTTTAGAATAATCGAGTGCTTAAATACGTCCAGTACGCTGTCATCTAATTCTTAAGTAAACCTGGATTGTTAATTAAACACTGCTCTGTTGTCACAATTAAATATTGAGCTCAAGTCAAATCAAACTGGTGTATTAGCCCTGAGCACTGGGGATTCGTGGCAGTTCCTGGGTAACACATTACCATAGTTAACTTTAAATTATTCATTTCTGCTGTTCTTCATTTCTCCGTTGTACTTGTGATATCATGTTAACTCGTGTTGAAGACTACTGGTGTTTACTCATATGCTCTGTGCAACCCAACTACCACCCTTTTTTAATCAGAAACGACGAGAGGTTCCTTACAAAGGAACGATGAATGCGGTGGAACAATTAAGAACCGTCTGCAATTTTTCTAATTCAACATTGATTACTCAATTAGGAATAATCACCTCAATCACTTCAATTAACTGTCTGGTTTATTTCTCTTTCCTTTATTTGCTAGAGGTCCCTGCAGAACTCCTCAGTACACACGCTGATTACTCAAATCGTGTTAATGCTGCTGCTGCTGCTGAAGTTCCCTCGGAGTGTTTTAACCATGTGTAGCTCTCCATCGTGCAGTAGTATCTGAACTGATCTTCTCTCTTCGCGAAGGTGATGGCTCAGGCTCGAGAGCGGTTTGATGGGTGTTGGGAGCCTATCAGTATCTCACCTTGGTGGTCACTCACCACGCGTAATGCTAGACAGTGATAGTCGGCGGCGATTCAGCTAGGTGAGGGTCACAGGCAAACCCAGCCTAATCTTCAGTTTCTATAGGTTTCTCACTTCCTACAAGTTGTCACTAGGTACCGAATAGGAGCGTGAAGTCTGGCCTCTGAAACCAGGTCCAGACCTCCTGCTGCTGCCTCAGAACAGACCAATTGGGTCTTCCATGTTATTATGCCTTAGTAATACCAGAAAGTGTACTTAACCCCAAGAGAGGACTTATATTCCTAATGCAAACTGAATATCACTAGGGTGCCATAGAGAGGGGTTTTGACCTGACAGTGGATGTCAGATCTTAACTGGGCAATTAGAGAAAGGTTTGGAGGGTAGGGAAACTACTGCCTACAGAAAACAACTGCAGAGAAAGGTTCCCCAAGTGCTCCAAATATCCCAAGGGTCTGTTTCCGTTAGACGCCTGTAAGGAGATCACCTAGCCTATCATCCCAGTCTGAGACTGGTATACAGAAGGAATGTACAACCTGTGCCCGTGGGGTCAAATATACCCCTAACTTGGGGTAATCTTCCCTTCAAAACCCGGACAGTTCAGACCCACCCTGTACTTATATTTCTTATGGACTGGCTTGTCCTACTTGAATCTTTTAAGCCTGGAAATCTGGATAGGCTTGTATTTAGTAATGTTACCTTATTCACCATAAAATCCTAAATCAAAACAGAAAGAACTTTTACTGTCAGCAAATTCAGATATAACAAAATTAAGGGGACCATCGATTATAAACACTATTATTGAGTAAATTGGGAGAAATTGTTTCCATTGGCGGGAGGGTCGGTAACCAAACAACACAAGATTTATGATAATTGGCAAAGTGGGGGGTGGTGTGGAGAATTTTTTTTAATGCAGCGAGTTATTATGATCTGAAACGAGCTGCCTGAAAGGATGGTGGAAGCTGATTCAACAATAATTTTCAATAGAGAATCGGATATATACTTGGAAAGGTCAAATTTGGAGGGCTATGGGGAAAGAGCAGAGAAGTGGGACTAATTGGGCAGCTCTTTCAAAGAGGCGTCACGGACACAATGAGCCGAATTGACTCCTTCTGTGCTGTAAGGTTCTGTGATCCTACGTGGCCTCTGACGCTGGGCTACCAGTGTGCATAAGGCAGGGTGGTTAAACCACACAACTGGCCACAAGTGAGCCAATCACATTAACCATTTGAACTCCAAAGTAATGTCATGATGCTGCTGTGAAGTTGATGGATGCTTTTAATATAATGAGCAATTGGCTGGTCGAGCCATTCATGACAACGCTCTCATCTCACTGTTTACGGCTTAACAGTTAACAGTGAAGCCGAGTTGTCAGCCCGAGCCCAGAAATGAGCGCCGTCAGGGACAATACAAGGCCCTACACCAGAATCAGAAACGCCGCTACTGGGGTGAGAAGGGCAAACCTGGATTAGAGAACGATGTTCAAACAGTTGAGGACGTGAGAACGACTGGAATTTCCCTGGAGTTTGCCTGCCGAAACTTTAAAAAAAAGAGGATGAGCTGAGTAAAGAGACGAAACCGATCGTTGAAAAAAAAATATTGCTCGCTCTTCCCTCATTTAAATACCACTAAAGTTTCTCAGCTGTTTCCAGTATCTCTCTTTGGGATAATCTGGTCAGATTTATTGGATCACCTGAGTTGTCACAACATCTTTCATCCCTTGTTGGGGGAAAAAAAAGAGCATGGATAGATTGTACGTAAGGGGAGATATTACATTTTCTTTGCTGTAAAACTTGCTTTACAAAATACAATTTCGGTAGCCGTGTGGAGGTAGCTGGTGGGCAGGAGCCAGACTCTGCACAAAAGCTGTTAAACCCAGCCATTACACAGTTTACCCACAATGCTTATAGTAAAACAGATGTCATGGCAACCCAGGTGGCCTAAATAAGTGAGCAGAGAGTTGAGAGCTTAATAATTCTTCACACCCACTGATCACAATTAATTTAAAACCCTGGCTTCCCTGGTGAGCTGAAAAGAGATCAGATGGCTGTCATTTTTTTTAACATCAATTAAGTCCTTACTATTCAACCTATCTGTCGGCCTCCAATTTATTGTTAATCTACAATGTGGGCCTGACACTGATCTTTGGGAAACAAAGGGTCGTGCATGGTGACCATTGTACGGCTTTGTTCTAAAATGTGGCCCATCTTCTTAGGCGGTGAAAAAGAGCCAATTTCTTCAATAAATATTCTATGATTTATAGGGGGCCGTCTCACTTTCCCAGAAACTTTACCTTGTTTCTACGTATTGGTCAGCAGCTGTGCCGACCTCAGCTGATTTAGTTTGCCTCTTGAACCGCACAAATATGGTAGAGTTGGCTTTTAGAAGTCAGTGGTTTCTCAAACACAGTCAAAGAAATTTGTCAGCTGTGGCTCAATTGGTAGCACTCTTGTCTGAGTCGTAGGGTTCTGGGTTCAAGTCACACTTCAGAGCTTGAGCACAACAATAAAGACTGACACTAAGATAAAAGCAAAAAAACTGCGGATGCTGCAAATCTAGAACAAAAACAAAAATACCTGGAAAAACTCAGCAGGTCTGACAGCATCTGCGGAGAGAGATACAGTTAACGTTTCGAGTCCGAATGACTCTTCATCAGAACTAAGGAAAAATAGAAAAGAGGTGAAATATAAGCTGTTGGGGTGGGGGGGGAGACGGGACAGGTAGAGCTGGATAGAGGGCCAGTGATAGGTGGAGATTGCCAAAAGATGTCGTAGACAAAAGGACAAAGAGGTGTTGACGGTGGTGATATTAGTGGTAGAACTCTTAATGTCCCCATTAGCACATTTCTTAGCTAATATCACCACCGTCAACACCTCTTTGTCCTTTTGTCTATGACATCTTTTGGCAACTCCACCTATCACTGGCCCTCTATCCAGCTCTACCTGTCACACCACCCCCCCCTCCTTAAACCAGCTTTTATTTCACCTCTTTTCTATTTTTCCTTAGTTCTGATGATGAGTCATACGGACTCGAAACGTTAACTGTATCTCTCTCCGCAGATGCTGTCAGACCTGCTGAGTTTTTCCAGGTATTTTTGTTTTTGTTGAATAAAGACTGACACTCCAGTGCAGTACTGATGGACTGCTGCACTGTCAGAGGTGCCATCTTTCCAGAGATGTTAAACTGAGAACCCATCGGGTGGACGTAAAAGATCCCACGGCACTGTTTTGAGGGAGAGCAGGGGAGTTATTCCTAGTGTCCTGGCCAATATTTATCTTTCAATCAACATCACAAAAACAGATTATCTGGTCATTTTCACATTGCTGTTAGTGAGAGTTTGTTGTGTGCAAATTGGTTGCTGTGTTTCCCGCATTACAATAGTGACGACACTTCAAAAGTACTTCACTGGCTGTAAACATAACAAGGCTGGGTTGTTAAGTATATTCGAGGCTGCGGTAGACAGATTTTTAATCCGTAAGGGAATCAAGGGTTATGGGGAAAAGGCAGGAAAGTGGAGTTAAGGACTATCAGATCAGCCATGATTTCATTGAATGGCGGAGCAGACTCAATGGGCCGAGTGGCCTACTCTGCTTCTATGTTTTATGGTCTAAAGCATTTTATACGCCTGGTGGATTGTGAAAGCGCTATATAAATGCAAATCTTTCTTTCTTTTTCAAACAGCAACCTCCAAACCCGCAGCCAATATATATTAAAGTGCAGTATTACTGTTTTTTGAGATTAGATCATGGATGGTACAGGTTACACAGAATTTACAGCACAGAAAAGCATAGAAACAGGGCATTCTGCACAACTGGTCAGTGCTGGTGTTTATGCTCCACACAGTTCTCCTCCAACTCTGAAGATGAGTCATACGGACTTGAAATATTAGCTCTTCTCCTTCTCTCCACAGATGCTGTCAGACCTGCTGAGCTTTTCCAGCATTTTTGGTTTTTGTTTCAGATTTCCAGCATCCGCAAAATTTTGCCTTTATCTCCTCCAACCCTTCTTCATCTCTCACTCTACCTGCATATCCTTCTATTCCTTTCTCCCTCATCCAGCTTTCCCTGAAATATGTCTAGGCTATTTGCCTCAGCTACTCCATGTGGCAATAAGTTCCACATCCTAACTACTCTCCATGCAAAGAAGTATCTCCTGGATTCCTTAGTGGGTTTATTCATGACAATTAGCCCATATAGTGACAGTCTTATCTTAATGGCATCTGGTTTTGGTCTCCCCAAAGTGAAGACACCTTCTCTATGTCTCCCCAATCATTTGTTATTTTTTTAGTGATGTTGATGGAGGGTAAATATTGCTCAGAACACCGGGGAGAACACCCCCTCCCCCTGCTCTTCTCGTAACAGTGGCATGGGACCTTACACGCCCGCCACAAAGGACAGATTAATGGTCTCAGCTGAAATGCGGATTTGAAGTAGTAAGCTAACACTTCAAATCTATAGGGGAGAAAAGGAAATATCTTAGGATGTAAATAACTGGAAACAAGACATTTTCGGCAGGAAGAATCATGAAAGGCAGCGAGAATAGTACAAAGGATAATGTGGGCAACACTCCCTGTAGCGATGCTGACAGGGAGCACAGCAAAGAGTTGGCATTGCAACTCTGTAGTTCAACCTCCCCAGATCCAGTTGGAAGTGTGTGATTGAGGGAGGCACCCAGTTTCTCAACAAGTCCAGCCTCCGCAGGGTCAGCGAGATGCACAAAGTTTGCACCTTGCAAACCGGTGTGTGATGCATTGCTTCAGTAACTCTATTGAACAGGCAGGGACAAAGTACTGTCGTGTTTATGCTGTCGTGGTAACCAGCAGAAAGTGCAGGTCAGGACCCCCTAACTACCTGTCATCATGGTCACAGGAAAACCAACTGGTTTAATGAAAAACCAGAGCAGAGAGGGAAAGACTTGGTTTTTCTTGTGCCAGGCATTGTTTACAGTGCTATAATGATTCTCCTACTATTCATTTAATAGGTGGCAAAACATTTTCAGGTTTAATAGGAGAATCTTTATAGTTCAGTACCCAATGCTGCAGAGCAATTCAAATCAAAATCTAGTCCCTCCCCCCTCTGTTCCTTCCACACTCTCCATCTCCTGCCCTGAAAACGCTGACTCATGCTCAATCCACAGTTTGCCAAATGGTGGTTCTTCATGTGTGAGTCCAGAATATGATAATGACTGCATTATCTCATTTCAAAAATGTGGGTTGAGAGATGAATATTGGCCGGAACTCACTTCATTCAGAAAGTTGTGAATCTTTGGAATTCTCTACCCCAGTATATTCCAGACTGAGATCGATGGATTTTTGGACCAAGAGACATGGGAATAGGTGGGAAAGTGGAGTTGATGGACAATCAGCCATGATCTCGTTGAATGGCGGAGCGGGGTCAAGACGCCGCATGGCCTATTACTGTCCCTATTTCTTGTGTACCCCATCCAAGTGTGCATTCAGATGCTAAGTGGCAGCCTGCTGTGTGATCACTATGGATCTCACAGCCTGCACTGGCCAACACTGCACAAGCACACACACACCCAGGTCCCAGAATGTCACCACAGACATCCAGACACCAGTCAGAAATAGGAAACCTGACTGATTTTCCCACTGCCTATTCCAGGATCAAATTCCAACATTGCAACTGTGACTGCACATCAAAAACTATTTTATTGGCTGTAGGGTGTTTTAGGGTATCCTGATCGTGGAAGGCATGATATAAATAAAAAGTATTTCTTTCTTTTAATTGCTCTTAATGTCTCTAGGTTCAGGAGCCCAGCTAACACAGCAAGATCCCGGGATTGATTGTGGGATCTTCCATGCCTCTTGGGTAGTGTTACTCCACTACACCATGCACACATCCATGGAATCATTGGGATGACCCCCTTAAACACCAGCCACAATATTCCATAACAATCTGCATTACTGATTATTAAAGGCATTCTGAATTAACCCTCGAGTGATCAGATGGTTTATAATGCCTCAGGTTTTATCTTTACTTCCCCATTAGGTGTCAACAGGCACTTTCCAATTCATTGCTCAATGGTCTGGAGGAGCTCCTATCACCGTATGCCCCCTGGAGGCAGTGCTCCCACATAACTGCAGCCTCAGGCAAACATTTGCTAATTTTGTTTTCACTTCAGTTTTTTCTCCATTTCTCTGCTAAGGGTACGGACTCTCAGTCTGGTTCGTTCCCACATATGGGAGTAGCCAGCCAGCTACAGGTACATTGCCCAAGTTGTTATTCTGCCTACATCAACCTGGATGGGGAATTCAACCAAGGGATGCATCGCAGCAGCGCCTAATCGTGTTCTTGCTGAACAGAAACCTTGGCTGATCCCTTCCCATCTCCTGGAGAGAAAAGAAGTACTCAGGCCAATTGTACTTTTGCCTTGGGTGAGACTACTCCAGATACTTGAGCACAAATTCTAGGTTGACACTCCCAGTGCAACATTGAGGGTCTGGACTGTTGGAGGTGCCATTTTTTGGATGAGATGTTAAACTAAGGCCCAGTCTGCCCTCTTGGATGGGCATAAAAGGTCCCTGGTACTATTTTGAAGAAGAGCAGAGTGGTCAATATTTATCCCTCAATCAACACCACTAAAACTGATTGCCTGATCGTTACTACATTGCTGCTTGTGGGAGCTTGCTGTGCGCAAATTCCTGTTACATTTCCAACATAACAACATGGGCTACATTTCAGCAGTACTTCATTGTCTGTAGTAAAGCACATTTGGGACATCCCGAGGTTGTGAAAGTCACTAAATAAATGCAAATCTTGCTTTCTTTCACAGTTTACTTTCAGAGCAAGGTTCTAGTCTAGGAGCTGCTTACTCTGTATGGCTCAGTGTCACACTGGGCAGTGCACCTCAAACTCAGGTAGCTGACAAAAATCAAAGGAAAATAATAGTTCTTTTCAGCTCATTTCAGTTAACCAAAGTGATGGGGAAAGGGATGAGAGAGCTGGTACAGGTGTCTCTGGTAAGGTGTCATAATGGTGGCTTTCCAAAATTTCACTCCCATTTGATACAATTGATAGCCAATCACAAGCTCTAGGTTTTTGACTGCTTGGGCTGATGGGTGGACATAGTTATTGTGCATGAATCATGGCTCATCCAGCACATGTGCACAGACTCACTGCTAGGAGAGCCACAAACCACAGACTGCAATGTAATCACACAGAAAGCAACTCCCACCTTCAAAACAAGAACATACTTGGAAGTTAATCATTCCCTTTGAGTGTGAGAAACACTGGAGTCAGGGAGTTTGTACTTTCCTTGCACAAGTTGATTCTGCGCATACTGCAACTGCTTATGGAGCTGTCAATGTACTGAGCAGCGGTGACCGGAGCAGTGCAACAGTCTCTGACTGCCCTCTACAGTCAGCATTAGCTCATGCTGCCTAATTTGGCAAGAAATACAAGCTTGTTGGAAGAACTTGCATTTATCTCGTGACTTTCTCAACACCATTTTAACAGTTTTGAAGTCTAGTCATTATTGTAATGTAAGGAAAAGCAGTGGCCAGTTTGCACAAAGCAAAGGCATTGGGGAGCCAGACAACTCTAACTCACAAAACAGACAGAATAACACACAGAAACAGATAGGTAGACATTGCTGAGCTAAGAGGATTGGATAGTATGGAAAGAAAGGGACAGTTCGGCACAGAGCGGACAGCAATTTTTAAAAATTCATTCAGGAGATGTGGCTTCACTGGCTGGGCCAGCATTTACTGCCCATCCCTAATTGCCCTTGAGAAGGTGGTGGTGAGCTGCCTTCTTGAACTGGTGCAGTCCATGTAGTGTAGGTACACCTACAGTGCTGTTAGGAAGGGAGTTCCAGGATTTTGACCCAGCGACAGTGAAGGAACGGCGATATATTTCCAAGTCAGGGTGGTGAGTGGCTTGGAGGGGAACTTCCAGGTGGTGGTGTTTCTATCAATCTGCTACCCTCGTCCACAGGTTTTGAAGGTGGTATTGCAGGAACCTTGGCAAGATGCTGTGGTACAAATGGCACACACTGCAACCACTATACACCGGTGCGGGAGGAAGTGAATGTTTAAGTTGGTGGATGGGGTGCCAATCAACTGGGCTGCTTTGTCCTGAATGGTATTGAGCTTCTTGAGTGTTGTTGGAGCCACACTCATCCAGACAAGTGGAAAGTATTCCATCACACTCCTGACTTGTGCCTTGTAGATAGCGGACAGGCTTTTAGGAGTCAGAAGGTGAATTGCTCACCACAGAATATCCATAGCATTTACATGGCTGGTCCAGTTAATTTCTGATCAATGGTGAGGTGGTGAGACATTCAGCAATGAGAATGGCGTTGAATGTCGATGGAAGGTGGTTAGGTTCTCTCTTTTGTTGGAGATGGTCATTGCCTGCACTTGTGTGGCATGAATGTTACCTGTCGCTTCTCAACCAAGAAGGACAAGGGCAGCAGACAAATGGCAACACTACATCCTACAAGCTCCCCTCCAGGCCACTCACCATCCTGACTTGGAAATATATCACCCTTCCTTCACTGTCGCTGGGTCAAAATCCTGGAACTCCCTCCCTAACAGCACTGTGGGTGTACCTACATCACATGGACTGCAGCGGTTCAAGAAGGCAGCTCACCACCACCTTCTCAAGGGCAATTAAGGATGGGCAATAAATGCTGGCCTAGCCAGCGAAGCCCACATCCCGTGAAAGAATGAAAAAAAAGGTGGAAAAGGGCTGTCTTGCTGATGGCATGGATATGTGGTCAGAAGCTCATCTCAGGATCAAATATGATACAAAGTTTGTGAACAGACTGGTTTAGTCTCAGAGAGATGCCAGGGAGAGGCATGGTATCAGTAGCTATGGAATAGAGTTTGGCGTGGCAATGAAAACAATGGCGTCAATCTTCCCAATATTTAATTGGAGGAAATTGAGTGGGGGAAGGGGGATGGGTCAGGCACCCTGTGCCCATCTGAGGCTCTCTCCACGTTTCCTCTTCCCAAACCCCCCTGCCCTGTTGACGCTGGCAAGACCCCAGACTTATCTGGACACTGGTTCAGTGGCTCCTCTTCTTCGGAGACTACCGGCAGTCCCAGCAGTGACCACACTCCTGGTGGCACCGCTGGAACAAGAGAGTTGGTGGCCGGCAGCTCTCTGAGGCAGGATCTTCCCCTCTGATGGGGGTGGAAGGCCCACCTCAAGCTGAAGGCCCAGCTGCCATTTATCGGCTGCGAGGCTAGCTGGCCAAGTGAGGGGAGGGCTCTCCATCGACTTTTATGGCGGTGGGGGGGTGGGGGATAAAAATCAGCCCTCTATCTTTAGTCACCCAGGGCACTCTAACTTTGGAGGCCCTACATTTTACTCCTGGAAATGTGCCAATCTGTAACCAAAGTATCTCCTGTTCAAGGTCTTCCATTACTCACTTACTGTTTTGCTATTTTGTCATTCTTCAAATCCTTAGCCTGAGCCAGAAGCCTTTTCAACACACGGAAATTAGTCTTCCCCCAAGTTGAATCTTTTCACATTTGATTTTTACTCGTTCTTTTCTGGAACGACTCTAAAGATAATGATATTGTGATCACTGTTTCCCAAATGCTGCCCCACTGAAACCTGCTCCAATTACCCCGCTTCATTCCCCAGAATTCAATCTAGTGCCACCTCCATCCTCATTGGGATGGAAAAAAACTGATAAAGAAAGTTCTTCTTACACATTCAGGAATTCCTTCTCCTCATTTCCTTTTATGTTGTTATTATCCCAGTCTATATTAGGAAATCCCCTATTGCCAATACTCGAAAGTCCTTCTATCTTTCTTCAATCTGCCAGAAAATTTGAACCTCTTTCTCCTTTCCACGATTTGGTGACCTCTCAAATGGATTCTGTCCTTAAGCCTTCAATCTTCTCCTTCCAGTACCTTCAATCAATAATGTCACCCTATACTAACAGAGTGTAAGTTATCGAAGGATCGATGAGGGTATGGGAGTGAGGGAGGGACAGAGGAAGGTAAGGGAGTGAGTGAGGAATAGAGGAGGGTATGAGAGTAACTGAGGGGTAGAGGAGGGTCTGGGAGAAAGTGAGGGATACAGGAGGGTATGGGAGTGAGTAAGAGATAGAAGAGAGTATGGGAGTGAGTGAGGGATAGAGGAGGGTCTGGGAGGTGATTGAAGGATAGAAGAGGGTCTAGGAGTGAGTGAGGGATAGAGAAGGTTATGAAAGTGAGTGAGTGATTGAGAAGGGTATGGGATTGGGTGAGTGGTTGAGGAGGGTCTGGGAGTCAGTGAGGGATAGAAGAGGGCATGGAAGTGAATGAGGGATAGAGGAGGATATAGGAGTGAGTGATTGAGGAGATTATGGGAGTGAGTGAGGGGAAGAGGAGAATATGAGGGTGAGTGAGGCATTGAGGAGGGTCTGGGAATGAGTGAGGGATAGAAGAGGTTATGGGAGTGAGTGAGCAACAAAGGAGGGCATGGGAGTGAGAGAGGGATAGACAAGGGTATGGGAGTGAGTGAAGGATAGACAAGGGTACGGGAGTGAGTGAGGGATAGAAGAGGGTATGGAAGTGAATGAGGGATAGAAGAGGGTATGGAAGTGAATGAGGGATAGAAGAGGGTATGGAAGTGAATGAGGGATAGAAGAGGGTATGGAAGTGAATGAGGGATAGAAGAGAGTATGGGAGTAAATGAGGGATAGAGGAGGGTATGGGAGTGAATGAGGGATAGAAGAGGGTATGGGAGTGAGTGAGGGATAGAAGAGGGTCTGGGAGTGAGTGAGAGTTGGAGGAGGGTCTGGGAGTGAGTGAGGGTTAGAAGAGGGTATGAAGTGATTGAGGGATAGAGGAGGGGTCTGGGAGTGAGTGAGCAACAAAGGAGGGCAAGGGAGTGAGTGAGGGATAGAAGCAGGAATGGGAGTGATTGAGAGATAGAGGAGAGTATGGGAGGGAGTGAGGGATAGACGAGAGTATGGGACTGAGGGTTAGAATATGGAAGGTGAGTGAGGGATAGAGGAAGGAATGGGAATGATTGAGGGATAGAGGAGAGTATGGGAGTGAGGGATAGAGGAGGATGTGGGAGTGAGTGAGTGTTGGAGTAGGGTATATACTGCATGATTTCCACCCTTTAGCAGAAGTAGCATAAAAAAGGTTTTAAATTCACAAATCAGAGGCAAACACAAATTAATCTTTTTGCCTTCTGAAGCAATTTTTCAATCAAATACGGTACTAGTTTTACTGGTCTACCAGCTCCAGTTCATAATCTCCCTGTTACAGGCATGTTGAAAATCATTGTCTTGGAAAATTGGATTCCACCAAAATGCTGGAATTTCCCTGATGTTTCCCACGGGACTGAGTGAAGCAGAGAGATCGGCAGACACTGATGATTCACTCAAACATTCATCTCCACAGACGAAGAGGAAAAGGCCACTCGGCAGCTGCCTGTGTGTCTTCGACCTGTCGTGATGTCACAGCCTCCCTTCTAATGAGTTCCATGTGTCCCTCCTGCTGGCGGCTGCTGTTGCCGAGGTACACCCCTCATCAGAGGGGAGATGGTGGCGTTGTGGTAATGTCACTGGCCTTGTAATCAAGGCGCCCGTGTTAATGCTTTGGGGGCCTTAGGTTCAAATCCCTACTGCAGCGGAGAAGGGGGTGAGTGTGAGAGGAGGATGTGGGGAAAAGTGAATTCAAATAATTAATCATTTCAATTCACTAATCTGTAATTGAAAGCTAGCCTCAGTAGTGGTAACCATGAAACTGTCAATGATTATCATAAAAACCCATCTGGTTCACAAATGGCCCTTTAGAGAAGGACATTTTTTTCTTATTTATTCACAGGATGAGGGCATCGCTGGCTAGGCCAGCATTTATTGCCCATCCCTAATTGCCCTTGATAAGGTGCCACCCTTACCTGGTCTGGCCTACATGTGACTCCAGACTCTCAACTGAAATGGCTGAGCAAGCCAGTCCTCCTCAAAAGGCTATTAGGGATGGGCAATAAAGTGCTGCCCTTGTCAGTGACAACCGCATCCCACAGAAGAACTGAAAACAAAGAGCAAGCTGGTTGAGGCTTGTCTTCCACTGGAGAAGGCCAGGAAATTCAGACTCAAGCACATCTGCAGTTACTTCACGGCCTCCAGACTCCTGCAGTCTCGTGGATGAATCATTTCCAAAACTTCAAGCAATTACAGAGCTTGGGGTGGTGTGTGTGGGGGCGGCTGGGAGACAGGATTCAGTGGAAATCTGACCTGACAGGAATGACTCCAGCAATCATCAAACCTCTCCGCAGAGCGCCGGCCGGCAGCTTTCAGCTATCTCATGGTTAGCACCGCCCCTCCCCCAAACCTGTCAGGTTTTTATACACTCATGGGCTGTGGGTCTCCCTGGCCAGGCTGTTAGCACGGTTAGGGATACATTTTAAAAATAAGGGGTCTCCCATTTAAGACGGAGGTGAGAGGAATTTTTTTTTCTCCCTCTCAGAGGGTCGTGAACCCTTGAAACTCTCTTCCCCGGACAGCAGTGGAGGCAGAGTCAATGAATATTTTTAAGGCAGAGATAGAGATAGATGCTTGACTAACGGGAGGGGGGAGGGGGGAGGACGGGAGGAAGCGGGCGGGGGGGCGCAGGTAAGCAGAATGTGGAGTTGAGGCCACAATCAGGTCAGCCATGATCTTATTAAATGGCAGAACAGGCTCAAGGGGCCGAATGGCCTACTCCTGCTCCTGCTCCTAACACGTATGCCTGTGTGTTAAGGGGGATTTTGACTCAGCCCCGATGAAGGAAGGGTGATGTATTTCCAAGTCAGGTTGGCGTGTGACTTAATGCTTAGTGTGGAGGGCCCTTGGCAAAATGAAATAAACTGTCTCAGTCAGCTTTGATTGCAGCTCACTTTAAAGAGTCAGGGTTCCTACCCCCTCCCATCTGTGCTGACAGGACAACCAGAGGTCTGATTCCAGTGTCCACCACGATTGCATCCAGGCAGATATGACGGTGACTGCCGCTAGCACTGAGCCTCAGGAGATAAGAGACAGGGCTACAACATCATTAGCCCAGTGCTTGCATCTGGTGAGGCTTCACTGCAGAATCACCTTTTTAACTTCATACCCCCCACCACACACACACACACACACAAACTGTTCAAAAGGACAACTGGCCCACAAATTTCTCCTTGACATTCTCTTTCCTCCCTTCTGCCTTTGGGCTGCAGTTTCATAGACCAACCCCCCTCTCACCAACCCCAACCTGCCCCACAGGTACCTTTTGATGGTTCACCCATCCTTCCTACCTCAGTCTAACAAAAAATTATTGGCAGGTTATTCAGCCAAGGTGGCTTCAGAATGGAGACTGACCTCGTCCTCACCTGACATTCAGATTCAGCTTCTTCCAGTAAGGTTGTGGGGGGTCACCAAATAGATAAGGAGTAGGAAGCCTGGCTGATTCTGATCGTACTTGAACAAGGGATTTGAGTCCGATTTCAGAGCCCCTATATTGGCACTTTGGTTCAGAACAGCTGACTCAGCACAGACCAGGATTTTGAAATAAGGACAATCCTGATCCATATGGCTTGCGGGCAGGAGGAGTCGGGGAAGGGGGGTCAACTCCCCATTGAGTTGGGTGGGGTGGAGGAGTTGTTTTCAATCCTAGACCTTCCTCCGGTTAGGCCACAAATTGAATCCAGTTCTGCTCTCCACACTTTAGGAAGGATGTGAGGGCCCTCGAGAGGGTGCGGAGGAGGTTTACCGGAATGGTTCCAGGGACGAGGGAATTTGGCTACCGTGTTCGGTTGGAGAAGTTGGGGTTGTTCTCCTTTGAGTAAAGGGGATTGAGGAGAGATCTGAAAAAGGTGTACAAGATTATGACAGGTTTAGACAAGGTAGACAAAGAAAAGCTGATGCTGCAGGGACTAGGGGACACAGATTTAAGGTTTTGGGTGGGAGATACCAGGGCTGCAGAAGAACCATTTTATGCAACGAGTGGTAATGACCTGGAACTCCTGCCCACAAGGGAGGCGAAAACAGAGAAAATCAATGATTTCAGAATGAGATTGGATGGACACTTGAGGGAAATACACTTGCAGGATTATGGGGATGGAGTGGAGGGATGGGACTGGCTGGATTGCTCCATGGATCATCAGCATAGACTTGATGGGCCGAATGACCTTCTTCTGTGCCAAAATGATTCTCTGGCTCTTGGTTCCCTGAATGGGTCAATGTGTTTATCCTGATATAAGCTGAGCTACATATACAAGATAGGTGCCCTGTTCACCCAGCCAGAGGTAAGGTTAGTTGATCCCAAGTGGGGCAGCGGGTGAAGGGTTGGCACTCTTGATCTCTATCCAGTGGGAAACAGTGAATGCGTGGCTAATAATGGTCCTCCCTGTGATTGACCAGTCTTCCGACTCAAATCTGAATAATGGCCACTTTGGGCAAGGTACTGGAGTGTGCCTTGGATACCATATCCCAGTGAGGAGCCAGCGTCTAGAGGGAAGGGAATGGAACAGAGAGAGGGGCTTCACACTGCCACAAGCCTACACTAAAGATGTTCCCTGCTGCACTCACTTGGGTTCCTGTCCGCAATGTCTGGTTTGGGATATGTGTGAAAGTGTTGTTATAAGGAATTCCAAACAAAGAGTGGAAATGGGAAATGACTCACCAGCTTGGAATTCCATGCTTGGATACACTTGGCACGTGTTTCTCTGAAGCGGACTGTTTTACAAAATAAGCTCAGTCAAGGCTCTCCCTTGAGACTAAATAAGTGGGGATCGGAACTTTCACTGTCCAATAATTTGAGATTAAAAAACTGGTGGCAACCGAATTAAAAAGGGACAGTTATTCCTTCCATACGATCATACAGCTCAGGAGACCATTCAGCCCATCAAAAGAGCTAACCAATTAGTCCGACTGCCCCCCATAGCCAAGTAAATGTTTCCTTTCCCAATATCTATCTAATTGCTCTTTTGAACGTTAATTGTGAATCTGCTTCCACCGCCCTTTCAGACACTGTGGCCAGGATTTTCCAGTCCTGCCAGCAGCAAAAGCTGCTCTCCAAATTTTCCATGCCCGCCTGCAACGATGCCCCCACCACTGGCAGGACCAGAAAATCCCGCCGTCTATTACAGATCATTACTTTTCGCAGTGGGAAGAAATTTCTCCTCATCTCCCTTCTGGCTATTTTGGCAATCATTTTAAACTTGTGTCCTCTTGACACTGACTTTCCTGCCAGTGGAAATGGTTACTATCCACTCTATCAAACCACTCCCATTCCCAATTTTCACCTCCCCTCTTTGCTGGGTAAGGGCCCATAGGTTCAGGGCAATCTTCCAGCTGCAACTCCTGATGTCCAATGCCAGGCAGGGACGGTCTTTATCAGATGTCTCTCCGTGCACGTTTGCAGTAGGGGGTTACTGGACAGTGACTGGGGTGGGAACCCTGGCTCATGTGTTGTTAACCCTCCGCGGATCAAGTCCAGGATCCAAAAGTGCTGGGGACAATTTTTTTTTCCTTTATTCTTTCGTGGGATGTGGGGTATCGCTGGCAAGGATTTATTGCCCATCCCTAATTGCCCTTGAAGTGAGTGGCTTCCGAGGGCACAGCAGAGGGCAGTTAAGAGTCACCGTATTGCTGTGGGTCTGGTGTCACATGGAGGCCAGACTGGGCAAGGATGGCCAAGGGTGGCAGATTTCCTTTCTTAAAGGACATTAGTGAACCAGATGGGTTTTTATAACAATCGACGATAGTTGTCATGGTCACCATTACGGACACCAGCTTTATATTCCAGATTTATTAATTGAGTTTAAATTCTACCAGTTGCCGGGGTGGGATTTGTACCTGTGTCCCCAGAGAATTTGTTTAGGTGTCTGGGTAACTAAATCCAGTGGTATTAGCACAACGTGACCGTCTCCCCCACTCTAACAATCCTTTCATCACCTCAGCCAAGATCCATTAATCTAGGGTAGATTAGACAGTGAACCTGAGATCTTCCCAGTCTCAATTACTCAGATCCACACTGGGCACTTACCAACTCTGGAACGAGTTTCAGCAGTTTCAGCCCCCTTTCCATTTATACGATTTCTTTTTCCAATTATTCATTGATATTTCCTCCTCTCTTGAAGCCTGGTTTATACTTGCTCTCAGCCTGGAAATGCCTGACTTTTAAAATCCTTACCTTTGTTTACAAAATCCTCCATGGCCTCACCCCTCCCTCTCTCCACAGCCTCCTCCAGCCCTACAACCACCCGAGATATCTGCACTCCTCCAAGGAGTCACTGTTGCAATGTAGGAAATGTGACAACCAGAGTACGCACAGTAAGATCCCACAATGAGCAAGGTCTAGGATCAGATAATCTATTTTAGTGACGTTGTTCGCGGGTTAAGTTTCAGTTGGAACCCAGGGAAAACCTCGCTGCTCTCCTAAATAGTGCCATGGGATCTTCTTTGTTTACCTATGAAGTGCAGAAGAGGCCTCAATTTAATGCCTCACGTGAAGGATAGCACCTCTGGCAATACTGCACTGGAGTATCAGCTTAGATTTTGTGGAGCAGGACTTGAACCCACAACCCTCTGACTCAGAAGCAAGAGTACGATTCACTGAGCCACAGCTGACACCAAACCAGCTCATGGCTGGCAACAGAAAGGCACAAGCAAGGCAGGAAAACAGGGGCCCTGACCACCTTATGCCAACTCTCTGTGGACTGGCATGCAAGGTGCAGGGGTTGGGGGGAAGAAAGAGATGGAATTGAGCTGGCTTGTAAAATAATCCAGAATTCTGCAATAAAAAATAACACATTTCTGCTGCGTAGGCCAAGTATTAAAAGCAGAAATTGTGAATACACATTAATGAATACACATCCAAATGAATGCTATAGTAAAAACATACCAGGAAAGTCAAGTTTTTCTCAATGATAATTCCAATGATAGCCTAACAAATACAGGTTAGACAAAGACAGAAAGAGATTTCATTTATATATCACATCCATCAAGTCCCCGGGATGTCCCCAGGACTTCACAGACGATTATAAGTAATTCATTAAAGTGTAGTTCCTGTTGGCAAGTGGACAACCACCACAGCCAATTGACACACAACAAGCTCTCGCAAACAATAACGACATACATCACCAGTGGCTCTGTTTTGATAAATGTTGGCCAGGACTCCAGAAATATTGCTCTGCTCTTTGTGTAGTGGCATGGGATGCTTTACATCTACCTGAATAGGCAGATGAGGTATTAAACTGAAGCACTATCTGTACTATAGTAGTAGTAGTATAGACAGTAGTACTATACCAATAATGCAGGACTGCTGGATTTTTTGCTTGAGTCCTGGAATTGGGCTTGAAACTACTGATTTAAAGACCCAAATGGCATCAACGTAAACCACGCTGACACTTACCACAGTCCTAAGCCCTCCAGGCCAGATGTCCCCAGGTTCCATCCCCAGTTCCTGCCTGATTTTGCCTGGGTCAGTGGTTAAGAGTACTACATTTGGTCCACATCTGAGCCTAGAACCAACCAGGGCTCTTGATTTTTTTTTTTTTTTTTGTAAAAATATACTTTATTCATAAAATATCTTCAATCACATTCCAAACCATTTCAAAAACAACATTACAAGGGTACAATCCAGGTTAAACTTTTACAAGATGTATCACAAGGTGCATCAGTACAAACAATATTACAATCATTTACAGCCTTTCATTTTGATCTGTACAGCCCGAGGGGCTCTAAACAGTTCCCAGTCTCTCGGTGCGCTGTGGTAGAAAGGTCTTAGACAGCGACCCTTCCCCATTGCGCCTTTGCGGCAGCTGCCCCAAGCTTTAGTGCGTCCCTTAGCACGTAGTCCTGGACTTTGGATTGTGCCAGTCCGCAACAATCGGTCGGGGACAACTCTTTGTGCTGGAAGACCAACAAGTTTCGGGCAGACCAAAGCGCCTCTTTCACCGAGTTGATGATCCTCCAGCTGCAGTTGATGTTTGTCTCGGTGTGTGTCCCTGGGAACAGCCCGTAGAGCAGAGTCCTGTGTCACAGAACTGCTCGGGATGAACCTCGACAGCAACCACTGCATCTCTCTCCAGACTTTCTTTGCAAAGGCACAATCCACAAGGAGGTGAACAACGGTCTCTTCCCCACCACAGCCACCTCGAGGGCAACGTGCAGAGGGGGTGAGACTCCTGGCGTGTAGGAAGGATCTGACGGGGAGGGCCTTTCTCACCACCAGCCAAGCTACGTCTTGGTGCTTGTTGGAAAGTTCTGGCGATGAGGCATTCTGCCAAATGACTTTGACAGTGTGCTCGGGGAACCATCCCACAGGGTCCACCCTCTCCTTATCCCTCAGGGCCTCTAGGACGTTACGTGCTGACCACTGCCTGATGGACTTGTGGTCAAAGGTGTTTTTCTGCATAAATTTTTCCACCAGGGACAGGTGGTACGGCACGGTCCAACTACTTGGAGCGTTCCGCGGCAGCGTGGCCAGACCCATCCTTCGCAACACCGGGGACAGGTAGAACCTCAGCACGTAGTGACACTTGGTGTTTGCGTACTGAGGGGCTACGCACCGCTTGATGCAGCCACACACAAAGGTGGCCATCAGTATGAGGGCGATGTTGGGCACGTTTTTTCCCCCTCTATCTAGAGGCTTGTACATCGCGTCCCTGCGGACACGATCCATTTTCGACCTCCAGATAAAGCGGAAGATGGCTCGAGTGATCGCCATCGCGCAGGAGTCTGGAATGGGCCAGACCTGCGCCACGTACAGCAACAGCGAGAGTACCTCACACCTGATGACCAGGTTCTTACCCGCAATGGAGAGGGAGCGTCGCTCCCACATGCCCAGTTTCCTTTTCACCATAGCCACTCGCTCCTTCCAGTTTCTAACGCATGCCCCGGTCCCTCCGAACCATATCCCCAGCACCTTCAGGCCGTCAGCCCTGACAGTGAAGGGGACAAAGGATCGGTCAGCCCAGTTCCCAAAGAACATGGCCTCGCTCTTCCCACGATTTACCTTGGCTCCCGAGGCCAGTTCGAACTGGTCGCAGATGTGCATCAGTCTGCGCACCGACAGCGGATCCGAGCAGAAGACGGCGACGTCGTCCATGTACAGGGAGGCTTTTACCTGAGTGCCTCCACTGCCTGGGATCGTCACTCCTCTTATGCCCGGATCCTTCCTGATGGACTCGGCAAAGGGTTCTATGCAGCACACGAAAAGGACAGGCGAGAGAGGACAGCCCTGCCTGACTCCAGATTTCATCGGAAAGCTATCTGTTTCCCACCCATTGATTGAGACTGCGCTACTGATGTTAGTGTAGAGCAGTTGGATCCAATTTCGAATTCCCTCCCCAAAGCCCATTTTGGAGAGCACATCCCCCATGTAGGTGTGCGATATTCTGTCAAAGGCCTTCTCCTGATCCAAGCTGATGAGGCAGGTATCCACACCCCTGTCCTGTACATAGGCAATCGTATCCCTGAGCAGCGCCAGGCTGTCAGAGATCTTCCTGCCTGGCACAGAGCAGGTCTGGTCAGGGTGAATCACCAATTCCAGAGCGGATTTGACCCGATTGGCGATGACCTTGGACAGAATCTTATAGTCCATATTCAACAGTGAAATGGGTCGCCAATTTCTAATTTCCTCCCTTTCCCCCTTGTGCTTGTAGATGAGGGTGATGATGCCTTTCCTCATGGATTCTGACATACTACCGGCCAGGAGCATACTCTCGTACACTTCTAGCAGGTCTGGGCCGATCAAGTCCCACAGAGCCGAATACAACTCCGCCGGCAAGCCGTCGCTTCCGGGGGTTTTACTCTTCTCGAAGGACTCGAGGGCCTTAGTCAGTTCGTCAGGAGTTAGCGGTTTGTCCAGGCTCTCCCGCGTACTGTGGTCTAAGACCTCCGTGATAGAGGACAGGAAGGACTGGGAGGCCGTGCTGTCCGTGGGCTTCACGTCATACAGTCCGGCATAAAAGGATTTGCTGATCCTCAGAATGTCGGACCGTGATGACTTTACTGAGCCGTCTTCTTCCTTCAGGCTGCTGATCACAGAGCGCTCTCTGTGTACCTTTTGGAAGAAGAAACGTGAGCACGTCTCATCCTGCTCCACAGAGCGGACCCTGGAACGGAAGATGATCTTGGAGGCCTCCGAGGCAAAGTGCGAGGCTTGCTGGCCCTTCACCTCTTGGAGCTCCTCCTTGACATCGACCCCCATCGACTGCAGCCGGAGCAGATTTTGCATCTTTTTCTGGAGTCGGGACATTTCCCTCTGTTCCTTTCTAGCTTTCTGGGTGCCTTTGCGGATGAAAAACCTCTTGATGCTTCCCTTGATCACTTCCCACCAGTGTGTCAGGGACTCAAAGAGGGGTTTCACGGTTCTCCAACCTTTGTAATCCCTCTTGAGCTCCTCAATGTTCTCTGGGGTCAGCAGTTGCACATTTAGCTTCCATGCCCCCCTGCCCACCCTCAGGTCCTTCTCCAAGTGGCAGTCCGCCAGTAGGAGGCAGTGGTCAGAGAAGAACACCGGCTTGACCTCGGTGGATCTGACTGTGAATGCACGGGACACAAACAGGAAGTCTATCCTGGAACGAATGGACCCGTCTGGCCGCGACCAGGTGTATCTACGCTGCGCTCCGTCTGCAGGGTTGCTGAAGACGTCGTGCAGCTTGGCATCCTTAACTGTTTCCATCAGGGATCTGGACGTAGCGTCCAATCTGCTGCCGGCCCTGCCGGATCGTCCAGCCGCATCGATGATGCAGTTGAAGTCCCCGCCCAGAATGACCGGCCTGGAGGTCGCCAGCAGCAGTGGGAGCTGCTGAAAAACCTCCAGCCGCTCAGCCCCTTGTGCCGGGCCATACACGTTAATTAACCGGAGCGGAGCGTTCTTGTACATTACGTCTGCTACGAGGAGTCGCCCGCCCACCACCTCCTTGACCTCGGAGACGGTGAAGTTGCCTCCCCGCAGCAGAATACCCAGGCCGGAGGAACGAGAGTCGTTTCCGCCCGACCAGATCGATGGCCCGTGGGACCACCATCGTGACCATTGCCTGTAGGAGCTGAGGTGCGGTATCGCACACTCCTGCAGAAACAACAGGTCAGCTTTGACCTTGGCTAGGTAGTCCAAGGTCGCAACACATCGCGTAGTAGATTTAATGCTACGCACATTTATGGATACAATCTTTAAACCCATTTTAAAGCATTTATTCTCCTACCAAACCCACTGTCTCTGAGAGTCCCAGACCTTTAGTCTACCAACCAGGGCTCTTGATAGATCATTATCCCATGGCTCTTGGTGAAAAGCATGCAGGCGGCTCCTGTGCAGGGGATTAACAAGCCAGGCGCAAGCAATGTCCCTTTAAGATGCACACATGCAATCTTAAAGAGACCACGCAGCCCAACGAGCAGGCCACGCACAACGAAAGAGCCATTAGAAGGAACATTGGTGCTGGGTACGAGCAGGATCAGAACCGGCTGTGATGCCCTCCATGACCGATCAGCCTGCTGCCGTGCAAAGACTAGATTGTTGCACGAGAGTCAGCCACTTGGGGGAAGTAGCCGAATGCTGCCCGAGCTGAAGGCGTAATATTTCGACAGGAAAGGGGATGTGCTGGGGGAGTTAAAGGGCATGCATCAGAATTAAGTTTTGCTGAGAAGTGTCACTGATTTACATAGAAACACAAACTGGCCAATCAGCCCCAGTTGGTGGTGTACTGGTTGTATCTGCTCTCAGTTTGTGTTACAGCGAGCAAGAGCTTTGCAAACACCCGGAGGGGCAAAGTAACAGGAGTAGCTTTGATAAACACTTATCTCAGGTTTCAGCCTCCTCTGGAAAGCTCTCAAAAGGTTTTTGAACACATTCGGCCTGTCACACAGTTGTCCGAGGCTCTTGCCTGGGGGCTCTCTTGGGAACACTAGCTGAAATGTGAGCTGAAACTGCAGGCTGGACCAAACCCTTGTACCTTCTTGCAAGAGAGCAACTTACTTATATTTTTTTTTAGGAAGACCATTTTCTCAATGAATGTATGTAGTAAATACATTTTATTTATATTTTTCTATTGATATTTTTTTTATATTTTATTTCAGATATTTTATGAATAAAGTATGTCTTTCAAAAAAAATAATTAATTCTCAGCTGAGCGGTGAGGTTCGATCCCGGCTCTGCGCGCAACGTTAACCGCTCTCAGCCTGCACGGTAATTGGGGGTGCTAAAACTGGCCTCTCCCCTCCTTTATTATGGGATAGGAATGGGGAAAAATAAGCCAGGTGGCTACTTATTCAATGGCGAATGCTGCAGCGTGTGTATGGGTGAGCACACCATTGAGTGCAACTGCGATGCCCCCACAGTCGAATATCTGTTAGGTTCCATTTAAGGGTGAATCAAGGGTGAGCACTGCCCCTGGAGTTGTGCCCCAATAGAGGGGGAAAACAGCATCAATGAAAGAAGGAAGGGGAAAAATAGCAAGTGATGGCAGATAAGAAAACTATTCCCAGTTCGTTGGTGACAACATTATGTGCCGCTTAACTTAACATCAAAAACAGCACTTCAGTTTCAGAAGAATTATATAAAATGAAACCTCTCTGGAGCCACACTCATGCACATTGGGTTGCCAGGTTGGAACATAGGCACAGGAGTAGGATATGCAGCCCCAAACACCTGTTCCATCCTCTATCACATTGTGGCTGATCTGCATCACAACCCCATTTACCTATCTTTGCTCTCTATCCTCTCACCTATCTATCACAGTCTCGATTTCATCTGACCCCAGGATCCACAACCTTTTGGAAGACAGAGCTACAGGTTGCCACTACACTTTGTGTGAAGAGGTCCTTCCTGAGTTCACTCCTAAATGACCTAGCTCTGATGTGAAGGGTACACACCCTTCCCCGCACCCCCACATGTCCCCGCTCACTCGTTCTAGTTTGTCCATATCTACCCTATTGAAGCTCTTTATCATTTCAACCCGACCCTATTCCCTGTGCACGGGCTTTGTTAAACCAGGTAGAGGTATAGCAGGTTGAAATGGCAGAACTCCACAGCAGCAACCAAGTATGATTTTAGGATTATTTTTTCAAGCCCATGCATCAGGTTTATTTGGCACTAATGCTTTAACTATGAGATGAGGAAAAATTAGTTCACTCAAAGTGTTGTGAATCTTTGGCATTCCCTACACCCAGTGGGTTGTGATTGAATACATCTAAGGCTGGGATAGATAGATTTTTGGTGTCTCAGGGAATTAAAGGAATATGGGGAGTGGGCAGGAAAATGGAGTTGAAGCCCAAGATCAGCCATGATCATATTGAATGGTGGAGCAGGCTCAATGTGGTCTACTCCTGCTCCTGTTTCTTATGTTCTTATACTCCACACCAGGATATTGAGTGGAGGGGGGGTAGGAGAAGACTTTTCTTTATTGATTCATGGGAAGTGGGCGTTGTTGGCTGGGCCAGCATTTATTGCCCTTCCCTAATTGCCCTTGAGAAGGTGATGATGAATTGCCTTCTTGAACCGTTGCAGATACACCCATAGTGCAATTAGAGAGTGAGTTCCAGGATTTTGACCCAGCAACAGTGAAGGAACGGCAATATATTTCCAAGTCAGGATGGTGAGTGACTTGGAGGGGAACTTGCAGGTGGTGGTGTTCCCATCTGTCTGCTGCCCTTGTCCTTCTAGATAGTAGTGGTCGTGGGTTTGGAAGGTGCTGCCTAACGAACCTTGGTGAGTTTCTATAGTGTATCTTGGAGATGGTACACACTGCTGCTACTGTGTGTCGGTGGTGGAGGGAGTGAATTTTTGTGGATGGGGTACCAATTAAGCGGGCTGCTTTGTCCTGGATGCTGTTAAGCTTCTTGAGTGTTGTTGGAGCTGCACTCATCCAGGCAAGTGGAGAGTATTCCAACACACTCCTGACTTGTGCCTTGTGGACATGCTTTGGGGAGTCAGGAGGTGAGTTACTCGCCACAGGGTTCCTAGCCTCTAGTGTGCTCTTGTAGCCACAGTATTTATATGGATAGCCCAGTTCAATTTGTGGTCAATATTGATAGTGGGGTATTCAGTGATGGTAATGCCACTGAATGTCAAGGGGCGATGGTTAGGTTCTCTTTTGTTGAGGATGGTCATTGCCTGACACTTGTGTGGTGATGGTTACTTGCCACTTGTCAGCCCAAGCCTGGCTATTGTCCAGGTCTTGCTGCATTTGGACATGGACTGCTTCAGTATCTGAGGAGTTGCAAATGGTGCTGGACATTGTGCAATCATCAGCGAAAATACCCACTTCTGACCTTATGATGGAAGGAAGGTCATTCATGAAGCAGCTGAAGATGGTTGGGCTGAGGACACTACCCTGAGGAACTCCTGCAGTGATGTCCTGGATCTGAGATGATTGACCTCCAACTACCACAACCATCTTCCTTTGTGCTAGGTATGACTCCAACCAGTGGAGAGGTTTCCCCTCAATTCCCATTGACTCCAGTTTTGCTAGGGCTCCTTGATGCCACACTCCATCAAATGCTGCCTTGATGTCAAGGGCAGTCACTCTCACCTCACCTCGGGAGTTCAGCTCTTTTGTCCATGTTTGAACCAAGGCTGTAATGAAGTCAGGAGCTGAGTGGCCCTGGCAGAACCCAAACTGGGTGTCAGTGAGCAGGTTATTGCTAAGCCACTTCATAACACTGTTGATCACCCCTTCCATCACTTTATTGATGTTTGAGTGTAGGCTGATGGGGCGGTAATTGGCTGGGTTGGATTTGTCCTGCTTTTTGTATACAAGACATACCTGGGCAATTTTCCACAAAGCTGGGTAGATGCCAGTGTTGTAGCTGTACTGGAACAGCTTAGCTAGGGGCACGGCAAGTTCTGGAGCACAAGTCCTCAGTACTATTACCGGAATGTTGTCAGGGCCCATAGCCTTTGCAGTACCCAGTGACTTAAGCCATTGTTTTGATATCACGTGGAGTGAATCGAATTGGCTGAACACTGGCATCTGTAATGCTGGGGACTTCTGGAGGAGGCTGAGATGGATCATCCACTCGGCACTTCTGGCTGAAGATGGTTGCGAATGCTTCAGCCTTATTTTTTGTACTGATGTGCTGGGCTCCCCCATCACTGAGGATGGGGATATTTGTGGTGTCTTCTCCTCCACTAAGTTGTTTAATTGTCCACCACCATTCATGACTGGATGTGGCAGGATTGCAGAGCTTAGATCTGACTTGTAGGTTGTGGGATCACTTAGCTCTCCCTATCACTTGCTGCTTATGCTGTTTGGCATGCAAAGTAATCCTGTGTTATAGCTTCATCAGGTTGACATCTCATTTTTAGGTATGCCTGGTGCTGCTCCTGGCATGCCCTCTTGCACACTTCATTGTACCAGGGTTGATCCCCTGGCTAGGTGATGATGGTAGGGGGGTGGGATAGGCTGGCCCATGAGGTTACAGGTTGTGGTTGAGCACAATTCTGCTGCTGATGGTGGCCCACAGTGCCTCATGGATGCCCAGGCTGGATTTGTTTGAAATCTATCTCATTTAGCACGGTGGTAGTGCCACACAACATAATAGAGGGTATCCTCAATGTGAAGACGGGACTTCGTCTCCACAAGGACTGTGCGGTGGTCACTCCTACCGATACTGTTATGGACAGATGCATCTGCGGCAGGCAGGTTGGTGAGGATGAGGTCAAGTATGTTTTTCCCTCTTGTTGGTTTCCTCACCACCTGCCACAGACCCAATCTAGCAGCTATGTCCTCTAGGACTTGGCCAGCTCTGTCTGTAGTGGTGCTACCAAGCCACTCTTGGTGATGCACATTGAAGTCCCCCACCCTTGCCACCCTCAAAGCTTCTTCCAAATGTTGTTCAACATGGAGGAGCACTGACTCATCAGCTGAGGGAGGGCAGTATGTGGTAATCAGCAGGAGATTTCCTTGCCCATGTTTGACCTGATGCCATGAGACTTCATGAGGACTCCCAACTCCCTCCTGACTGTATACCACTGTGTCGCCACCTCTGCTGGATCTGTCCTGTCGGTGGGACAGGATATACCCAGGGATAGTGATGATGGTGTCTGGGAAATTGTCTGTAAGGTATAATTTCGTGAGGATGACTATGTCAGGCTGTTGCTTGACTAGCCTGAGACAGCTCTCCCAATTTTGACACAAGCGCCAGATGTTAGTAAGGAGGACTTTGCAGGGTTGACAGGGCTGAGCTTGCTATCGTTGTTTCCAGTGACTAGTTTCCAGGCGGTCAGTCTGGTTTCATTGCTTATTGGCTTATTTTTAGTAGTTTGATACAATTGAGTAATTGCTAGACCATTTTGGAGAGGAATTAAGAGTCAACCACATTGTTGTGGGGTTGTAGGCCAGACCAGGTAAGGTTGGGAGATTTCCTTCCCTAAAGGGCATTAGTGAACCAGACAATTGACATGGTTTCATGGTCATCATTAGACTTTCAATTCCTGTCTCACAGGCAAGCCAAGCAACAGCCTGTTGTCTGTCATACTGTCATAGCCATACTCATGGAATCATACCTTACAGACAATGTCTCACCATCACAATCACTCTCTGCTATGGTGGGATTCGAATCAGGGTCCCCAGAACATCACCTTGGGTCTCTGGATTTCTAATCTAGTAACAATACCACCATGCACTGCCTCCCCCAGTTCTGATTCAAAAATACTCATGTGGAACATAAATGCTGGCATTGACTGGTTCATCCAAGTGACCTTTCTCTGTGCCATATATTCAACGTATTTCTATGCAAACACCTTGACTAATTCATCCCTCAATCTTCTAAGCTCAAGAGAATCCAGGCCTAAAATCAATGCAACTGTCCTTAGAATTTAATCCTTTAAACCCTGGTGTATTTCTGGTAAATCTGGACTGAACCCTCTCCATGTTCAAAGCAATACTGCACACACTGTTCTAAAGCTGAACCCAGTCTCAGATAGAAACTGCCTGATTTGTTACTGAGCCACATCTGGAGCTATTAGGACAGATAACCGAAAGCTTGCTCAAAGAAGTAGGTTTTAAGGAGGGTGTTGAATGAGGACAGAGGTTGAGGGAGGAATTCTAGAGCTTAGGGCCTAGGCTACCAATGATGGGGAGATTAAAATCAGAGATGCAGAAAGGGATGGAATTGGAGGAGCACAGAGACCTTGGAGGATTCCAGGGTCACGGGAGGGTTACAGAGATAGGGAACAGATAAGGCTATGGAGGGATTTGAATGCAAGGGTGAGAGTTTTAAAATCGAGGGCCCAGGTTGTACCTGAGATATGTCCCTCACTTTGCACAACACAGCAAGGGACTGAGGAACAGTTCATGAAGAGAGAGGGAGCCTCAAACATCCAGCAGTAGAACTTCTGCACAGAGATTAATAAAGAATTTATTAACTGTCAGAGTTAGAAAAGCGTAGCAAGGAGTCACATTGATTTTAGGTGATTAATGGATCTTCCACTGACCAACAGTTAAGAACATTACATCTGTAGGAGTTAAAACCCTGACATGGTTTTCCAATGATGTGGTAGAGGGACTAATATCTTCTTTGTGACAACAACAAACTGCAGACTTGCTAATTCTCTTTGATCGTTGCATTTCTATTAGAATAACAATTTCAAGAGCAAACATGATAACATCAAAGCCCAGAAGACCTGAACAATTGATTATTAAATAATTGGTTAACCACTCCGGGGAAGGGAAAAAGGAAAGAGAGAGGAAGTGGGAAAAATCCCGCAGTCAGTATCTATGAAACAGTTTAGTTTTGATTACTCCAGCAAAGGACCAGCAGAGACAGGATGGGATGAATGGCCTCATGCTGAGCTGTACATGATTCTATCGGTATTGCACTGTGATTCTATTTTCACACCTGTGCCCACATGTAAGCAACCAGTAGGGTTAAGAATCAGGAGTGAGAAGTCTGGCTTTTGTTCTCCTCCTCGAAACAATTTAAGATCTCACAGTTCTCCTGACAGCACAGTATTCAAACCTTAGGATAAAATGGCACTGTATCGCACTACTGAAGTGCCTTTAACCACGAAACCAGAGGTCTGAGGGGGTGGTGGTGGCAAGAGAGAGATGGCAGTGTTGGAATATCAAGCGCGTTTTACTCAAACCCTGAACCACGTTCTGTCCAAATTAAAACTTTTTTTTTGCACAAGTGCCTTAATTAAAAACATTTCTTCAGACTGAAATGGCATGTCCAGATGCAGATTTACTGTATGTTTTTGACATTATGGGAATAGCTGTTTATCCACAGCCCCTTGTTCCGGGCTCCATCCAGACTGGGAATTCAGTAGCTTCTGGAATTAGAGCAGGCACATGGCCAGGCAAAATCAGCAGGTCGTCAAACTTGACAATGTGCTGTCTCGCATCTAATCCTTGGCCCTAGAAGTGGGATGACCAATCACTCGAGGACCATCATATCAGGTAGCCACGGGAATGGCATGTTGCCACCCTTTGCCAGTTTCAGGGACCATTCGAGCGAATGGGGCAGGGGCGAGGAGTGGGCTTCATGTTTATTTTTTGGTTAAGGTGATTAATGGAGATTTGCATCGTTATTCCACAAGAAATAATTGCTGCTTCCACAGCAGAAGATGCAAAAACAAATGTTAAAAAGACAGGGAAGAAGCAGCCTTCCGTTTTAAAAACCTATCCCGGAATCTGGTTTACATGATCGAAATTTCTGTGCAGCCAGGTCAAAACAAAAGATTTGGAGTGTCCAGTCCAAAACTGGACAAACGCCAGACCCACAAAGGCAGAGGTCATTGGCTCATCGTGCAGATGTTCTACCACTTCGGCCCAGACACACACCAAGTTGCCAAGCAGTGTCACTGCCTCCCAGCTTCTAGTTTAATCAGCTGGATGTGGAATGGCGATGGATTGTCAGGGGAAAGTGGGAGGCTGCAGACCTCGAGATTCAGATGGATTGTGGAGCACACGAGAACAAGCTGGTGGAGGGGAATTGAAGGTCGCATGATGCTGAGAAAATGGAAAGGGTAGAACTTCTGGTCACTGAATGGCTGATGCGCCCCCACCCACCCCCACCAACTCCCCCCACCCACCCCCACCAACCCCACCCCCACCCCCCCACCCCCCAGCTGCCTTCCGGTGTGCACGACCTGTTTCTGAGTCGGAAGGAAATCGGTTCGGGCCCAGCTCTGGGACTTGTGCGCATAATCTAAGCTAACACTTCACTGTTGGAAGGGCTGTGTGGTCCAGAGATGGGGTTGTTTAGGCGAGGTCCTGTTGAGGTGAGTGTTAAAGATCCTGCGGCACTCTTCAAAGCAGAGAAGGGGAATTCATAACAGTGATGATTCAACCCACTGCATCCAAAAGCAGAGGCTTGGGTGCTTTCTCTCGCTGCTGTTTGGGGGTACTTCTTGCTGTGCACAAATTGGCTGCCAAGCTTATCTATATAACAATTGTAAAGCACTTCAAAATAATTCATCAGATGATAAGTTTGTTGTGGTATCCTGAGGATGTGAAAGGTGCTACACAAATATGTGTTCATTCCTTCCTCATTGTTATCAATAATAATTATTAATGAATAATAATTAAAGAACAGGAAGTTATTGCTGATTGGTGGTTATTGGTGAAATTCAGCAATCAACATTTCTGCCCTAAGGTATTTCGACAGCTTTTCATGTTTCAATGCATCAGGAAATTGCTGTAAATTCTGGTAAGCCTACCCGATTTCTGTCATGAGTAGACAGAGAGCGTACCTGAAGGTGTGGCTTATATTTCTGGGTCTTTTAGTATTGTCTTCAGTTCCTGTATCGGCAAAGTGAGTGGCAGTGCCAAGCAAACCCTGTATTATCTATAGTGATCCAGATAATGCTCTTTACATACCTCCTCAGAAAATGTGCATTCTGTCAAACTACTCAACTTTCAGCAAGTCACCTTGAATATGCCCCTGCACCACCTCTCAAGGAAAGAAATCTGGGGAAGGCAAAGACAATTTGCTTGCTCCGACAACACCCCACCCACCCTGCTCCCCACATCCAAGAAATTGCTCAACTGGCTGGGGTGCTGGTCTGTGCTCAACACTCATGTGTCAGGGGTGCCAACTTTTGGGTGAGACATTAATCTGCTCTCTCAAGTGGACGTAAAAGATCCCACAGCATTACTTCAAAGAAGAGCAGGGGAGTTCTCCCCAGTGTCCTGGCCAATATTAATCCCTCAATCAACTTTGCTAACAAACATTATCTGGTCACCATCACATTGCTGTTTGTGGGATCTCGCTATGCACAACTTGGCTGCCGTGTTTCCTACATTACAACAGTGAGTACATTTTACAGCCTCGTAAGTGAAGTGCTTTAGCATGTCCTGAGGCTGTGAAAGATGCTATATAAATGCAAGTCTTTTGATATCATGTAAAGAGCAGCCACTTGACAGACAGCCAGCAGCCATAGAACTGTATATTAACACAAGGCAGCCTAGTCGGTGCCTTCAAAAGATGAAGGGAGAACACAAAGATGGACAGGGCACTGTGTGTAGGATAGCTGACTGTACAGCTGGCTCTGCAGAAAGGAGTTTCTTAATCCTCCCAGTGGCAGCTGTGCAGGAGCCTGAAGTCTGGCAGTTTTTGCAAAGCACAGTGTTTGTATCCTGCTCCTGATTATCATTGTAATGGATTGGGGGTGAAAAGAAAATCTCCTTTTTTTAAAAACCAACAGTTATTGTTGTACAGCATCACAACGTGAATCTCCCTCATGCATTCAATCAAAAGGCACTGGAAGTTTATAAGGATGATACTAGAACTGAGAGGTTATAAATACCAAGAGAAAAATGGACAATGTCAGGCTCTTTTCTCGAGATGACTGAGGGGTGACCTGATGGTGGTCTCTAGAATTATGAAGGGGTTTGATGGGATATATGTCTGCTTGGGTTGACAAATGGCAAGTAACGTTTGTGCCACACAAGTGCCAGGCAATGACCATCTCCAACAAGAGAGAACCATTTCCCCATGACATTCAATGGCATGACCATCGCTGAATCCTCCATTATCAACATCCTTAGGGGTCCACTGACCAGAATCTGAAATGAACCAGCCATTTAAATACTGTGGTTACATGAGCAGGTCAGAGACTGAGAGTTCGACAGTGAGTAACTTACCTCCTGACTCTCCAAAGCCTGTCCACCATCTACAAGGCTCCAGTCAGGGGTGTGATGGAATACTCCCCACTTGCCTGGATGAGTGCAGCTCCAACAACGCTCAAGAAGCTCGATGCCATCCAGGACAAAGCAGTCTGTTTGACTGGCAGCCCATCCACTAACTTAAATATTCACTCCCTCCACCACTGATGCAGAGTGGCAGCATTTGTACCATCGACAAGGCGCACTGCAGCAACTCACCAGGGCTCCGTTGACAGCACCTTCCAAACCTGTGACCTCTACCAGCTAGAAGGCAGCATGGGAATACCACCAGTTCCCTCCAAACCACACACCATCCTGATTTGGAACTAAGGGCGGAATTGTCCCAGATTTGCACTAAGTGCGGTTGTGGGCAGGTGAAGCGACGTTTTACCCGCTGGCTGTGATGGGGGGTTTTTCACGCCGTATCGTCCCAAGCTCACCGCATTGCTTATGCATTCCCGGGAAATACGCCGTATCTATGGTGGGCGGGCTCGCATTCACCAGCCACACCATCACCTCGCCGCTTCATCACACCGGGCACCACATTTAAAGTACAGCTGCTCCGAGTGCTTCCGAGGACTGCAGCAAAGAAGACATGGCCCTGAAAGGCAAGAAGACTGCAGCCCAGTGGAGGCCCACTGTGATGTCCTCTACCCTGCTCTAGCCACAGGAGGGGCAGCAACATTACCACTCCAGTTTGGTAGGCGATGGCAGTGGCGATCAGTGCCAATATTACACAGAAGAGGTTGGCCATCCAATGCAGATAGTGGATAAATGATCTCATCCATGTAGCCAGGGTATGGCAACCAACTCATCACTCTAAACTCACACACTCAAGCCCATCACACATTCACTGGCATCTCACTCACTGCCAGCTCAAGGGACATCACCACCCATTCACACACACATATCCTCACATGTCCATCTGGCCTCATCTCCTCTGGGGGCTGCCTCCTCAGCCCTCACCATCTTGAGGCCACTTGTACAGATCAACATGTGCCCCCACACACACCCTGGGTTACCCTCCTTCCCCAGTACAGCTCTCACCCTGCAGCCTCTTCCCTTGCCTGAGGCCACTTCTCCCCCTTCCCCAAGCAAGCCCTAGCCCTACAGCCATTGAAAAGCCACCCACATACGGCTGATCCGGTAGGTAGAGACCTGCCCATGAGCCCCCCCTAAAAGTGATGTGGTGCTGCCTGTGAAGCCTGGCGCTGATGACTGCGAGTGCTGCCCGAAGCAAGCTAAGCAAATATTAAAAAGTCCTGAGTAAAGTGCAGCCCGCCAAATGTACGCCTTATAAATGCTGTTGTGAAACACATCAGCTGATTTTCCTGTCCATGTGGGTGGACAATCCAGCGGGTGGGGGGTGGGTCTGGCTGGCTGGCCTAATAATGAAATGCAGATGTATTACAATGAGGTTCCCGGCGTCTGATGGCGGGGACACAGCCCGCCACCAGCGGGTGGAGCGGACGAGTGCAAACGACGTCGTGAAACCGATTTTTGGCCCTCACGGCATATTGTCCACTCACACCACCAAGCACGCCCGATGCCAGCGGGCACGGAGAATCCCAGCCTATGTCTCTGCTCCTTCGCTGTCGCTGTGTCAAAATCCTGGAACTCCCTCCCTAACAGCACTGTGGGTGGACCTACACCACATGGACTGCAGCGGTTCAAGAAGGCAGCTCACCACCACCTTCTCAAGGGCAACTAGGGATGGGCAATAAATGCTGTCCCAGCCAGCGAAGCCCACATCCCGTGGATGAATTTTAAAAAAGGAGCAAATGAAGTTGAGCGGGAGGCTCATGTGGAGCATAAACACCAGCATGGACCAATTGGGCTGAATGGTCTTTTTCTGTGCATTCAATGTGATTGATGTAAAATGACTTCTGTGTACTGAACACAATTAGCAATGGGATCCTTTTTCACGTCTCCCCATTGTTCCTTCATTTTATTTTGCCAGTGGAAATAGCAGCCCCCCAAGCAGAGCAGCAACTGTGTCAGAGCCACATGGAGCGGCTCAATAGAAAGTCTTGGCATCAACTGTGGAACTGGCAGAAGGGAAGAAGATGTAATTAAAGGGTGCGATTGATTTCTTCTTTCGAATCATTCTGTAAGGAATGCTGCCATGACGTTATTTGAACCATCACCTCCTTCACAAATACAAATTCTGTTAAATGGGCTCTAATTAATTAGACAGGGATGTGGGAGGCGGGAGACTACCCAACTCCTCACTCAATTCAAGAATGAATCTTTATTGGGAACATGTAGCTCTTTAAACAGCGTTCTGTGTGAACACTTCCTGGGATTCCTTACTCTTCAATTTTCCCAGCTGGATCCTCTTTTTCCAAGACACGGTGTACTTCATTAGGAGAGAGTGATGCATTAGAGTGGGGGAGGGTCAAGATAGAGAAGGGTTGCAGCATCTCCACAATCACTGCTCCTCCAACTCTGCAAGGCCGGCCCTCATACAGCGACATCGTTCAGATTTTCTTCCCCTTACGCCTCAAGTAGCTCGACGCTGCTAGGAGTTTTTCTAGCCAGTCCCCTCAGAACGAGATGAAACGTCACAGGGCTGTTGCCGGGGAGCTTATGGCAGCTCTGTGTTGGTGTGGCAATGCCTTCTTTTTAAAATTCCTACCCTTGTTTTTAAGTCCCTCTTTGGCCTTGCCCTTCCTTATCTCAGTCACCTCTCAGCCCTATTACCCTCTGAGATTTCTGTGTTCCTCCAATTCTGGCCTCTTGTACACCCCTGATTTTGTTTGGTCCACCATCGGCAGCCAAGCCCTAAACTCTGGAATTTCTGCCCTAAACCCCTCTCTATCCCTCCTTCCTCCTCCAAGCCGTTCCTTAAAACTCATCTCTTTGACCAAGCTTTCAGTCGCCTGTCTAAACGTCTCCTTATCTCCTGAAAAGGAAAGGAAAACAAGTCACAGAGGTGGTTGCACCTAATCTCAACCTAGCAACCTCCGCTTGGATTGGAATTCGTCGAGCACTGAGCGAGGGCACAATCGGTTAACAGGACGCGGAATCACACTCTTTTGGCTTCACTTGTAGAGAGCAGCCACTTGGGTGAACTTCCAGAGGGTGTCCAATGCCTGTTTACTGCGCCATCTCAGATAAGGAGCTCATATTTTTGGGAAGGAGATGGAGAGGCGTAAAGTGGCAGGAAAGGCGGGGGAAGGAAAAAAACGTAACACTTTGCTGCAGAATGTATAACACTGCAGGTTATAGTGTGGTATTCTTACCGCTAATATTACCTGGTTGGGGGGGAGGTGTCTTGTTCAGTCACAGTCATTAATTGGGAGAACGAACCTTAAACGGATTATAATTTTCTGCACTCTGAAACTAGATTCCTGCCTTGCAATCACCATAAGCTGTTGGTTGTTCAATTATGTACGTTGTAAACTTTACAAGGTAGTCCTAATCAGATCGGAGCTTGTGGCAGTGCTCCGAGGGGGCCTGTGCCTGAAGACATTGTTCAACATTGTATTTTACTTGTTTAACACTGAAATTTGCTAACAAAGCAAGGCTATCACATATGCAGAAAAAATACTGAACAAATATTGCCTTTTCAAATATTCCCTGATGGCGCATTGAGCTTCTTGAGTGTTGTTGGAGCAGCACTCAACCAGGCAAGTGGAAACCATTCCATCACACTCCTGACTTGTGCCCTGTAGATGCTGGACAGGGTTTTGGAAGTCAGGAGACAAACTGATCTGAGATTGAAGTCAAACTCATGATGAAACTAGATTTTTTTCATTCCAATTTCACAATATTGTTCTTGCATCAATATTTTCCTCATTTGGAGGCCTTAACTCTTAACTCGCTATAGACCCTCAAAAGGCTTCTGGTCTCTGGTGTGAGCCTTAACAATAACTATCAGCAGGACTTTCCACAGATGAGGGAACATGGTTGAGCCTAACCCTGTCCTTACCCAATGCCTCTCCTCCTTTGTTTGCATTTGTCCATATTGGTGTCCAATGTGCCAGTTCAGCCTGCAACCGACTGAAGAAAAGAGTATTTAAGTACCAGGATCTCAATCCCAAGACTAAGGTCCTGGTCTACCAGGCAGAAGTGATCCCCGTGCTCCTATATGCTTCAGAGACTTGGACAACCTACAGCAGCTCTGGAGAAGTACCAGCAGTGCCTTCACAAGATCCTCCAAACCCAGTGGCCAGAAAGGCAGCCCAACCACAGCACCCTCTCCCTACCCAACTTGCCCAGCATCGAGGCAGTAATCATTAAAACCAGCTCCACTGGGCAGGACTTGTCGATCCTATTCCTGACACCAGATTCCTGGAGCAACATAGCTGAAGACTCCCAGGAGGACAGTGGAAACACTTTTGGGATGTCCCCAGTGCATCTCTGAAGAGGTTAAATATACCCTGCCAACTTTGTTTAAATTCATTTATGGGGTGTGGTTGTCACTGGCTAGGCCAGCATTTATTGCCCATCCCTAATTACCCTTGAGAAGGTGGTGGTGAGCTGCTTTCTTGTACTGCTGCAGTCCTTGTGGTGCAAGTACACCCACCATGCTGGTAGGAAGGGTGTTCCAGGATTTTGACTCATGGGAGTCCCTGGGATGTCACCAACCAAAGTGGAGGAGGTTAATTTTGGGAGGCATCAAACACACTAACCAACTTCGTCTGGACCACTCAGAGGTGAGACTGAGGTGTTGGAGTGAGTGCACAAGCCTCCAAACACCTCATCTTCCCAACTCTTCAAGCACCACCTATTGTTCCGCATGTGGCTGAGTCTGCAGATCACACATTGGACTTGTCAACCATATCAGAACCCATCAAACTGGAATGGAAGCAAGTCGTCCTTGATCCTGAGGCACTGTCTAAGAAGAAGCTTTAGATAGCAATCAGGAGCTGGATTCCCAGTTATTTTCTCCACCTCAACCCATGGGTATTGAGCCTTGTTGTAAAATAGCTGAGATCAGCTACTTTAGCACAGAATAGGATCAATCCTGGGTAAACTCACCTGAGCCAATAAGGGAGCCAGGGAATTCTAGGTTTTGTAGGTAGCATCTTACAATGCCATGATAAAGGGAATCCCCTCTAGTCAAAATCCCCAGATTAGATTCTATGCATTAGGTCATTAAGGAGGTAGTTTTAACCGAATCCACCCAGTAGGATCAGATCAGCTGGCAGTTTACACCCCATCTGGTTTTACATCCCGTTGACTTTGTGTTAGAGTTAAATGACATGGCAATGACTTCCATTACAATCACAATGCAGCAATACAGGGAACTGAGAGAGAAGGTAAATCTTCTGCCTTTGTTGTTTTCACTAACACTGTGGGAAGTACGAAATGGTAAGCAGGATAATTTTGCAATTAATCATCATTGGCGGGTCTCTCAGAAGGTCATGAATCTTTGGAATTCTTGACCCAGAGATCTGCGCAGGCTGAGTCATGAATATATTCAAGGCTGGGTCAAACAGACTCTTGAATTATAGGGGAGTCAAGGGTTATGGACAATAGGCAGGAAAATGGAGTGGAGGCCAAGATCAGACCAACCATGATCTTATTGAATGGTGAAACAGGGTCGAGGGCCGTATGCCCTGCTCCTATTTCTTATGTTCTTATATCTATGCATGGCACAGTCTTAGGATAAGTCCTACACAGGAGGTCACCTACTTCACCACCAGCCCGTGCTGAGCTAGCAGATGGTAGCCAGTGGAACTCCCTCATTGGTCGCAGTGCCTCGAGGCTGGGGAAGTTAGCCAGGGTCCCTGCTCCTGATAATGTGGACGTGGGTTAAGATGAGATCAGGTCACGTCTGATGTCTCTCACACCTTTGCTACCTCACCCCACCACTCCCGCGTTCCCTCCCCGACTCCTAAACTACATTCATAATAGTCTACCGACACCTACTGTCCAGATATACACATAAATGAATAGGACCAGTAAAGACCAAAGTCCCAAAGTGAGAAAAACTGTTCTCTGAGCTCCTTTACTTCACATGTTCATAAATTGCATTGAATTTGCAGCACAAAATAGGATCATTGGCACATCTAATCTGTGCTGGTATTTATGTTCTACGCAAGCCTCCCCCCCCCACCTTATATCATCTCACCCTATCAGCATATCCTTCTATTCCTTCCTCCCTTCTTGTGCTTATCTAGTCCCCCTTAAATGCATCCATAACTATTCACCTCAACTACATGTTGTAGCGAGTTCCCCATTCTCATCACTCTGTGGGTAAAAGTTTTTCTTGAATTCCCCACTGGATTTATTGGTGACGATCTCATACTACCTCTCGTTTTGGACTCCCCAACATCTTAAAGAAAGAATGAGTGACTTGGATGAATAGGTGAGCTGTTAAGTGAGTCACTGCTACCAGAGGAAAAGAAATGGGAAAGTAAACAAAGGGGGGGGGGACGGGGACGTGGGAAGGTGGGGAAAGAGGAAAAGGTTATGGTTGCCACTTTAAATTGCATTGTATTGCACGTATGAGTGAATGTAGTAAAAACACATGCCAACCACAGTAAACCCCTCCAGACTGTGTAACTCAGGAATAAAGAAGTGTTGCTGTATAGAGTTGTATAGAGCCTTAGTGAGATAGCACCTGGAATAGTGTGTGCAGTTTTGGTTTCCTTACCTCAGGAAGGGTATTCTTGCCATGGAGGTGTGGAATGAAGGCTCAACCAACTGATTCCTGGGATAGCAGGATTGTCCTATGAGGAGCGATTTTGAGACTGGGCCTCTATTCTCTAGAGTTTAGAAGAATGAGAGGTGACTTCATTGAGACATGCAAAATTCTCACAGGGCTCGTCAGGGTAGATGCAGGATGGATGTTTCCCCTAGCTGGGGTGTCTGGAGCCAGGGGACACAGTCTCAGAATAAGAGGTGGGCCATTTAGGACCGAGATGCGGAGGAATTTCTTCACTCAGAGGGTGGTGAATGTTTGGAAGTTTCTACCCAGTGGGATGTGGGGACTCAGTCATTGAGTATGTTCAAGGCAGAGATCGGCAGATTTTTAGTTATTAAGGATATCAAAGGATATGGGGATTGTGTGGGAAAATGGCATTGAGGTAGGAGATCAGCCATGATCTGGTTGAATAATGGAGCAGGCTTGAGGGGCCAAATGGCCTGCTCCTATTTACTATGTTCCTGTAACTCCACAGAACAATAAAATATTGCACAGCATTCCTAGACGAAATTAGACGGGCCCTTTAGGGAAATAAACTTGCAGGACTGCAGGGATAGGGCAGGGGATTGGGATTGACCAGCTGGCTCTCCAGAGGGCTGGCATGGACTCGATGGGCCGAATGGTCTCCTTCTGTGCCGTAATGCCTCTGTGACTTCTAACCCACTAGTAAATCTGAAGAGCTGCGGGTTTGGATTTATCTGACGAATAGACAACTCCAATGCCTCTTTCCAGCTTGTGAATAAACACCAGGGGGAAGAAAAAAAAATCCTTCAAAGGATTCAAGTTTCAATTGGAATCTATCAGCAGGAGGGGCCCAGAAATCCAGAAAAGACAAGATGCACCAAGGGCATTAATGGAATGGCAATGGGCACCAAACCAACTAACAGTCACTCCAGGCTTGTAGAAAATAAACAGTTCCAGTAAAAACCCATCTTGTCCTTTCTTGGGGATTGGGGAGAGAGGGGGTGGGCTCAGGTCAGAGGAAAGGGAGGTGGGGGGTCAGTCTTCCGGGCAGGGAAAAGAAATAAGGCTGATGTGTTATTATTGGTCCACGTTCAACTGGGAGTATAAATTCGGCCTGTCAAGTTTGGACACTGGTCACTAGACAATGAACCCAAGCTACTGGACAGGCGCCTGTGATGACAGCAGGGAAGAGAGAGAGAGAGAGGGAGGGAGGGAGGGAGAGAGAAAAAAACCCACAGAAATTCTCAACAGATGCGTGAAGCCCTGTCAGCATTCCTGTAAGGTAAAGCAAGGTCACGCAGGCAGGAAGACAATATAAGGACTATTTGAGCTCCCTCAGCCAGATGTGTTTTAATAAGGCGGCTGCCCTCCAAGTTAATAAGGTCAGGTTCTGGCTCCAGCAAGACGAGCAAACAAGTAAGGTCTTGGCTCAAGTACAGCACTGACTTGGCACCCGTCGCCTGGCTTCCTGAATTAGTCCAGCTTTTACAGCGGAACAAGCCCGCCCTTGCTCCACGCTTTTATTAGAAGTTTCCCTTATGCGTTAAAAAAAAAGTTCCTGGGGGGGGCGGGGGTGGAAATTCCACACAAAAAAAAATAATAATAATAATGCTGCAGCCCTGTGTGTGCTAATTTTAGCTCGGTAATCCAACCTGCTCAAAGGCGGGGGCGTCTGAGATGGGAAGTAAAATCCAAACAGCAAGGTCATCAATCCTTTACTGATATTCCTTCTGCTGTCCTCTCCCAACCCAACCCAACCCTTACCTTCCCTTACTCTGCCCTCTCTAACCTTCACTTTTCCATCTCTGGCTGCTAAACAAAACAATAACTGTTTGTGTGTGTGTGTGTGTATTGGGCCGATAAGGAGGAGTGATTCGGGGAGGGGAAGGGGTGCAACCGAGATGTCAGGGAAGCATTTTCTTGGCAAGCCTGGCCCCCCCCCCTCCAGTATCCTGGCTCCTCGCCCGACTCTGAACCGAACTTAAACAAACTCCTGTCGCAACCATCTGCTCGACTTAAATAAATCAAACAGGCTGTTGAGCGGGTGAGTGATCAAGTTTCCATCTGTGCAGCAGTCCTCTCGCCTGTCTGGAGCCTCCACTTGCCTCCACCAGCCAATTGTCCTGGCAACATGTGTTTCTCTCTCTCTCTCTCTCTCTCCTTTTTCTCTTATAGCCTTGAATTCTTCCAGGAAAATTAGACCCCGACTTCTAAAATGGAACCCAGGACTATTTTTATAGCTCTCCACAAGAGGAAATAAAACCCCCACACTGTTATTCCTTGTGGGTTGGATTTGGGGGTGGTGGGGGTGGGGGGGGGGAAGAGGTGTTGGAGATCAAGAGCTTTAAATTCAGTTTAATTTGCCAAGTATATTATTATTTCCCATGTGAACACAAAAAAAAATAGGAGAGGGGAAACAAGATAAAATGATCAACTTTTTTTTTTAAAAAAAAGCTTTAAAAGCTCTCCTGGATTATGAATCGGTCACGATGTGAGGCAGGAATAGAAAAGACTTTCTTTTTTTTGCCGCCACTCTGTCCAGTCATTAAAGCCCTTTTGGAGCTCAGTGCCAGAGTGCGACACAATCAGGCTCGGAGTGCAAGCTGGATTACCAGGGAACCAGGTGATATTCCCAGAGCCCATGGCACAGTCTTAAGTGTGTCAGCCTGTAAACAACGCAAGCGGAGTTTCCGCTGAAGCTGTTCAAGACTTGATCTGAATTAATGGCTTATTTACAGCACATTACAGGCAGCAGGAGGGCTTGAATTAAGTCCAGGTTGGAAATCTCTCCCTTTCTACCAGTTTTACAGAGTCTTGCCCTGGGGGCCAATCAGCCATATCAGGGCCATATTTACATCATGTTCCTCGACATTAATAAGATTGCCAATAAAATTCCCGCACCTTACTTCTTATCTTCTCCCCTTCCAAAGGTTCCTATCTCTTACACAAGGGTGCAATGGAAGATGCCTGAGCTCTCCAGCTAAGGGGTCACTTTAACGCACACGCCTGTACAACGCTGCTCCCTTTGCATCCCTTTACTTCACCCCTGTGCTTGTGATTCCAGCTACCTGGGACCCAAGTTTCGGAATTCCCCGCCTAAACCTCTCTGCCTCTCTCCTTCAAGATTCTGCATAACTTTGGTCAAGCATTTGCTCACCTGCCCTAATGTCTTGTCCTTTGGCTGGGTGTCAATTTTTGCTTGTTTACACTCCTGTGAAATGACCTGGGATATTTTTTAACTACAATAAAGGCAATTATAAATGCAAGTTGTTGTTTCGAATGCCAAAGGGCTACTCCAATTAAGAGGCATCATCGTCAAGTCCCATCCAGTCCTCAACCTTATGTACATATGTGTACATGTCCCAGTTGCTGGCTGGCTTTTCCACCTCACTGGCTTGTTGGCAATCAGCCCCAATGCTTCATCGCAAAGGCTGCCCAAACCACCATCGACCAACTCACTACAGACCAGGAACTGAACCTGAGAACTTCTGGTTGGTGTACAGTCCAGGAGGATGTTCACCCACTAAACCATCAAGGGCACTCAGTGCCAACATATTTACAAGTGTCGTTCAGCCTATTGGTTAGCGCTGAGATATGAAAGAGAAACTTCAATCGCTGCAAATCTGCAATAAAAATTGAAAGAAAATCTGGAAATGCAGAGCGACCAGCCAACCTCTGAAAGGGATAGACAGGCTGCCATTTTCAGTGATCCTTCATTGGAAAATATTTGTTGACAAAGCCGAAGACACTCTCTTCTGATTTCACAAACACCTCCAGCCTCATTCACCCTGGACCCCACCTCATACGGCACCCAGGGCTAATGGAATCCTGGGGTTCTACTCAATTCAGCTTCTTCCTCAATATCCAATCACATCAACTGCTTCCTTTCACCTTCAAATGTTGTGTGCCTCTGACTCTCACCATTGGTAGCAGTTCAAAACAAAAACAGAATTACCTGGAAAAACTCAGCAGGTCTGGCAGCATCGGTGGAGAAGAAAAGAGTTGACGTTTCGAGTCCAACATGACCCTTCAACAGAGGTCATGTTGAACTCGAAATGTTAACTCTTTTCTTCTCCACTGATGCTGCCAGACCTGCTGAGTTTTCCCAGGTAATTCTGTTTCCGTTTTGGATTTCTAGCATCCGCAGTAGCTTTTTGTTTTTATTGGTAGAAGTTTCTTGTTTTGTCTCTCGGCCATCCTGGTGTGGGGCAGTTTTGATGGATTGGCAGCTCGTCAATTTCATATGTTCATCGAACTGTCCCCCGCAGATGATTTATTGACCCCCTTTTTATTCTAGGCCTGCGACAAGAGCTTCTTTCAAGTTTTTGGAAAAGGGGGAAGAGTGAAATGGACATGGTTGTGGGAATGTAAAAAGAAAAGGCCTGTTCTATACACAAAGACCACTCACTTGGCGGGCACAGGCAGATTAACCCCTGCTGGGTCCTGCTGATAATGAAACAGATGGGAACAGAGTTTTAGACTGGCCTCAAGAGTGGGAAACCCACCCAAAATGGAGAAATCTGTCATTGGCAAATACCATCCTAGATCTATCCAAAGGAGGGGCATGACGTTGCTTAAACAATAAGCTGAACTGTGGTTCTGCAAAAGGCATCAAAGTAAATTGAACCATTCCAGTGGTGAAACCTTTATTACAGAGTTCAAAGAGAACTGCACACAGAATGATCAGCACTTGTCATGACCTCCTGGGTAGGGTAATGGAGGTAAAAACCTTCCACTTGTTCAAGCTCCAGTTAGGTGATCCAATGGAGAGGGGAGAGGAAGAGGTGCCATTTCAACCCTCGATTGAGCTACAGACCTTGTCTCATATCCCACTCATCAATATTATCTCAATGATGATTGACTTGTGATCATTCAAAATGGAGCCTCTTTAAGATGCTTTGAAATGGATATTAGAATTGTGTTAATGCATGTGTCACCGTCCTTCTGCTGAACCATAAATCATACATTAGCAGAGTGTATAGACCCAAGTTACCTGCCCCGCCTCACAAGATTTAAGGAAATAAGGTAACATTGCTGTGGCTCAGTTGGTAGCATTCTCACCTCTAAGTCACAAGGTTCTGAGTTCAAGTCCCACGCCAGGGCTTGAGCACAAAGGCCAAGCCTGATACTCAGTGCAGTACCGAGGGAGTGCTGCATTCCAGAGACATTAAAGCGAGGCCCCATCTGCCTGCTCGAGTGGATGTAAAAGAACCCACAGCAATATTTCAAAGTCCTGGTCAAAGTTAACCCCACAATCCGCATTACAAAAACAGATTTTCTGGTCATTCCATTGCTGTTTGTGGGAGCTTGCTGTGCGCATCTTAGCTGCTGCGTTTCCTTGATTACAACAGTGACTACGCTTCAAAAGTACAGGTTGAGTATCCTTTATCCGAAACCCTGGAGGCCGATTGCATTTTGGATTTCAGATAGTTTCGGTTTTTGGATACCTCATATAAACTCACATTACAAAAGCCTAAGCCGAGGCTAGCTATAGTCTAAAGTAAATAAAATGGCGAGACAAGTAAGGTGTATCATTGAATAATAAATATAGTGTAACTGTATTAAGTTGCCTTTTGACATGCTCACCATAAAAATCGCAAGGTAAACAGTGCAGGCAAACAACTAGACCTCCCGTGCTAAAGGTCAAGGAGGTTAAAAACAAAATGTGGTTTTTGGATGTGCTCAGTTTTCAGATACGGATAAAGGATACTCGACCTGGCACTTTGAGATATCCAGTTGTTGTGAAAAGCACTATATAAATTCAAGCCTTTCCCTGGCAGAATACCAATGTCTGATAGTGTTGTGTAATCCTCTTTTGAAAGATAAGCTTGTTTACATAATTGATACACGACATCATAAGTTTTGATCGATCAAAGCAGCTGCATAAAGTGACACATCACATCCTCAAGTTCACTGGAGTAAGCACTAAAATCAAACTCATGCCGCAAACCTCCTCAGTCCAACCACAGCTCTACCAGTTCCCTGTCCTTGTGATAGCTTTCGCTCACAGGATCAAAGTCAGGCTTTGGGCTGTGCAAGTCCAGCACCTTCACAAAGTGCAAGGCAATCGGTAATATCTCTTTTAGAACATCAGGGATTCAGTCACTCTGGACCACCGGAGATTAGGCAATGAGAGGTTCAAATAGTCTTAACTCAGAAACATAGGAGTAATTTTAACTTAACTCACTAGATGGGAAATCCACGAGATCAGATGCAAAACTGGATTTACTTTTAAATGAGTGTTCTTTTAGAAAAACATGGGTGTCAGGATTCATCTATTTATAATACCATCAACCAGAGAAATCGCTCCTTATTTGAATGTGTAATCACACATTAAGGAACAGAAATGGAAATGATTGGTTCAATGAGGACTCAAAAAAAACCAAACATTTTGGTCTATAATTAAACTATTCCACATAAATGAGCATTCTCAGCAGGCTTATTGGATTTGAAATCTAGATAAGTGAGAATAAGTTGGAAATTTCTGTTGCATGATATTAGCGGATGATATTTAACGTTCATGTAGATCTCAGTAAAGCTCCTTTTCACAGATCTCGAGATTTCCCAGATTATTTCTCATGCAATCCTGTTGAATAATAGTCACTGTTATACGGCAGTGAAGGTGCCCACATCGAGGACCCTCAAGCAAAAATTGGATTAACGCCCATTTGATTGGACAAGAACAGACCTCCATGTGCCACCTTAAACAGTGCCAGCAGCTCCTTTACTTTCACCTGAGCAGACATGCAATGCAGCCCTTTCATATTAGTGCCCTGTAATGATAGTGTTATGTGCTCAAATTCTGAGCTGGTGTGAGACTTGAATCTGGAACCATCTAATTTAAAGGCAAACCTACTGCCTTTGGAACCAAGCTGATACTGTCCGCTTGTTGAAAAGAAGGACCAACTTATTTGTAATGTTTAGCTTAGCGCCTCTGTTAAAATAGCAAATAAAGAAATGTCATATGACCATATTACAGAACTGACAACGAACATCACCAACAGTTATTTCTAACCTCACAGCTGGGGCCAGTAAAACTATATGGAGATAAGTGCTTATGTTGTAACACAGTATCAGAGACACGTTTGTTCCAAAACCATTTTAACTCCCATAACACTGTAATTAAGTGGGTTTTCAAATAGTTATGCTATAAAGAGACTGCATGGGGTGTCATTAACAGGAGGGTGTTTTACTAACGGGAAATGCTAACATAATGGACCATTGACTTCCTTTTCTTCAGACAGCGAAATGTTGACCGGTCTCTCATTTCCCTTTATATAATTTGCATCTGATTTTATGTATGCGTGAAGTGAGAAGCTGAGACAGAATAATTTTTTTCATTCTTTCACGGGATGTGGACGTTGCTGGCAAGGCCAGCACTTGTTGCCCATCCCTAATTGCCCTTGCGAAGGTGGTGGTGAGCCGCCTTCTTGAACTAAATCCATTTGTTGCAGGTACACCCTATTAGGAAGGGGGTTCCAGGATTTTGATCCAGTAACAGTCAAGGAACAGGGATATAGTTCCAAGTCAGGATGGTGTGTGGCTTGGAGAGGAAACTTGCAAGCATCTGCCCTTGTCTTTCTAGGTGGTAGAAGTTGCGGGTTTGGAAGTTGCTGTTGAAGGAGCCTTGGTAAATACTGCAGTGCATCTTGTAGATGGTACACACTGCTGCCATTGTGCGTCAGTGGTTGAGGGAATGAATGTTTAAGGTGGTGGATGGGGTGCCAATCAAGCAGACTGCATTTTTCTGGATGGCACTGAGCTTCTTTAATGTTGTTGGAATCTCACTCATCCAGGCAAGAGGGGAGTATTCCATCACACTCCTGATTTGTGCCTTGTAGATGGTGGACAGGCTTTTGGGAGTCAGGAGGTGAGTTACTCACCACAGGATTCCTGGCCTCTGACCTGCTGTTGTACCTACAGTATTTATATGGCCAGTCCAGTTCGGTTTCTGGTCAATGGTAACCCCCAGGATGTTGATAGTGGGGGATTCATCGATGGTAATGCCCTTGAATGTCAAGGGAAAATGGTTAGATTCACTCTTGTTGGAGATGGTCATTGCCTGGCACTTGTGTGGTGCGAATGTTACTTGCCACTTAATAGCCCAAGCATGATTACTGTCCAGGTCTTGCTGCATTGTACGTGACTGCTGCAGTATCTGAGGAGTTGCGAATGATACTGAACATCCCGCTTCTGACCTTATGATGGGAGGAAGGTGCAGCAGCTAAAGATGGTTGGGCCTAGGACATTACCCTGAGGAACTCCTGCAGTGATGTCCTGGGACTGAGATCATTGACCTGAAACAACCACAACTGTCCTCTTTTGTATTAGGTATGACTTCAACCAGTGCTGAGTTTTCCCCCTGATTCCCATTGACTCCAGTTTTGGTCAGGTTCCTCAATGCCAATACTCTCCTGGCCAGCCTCCCACTCTTGCACATCTCCCAGTTTAATCACTCCACCATTTGCAGCTCTGTCTTCAGCTGCCTCAGTCCTAAGCTTCAGAATTCCCTCCCTAAACCAGTTCTGCCTTTCTCTCTCTTTCTCTCTCTCCTCCTTTAGGACACTCCTTACAACCAAGCTTCTGGTCATCTTATCTCCTTATGTGGCTTGTTGTCAAGTTTTGTTTGATAATATTCCTGTGGTGGCCATGGTTAACTCAGTAGGCTAGACAGCTAGCATATGGATCAGATTAATGCCAACAGCGTGGGTTTGATTCCTGTCCGGCTGAGGTAGATTCAGCATCTACATCCTTGCCCTACCCATAGTAAAAAAAAAATCAAGGCATTTTCCAGGGCTCAGTGAATAATCGCCAAGGACCTGCCTTGGGTCAGAGAACTCAAGAAGAAGGATGAACCTGTGAAGCATCTTGGAATGCTTGACAACATTGAAAGTGCCACATAAATACAAGTTGTTGGTGTCTCGTTATCTCCTTGTTAGCTGCGCTGGCCCCATTACTTAAATTCAGCAGAGAAAAATCCAAACACCTGGTGGATCACAACCCTCCATCCCACCCCCATTCTCAGCTGTCCAATCCTTCACAGATTCTTAGTCACATACAACTGTAACACTACTGCTGTTTAAATTAGTGCAGTGCATTGGAGCTCTAACCCTCCACTACCACCTGCTAGCGCTGAAAATAACTCGTGGAGGAACGACAGCTGCATTACACTTTCCGCATTTAGTGTGGAACCTACAGCTATGAATATGTTTCTTTCTGCGCACGACTGCTGCTGCTATACCTGTAGATTAGTATGAGCATGAGACACCTTTACTTTTGTGTACTGTAATGGTGGGCAGAATTTTACTTCCCACGGATGGGCGTGCGCCCGACTCGATCGGGCGTAAAATAGCGATGACATCGGGTGAGTGCGCCGACGTCATCGTGCATTTGCACGATATTTCGGTCAGCGGGCCTGAGCGAGTGCCGGAGCCAGAGCCGCACGGGCAGGTGGGCAGCCGACAATTTCAAAAACTTCATCCAAGGGCAGGATAAGAAGGGTCGGCAGCATTGCCAGTGTGAGTAGTGAGGAGTTTTGGAGATAATTTGCTGCTGGTTGATTATTAGTACTTGGCAGCTTCATCTCTGTTCGAGGTTTCATTCTTAACATTTCCAGGCTTCATTTCAGGTCTCATTGGTGTCTCCAAGGTCCCCGGAGGATTCAGATTGTGTGGAACCTTCCAGGTATCAGACAGCTTTCTGTTACCCTGGTAATGGGGATTGTGGTCTCCGCTGGTGGCACCTCCTCCTCTGAGGAAGAGAGGGGCAGAAGGGAGAGGAGGCCAGGTGTCTCAATGCAGCTTCCAGAGGAGGGACCTGTGGGAGGAGAGGTGCAGGCAGAAAGGGGCGCAGGGCCAGCTGGTAGTCCAAGGCGTTCGGGGCCACAGAAGACGCCACTATCCTGCTGCCAGGGTTTACAGGCAGTGATGCAGCTACCTCAATATGTCCGAGGTGCAATGCTGAAGGAGGCTCCGCCTCTCAAGGAAGACAGTGACCTCCATCTGTCAGATGATTAGGCCTGAGATCAGCTCTGACTGTGTGAGTGGACACCCCATGCCAGTGGCTCTGAAGGTCTCAGCAGCCCTCAACTTCTATGCCTCCAGCTCTTTCCAGGGGTCAAGTTGGTGACAGAAGTTTTGTTCACCGGGGCTCTGACCTTTATTCTTTACCGTACGGACGAGGCCAGCCAGGCTGAGCGAGCCAGAGGGTTTTGCAGTGATTGCTGGGTTCCCCCGCATCCAGGGTGACATCGACTGTACAGACGTGGCCATCAAGGCGCAGGGGGTCAGCCAGGTGCCTTCGTCAATAGGAAGGGATTCCACTCCATGAACGTGCAGATAGTGTGTGACCACAGGATACAAGCCTGTGCAAGGTACCCTGGCAGCTCCCATAATGCTTACATCCTCAGACACTCCCAGGTGCCGAGGCTCTTCAGTGCTCCAGCCCGGCTGGATGGGTGGCTGCTGGGTGACAAAGGCTATCCATTGAAAAGGTGGCTTATGACACCTCTACTTCACCCAAGAACAGAGGCAGAGCAGCGTTACCAGGGTGGTCTTAGAGAGGACCATAAGTCTTCTCAAGATTTGCTTCCGATGCCTGGACTGTTCAGCGGGAGCATTACAATACCCCACAGAGTGGGTGTCACTGATAGTGGTTGCATGCTGCGCTCTCCACAATCTGGTTCTAGCAAAGGGGGACCCACTGGAGGAAGAGGATCTTGAGGCAGCTGCACAGGCCACAGAGGATGAATCCAGTAGTGAGTCCGAAGAGGAGCACAGTGAGAAGAACACTGAGAGCGTGAAGGCAGACCTCGGTAACCTCCAGGGAGGCAGGGACACCAGGGATGCCTTGATCCAACGGTCCTTCAGCTAGGCTACCGAAGATCAGCCTGACCCTCATGCCAGGGCTGCCGCCTCCATCCCGGATGTTTGAAATGACCCTTTCATTTGCGCCCAAAGTCCACTCAATTCCCGTGCAATAAAGTTTCTAGCCACTCATGGCCAGCCTTATACACTGGCGCACCCTGCACCACATTAAATAAAAAAGGTGAAGCATACTCAGGCCATTACGACAAAAGAAAATTTATCTCATGTTGACACTCATAGCAGATTAACAGAACCTTCCCTGGTCTTCAACACCAGACCAGTTAAAATAAACAAAACATTGCGTAATAGAAGATCACCCATAACCAGTCCCTCTTGTGCTCATGGTGTCCTTCAACGTGCATTTGCGAGCACTGGCATTGGAGGCAGCCTGCTGATTCTGGTGTCCTGTTGGCATTGATGACCTTGGGGTCATCCTCTGGCCAGTGGAGCCTGTGCCGGCCCCACCTGGGACAGTGCCATGGCTGGCATCTCCCCAGTTGCTGCAGCCTCATCAGATGCCCTGGTCACTGGCAGAGAGCTGGAGAGCTGCTGCCATCATCCAGAGCGCCCTGAGAGGAGCCTGCAGAGACAAGCAGCTTGTGCGCCAATGTGAGGTCGCTCTGGACCTCCCTACTCGCTATTGATGGACGGGCACCTAGCTGGGATACTGGGTGCCTCATCCATCTCCCACATGGACACCGACTAGCTGAGCTCAGTGCCTGTGTGAGGGCTTTCAGGCCCGATCACAACACCAGGAACCCCTGAATCTGTCCCTGGAGCTGCCTCTCCATTAGAGTCATCACTCTCTCAATGGAGGAGGCAGTGCGCTCGGCCATGAGGGTCACCGCAGTGCTTATGCTTCACATGGACTCCTCCATAATGGAGACCATGGCACACATACCCTCATGGATCTCTGCCAGATCCTCCCAGACCTATCGGTGGACATCCAGCATCTGCTGCTTAACGGACGACTCCAAAGGCTCATCATCAGCCTTCGACTGAGCATCGTTCTGGTCTCCAGCAGTCCTCACTCTCTGCCTCCGCCTGCACCTCAAGCGAGTGTGAAGTACCCTCACCGCTGTGTACCGACATTCTAGCTGAAGATCTAACGCTCACCGAGGTGCTAGTTTCTGCACGGGTGCCTGGTTCAGAGAGCGGCTGTGATGCAGGGGCATGTGGAGCCTGGAGGGCCCCTGGCGTCAGGGGTGGGTCTTTGGGGTCCTATGATTTGGTGCATGGTGGCAAACCTAAGGGGGAACAAGGACATGTCATTAGTTAAAGTCCTCACACTGTCACTGTGCATGCCAGGCACCCTGGTGAGACAATGGAGATCTGCATCATGGTGCCATCGTCTTTCAATGATCAATGGGGAATGCAGTTTCGAGGTGGCCATCAATGATGAGACTACACAAGAGTGTTTGCACCATCCGAAACTCTCACCTCTGTGCACCGCACTCTTTCCTTTGTCTGACACCCCAGCCTCTCTGCGGCCGGTTGATCGAGGTGCATGCAGCCTCTTCAGGTCCAAGGCATCCTGCTCATATCTGAAAAGGATTAGGTGGTTAGCTGGGCCTCCGCTGGTCTGTGACCTTTCAATGTTATCCTGAAAGGACAGAGGAGCATGGATTAGTCCACTCTCTACCTGCAGCACCATTGCAGCCTGGCCCACCCCAGCTGAGCAGCACCTTGCAGGGCACATCTCAGTTGTGGCCCTTAAGCCGCAAGGCACTCAGTCCAAGCAGCCAGGGCTCACCCCCTTGGCCAGCTCCGGCATCATTGACATTTGGCACTCAGACTCTAACGCCCCTGAGCTCCACAGGGGGGAAATGGCCAGACCTTAACACTTCACCACACTGATCCATGCCAACACGGTACTCACCTTTCCTGAGCGCAATAGGTCATTAAGACACTTGCAGGATTGGACCCAGGTGTGCAGCACCACATCATGGCTGCTGACCTGCACTGCTACCTCCTCCCCAGCTCTTTCGTTAGGTGCAGTGGCCTCCTCCTCCCATCCCTGCGGACAAGGGTGTCCCTCCTGGCAGCCAACTCCTCCAGGAGGACCGCGAGGCACTCATCAGCAAACTGGGGGAGGGACTGAGTGCCCACCTGACCTGCCCTCCCGCCTGGCATCTGCAGCTGCAAGACTCTCCATAATTTCTACTCGCCTGCAGAGATAGCGGAGGCATTAGTTGAAATACTCAGAACTCACTGGATCCTGGGAGGGTTCCAGCGGATTGGAAAACTGTTAATGTGATGGCCCTGTTCAAGAAGGGAGGGAGACAAAAAGCAGGAAACTATAGGCCAGTCAGCCTAACATCTGTCATTGGGAAAATGCTGGAGTCCATTATTAAGGATGAAATAGCAGGACATTTAGAAAAGCTTAATGCAACCAAACAGAGTCAACACTGTTTTGTGAAAGGGAAATCATGTTTGACAAATTTGCTATCTTTGAGGATAAAACAAGCAGAGTTGATAAAGTGGAACCTGTAGATGTAGTGTATTTGGATTTCCAGAAGGCATTTGATAAGGTGTCACATAAAAGGTTATTGCACAATATAAGAGCTCACGGTATTGGGGGTAATGTATTAGCACACAGAAGACAGAGAGTCAGGATTAATGGGTCTTTTTCATGTTGGATCAGTCCGAGGGCCTCAATTATTTACTATCCATATTAATGGCTTGGAGGAGGGGGCAGAGTGCAATGTATCCAAATTTGCTGGTGATACAAAAATAGGTGCGAGGGCATGTTGTGATGAGGACATAAGGGGATATAGATAAGTTGAGTGAATGGGCAAAAACTTGGCAGATGGAGTTTAATGTAGGAAAGTGTGAGGTCATGCACTTTGGTAGGAAGAATCAAAAGGCAGACTTTTACTTAAATGGAGAGAGACTCCATAAAAGTGCAGCACAGAGAGATCTGGGTGTTCTCGTGCATGAAACACAAAAGAAAGCATGTAGGTGCAGCAAGTATTTAAGAAGGCAAATGGAATTTTGGCCTGTATTGCTAGGTGGTTGGAGTTTAAAAATAGGGAAGTCTTGTTGGTGAGGCTGCACCTGGAGTACTGTGTACAGTTTTAGTCCCCGTATTTAAGAAAGGATATACTGGCATTGGAGGCAGTTCAAATGAGATTCACTAGGCTGATTCCTGGGATGAAGGGGCTGACTTACTAAGAATGGCTAAACAGGTTAGGCCTTTATTCATTAGAGTTTAGAAGAATGAGGGGTGATCTTATTGAAATGTACAAGATTCTGAGGGGGCTTGACAAGGTAGACGTGAGAAGATGTTTCTAGTAGCGGGGGAATCTCGAACTGAGGGACATAGTTACAGAATAAGGGGACACTCATTTGAAACTGAGGTACAAAAGAATTTCTTCTTTCAGAGGGTAGTGAATGTCTGGAATCCCAGAGAGTTGTGGAGGCTAGATCATTGAAAGCGTTTAAAGATGAGGTAGATGAATTTCTGAAATATCGGGGAGTTGAGGGCTATGAGGAACTGGCACGAAAGAAGAGTTGAGGCCTGGGGCAGATCAGCCATGATCTTATAGAATGGCGGGGCAGGCTTGAGGGGCCGAATGGCCTATTGCTGCTCCTATTTCTTATGTTCTTATGTTCAATTCTTAACTCGCATCTATTTTGACACAAAGCAAAGGAAAAGTTTTCACTCATTATATTTTGGTATTGGCGGGTTAAGGTTCAATGTTGTTAACCAGTAGTAACAACGGAAGTGATTAACGGGGTAATGAGAACACTGATGAGAAAACGAGGCCTCACACAGTGATCGCGAATGCTCAGCGATGTTATCTGATCGAGAATTCATAAGGGAAAGGACGTTCGCTCGGACTAAACAGACACTTGTGCAATGGTCCTTCCACTTCAATGGGAAACAAGACATCACGGGAGGCTGAACACAGTCAGAAATGCGGGACCAGGACTGATCTCAGCAACTGGGCGTAGTTCCTCTGTAATGCACTAAACAACATGTTAGCTCACTGAAGTGCACATGGCCCACATCTGGTCTCGAAGGGTTGCCTGCCAGCCGGATTGAAATCCAATGTTCCTGGTCCCTAGTTGGCTTTCACCATTAGGCAGTGGGGTTGCTCCCGCTCTGTTGATAAATGAGCAGCCACAAACATGTGTGCAGTTTAGCCGGGATGCATTGCAATCCTATTTGATAGAACATAATTGGCAAAATAATGAATGAATGCAGCTGGGGAGGAAATAAATCGTTTTGAAAGCCGAGTTTCCTTTAACATTAATTTCTGAATGGGTGAGTGGCCAAACAAGCTCTCCTTTCTTGTAAAATATTTCAGCGAAGCCTAAGATAGTTTAAGGGACTGCATTCAATTCATTTGACCGCGAGGGTTTGTTTTTCCTTTTACATTGTCGTTGATGATTTGTGTCACTTTATCACTCGACAGCACAATCTAGATTTCTGATTTTCAGCCATCAAGTGTTTACATGTCGAGGCATCCTGCTGCGCGTGTGCCCTTCATTCACATTACCTTTGCCTTCAGACATCTCTTGTGTTCCACACACTGCTTGGCCAGTTGGATGCATACCTTTCAGTTCAGGCTACGCAGCAAAGATCTGTGGCAGCTAGTGTGTCTGTATGCTGCCTACAGCAAGACAGAAATGGAAACCAAATTTTGAAAGAATTTCCCTTGGTTCAATCTTAGAATAGCTCATTCCTCCTCCACAGTGTGAGTAGTTTTTTTTTGTTTTTTGGCAGGCCGCCCGCTCGGAAGCCATCCCGATCGACCTAATCACAGTGGCAGGAAGCAGGTTAGCTTGGAGGCTGGAGGGAAGCAGCCCTCCTGCTCCCAGCTGTAAACAGTGTCGGAAGGGGACTTCACTTTTTCCGTGCTGTAATCCTCGCTTCCCCTCTAAATGCCGGGTTTCCCGAGGCAACCCACGTGGGGGAACCTCAGTAAGGTTCCTTCAGTCTGATTGGCTAAGGAGGCACAACGTTATTTGCACACAAGTCCCAAATCCCCCCTGTAGAGGCTGCTAAGCTGTTTTAGATATCCAATCACAGCAAGCTGCATGTCAACAGGCCATAGGAAGCCTGTGAAGCCATTGTAATTTTATCTTCAAACTAGTATTGCAACATGTTCCCATACAAGAACAACAGCAACTTGCTTTTATATCACGGCCTTCAAAATAGTAGAACAACCCAAGTGCTTCTGTTACAATCCCTGTAGGGAGCAATAGCTTTAAACAAGGGATTTGAATTCCCAGTGACCAACTTAAAGGAACTGCATGACAAGATTTCAAGTTTTAAGGCTTTTACTGTAACAAACCAACTAAAAGCAACCTCAACAAAACATTTAAACTAAAAGCAAAATACTGCGGATGCTGGAAATCTGAAATGAAAGCAGAAAATGCCGGAAAAACTCAGCAGGTCTGTCAGCATCTGTGGAGAAAGAAACAGAGTTAGCATTTCAAGTACAATATGGCTCTTCTTCAGAACACTAACGTCAACTAAACATGACCTAGTAAGCAACTAATACTCTAAACAACAGAGAAGATAGCCCTTATTAATGCTTTAAAGTGATGGATAACCCCATGTCACCTACATATACATTATAACATGCTCTCCATAGGATTACAGTCTTTACGGGAAAACAGTCCACAGCCACTCTCAGCTTCCAATGGGTTCACGAGTTGTAATGTCGATTGGCCGTCAAAAGGAGCTTCCCTCAGTTTTTGGAGAAGTTCAGCAGTTACCAACAGTAAGTCCCACTTGGGCGATTTCACCGTGCGGCCTCACCAGGGAAAATCTTCCAGAGTCTTTAAATTGCTAGGAGATGCGCCTCTTCAACCAGCAATTGTCCTTTCCCCTGCATTCTGCCTGATAGCTCGCAGAGAACTTGCCGCCTTCTCTCTGTTGACCACACCTTTTGTCTTTCTGTGAGACCCCTCCCTCTAGCTTTACTGTCCAAAACTTGGAGGCCGGAAGTCCGGCTACAATTAGCCCAGTTGCTCCTGCTTTTGTTTTCAGGCGTGAACATTCTGCACCTTCCTCCCAGTAAGACTCGGCCTGGGCCCCCTGTCCACTTAGTGACCAAGCCACCCAGCTGTTGGGCAGAATTCCAAGCAGATCACATGATTCCTCAATTTTACCTTGAATTAAAGAGACAGTCCCAAAACATAATCATCTTATAAAACCTCACTTCATAACACTTCACAGGAGTTTTATCAAACAAAATTTTAATTTAGGAAAAAATAAGCAAGAATGGAAATCATTCCTTATGGCAGTTCCCATCCTTTACTGGAGATCCTTCAGATTCAGCAATTCTCTGTTCCTGATTTTCATTCACAAATAATTTAAATTATTGCAATTCATTTTCAAACCATGTAGGAAACTCTTGTTTGATTGCCAATTTTTGTCGTATTTCTTAGATTTAAAAGAATACCAAATAAAAATGTCCTTGTATAAGGTCAAATAGAGCAAGGCAAGACATAACACCCACCGAGAATATCAACGTAAAGAATTCACTGCCTCCACCACACAGCACCATTCCTCACCCTCAAACTGACACATGCAGAACCAACCGCTGATTGCCTTTTTGTTCTTTTGCCAGGGTTAAACCATTCATCCTTTTTATCTCCTAATTAGTTGAATACGACGACAAGCTGATGGGCTTTAATCAGTGCTCACATCCGTTAAGCAAATGAATCTCCAAGTGAGCCATTCATTCCGCTGCACTTTGTTAGTGTCAAAAGCAACACAGTCTTTGGGAATATCCGACTGTGAAAATATGGGGTGTGCGCGGCACTTGCAAAATTCCAAAATGCACCATAAACAACCCGAGATATGGAAGACTGGTCCTGGCCTTGATGAATTCAGAGCAGTGTAAAGGAGTTGTGCTTTTATTACGAAATAAGCCCGTTTTATGCAAACACACCCATACAATTACAAAATTCACAGGAGTTCATTTCCTCACCACTGTAACCCGGTCGCAAGAAAATCAGATACAGGGGATATTTAAGCGCTCAGCATGATAACTTTGTTTTGCAAACAATCTCTGTCTACCTGTAACATCCATCATACTAGCTGGAAAACAAAACAAGATCCGACTGTCAAGAAATCAAAAATGCCGTTAACATTCAGCAAGACAGGCCACATCTGTGCAGAGAGAAACAAAGATCAGAAGGGGAGAAATTCATTCACGTAGCGCCGCTACGCAGAGTTACCTCATTTCCCTGGGACAGACGGTGCCGTGGAGCGTTACCTGTGTGGCCCATGCAGTAGTTTTCAATGATAAAGTTCTCACCCAATGTTTCAGGTCATGGATCTTTCAACCATTCCTGAAAGGTTAACTCTGTTATTCTCCTTAACGATGCTGCCTGGACTGCTGAGTATTGCCAGCATTTTCTGTCTTTATTTCAGACTTCCAACATCTGCAGTATTACATTTTTCTATAAATGTTTTAAGTGTAATTGAACAGGTATAATAGACCACTAAAGTAAAGAAATATTACATTCACTGGATCTTCTCACACAATATAGGTATTATACATTTATACCCACGTACATGTATAAAAACCTCATTTTCGTCCTGTGACACTTCAATCAGCAAGGGGCTAGAAATTTATGCGTGCCCAGTTTTCAGGCGCTGGTCTGCGATTCACAACCCGCCCATGCCAGTTCTGATCGAGATGGACAGCACTCAAATTTGGTGCACCCACCTCAACCTGCGCAATTGTGGCTTTTTGACGAAGTGGGTCATGTGCTGCTTCCTCCTCCTTCTCACCGCTGGCTACCTCTGAGCCATACAGCGTTGTGCAGTACCACGCAGTGCAGCCAGCCTGTTCTTATTGAAGATGGCATGTCCTTCTTGAAAGGAAGCTGCACTGACTAATATTAGTGGAATTTAAATGATGGAAAATTGAACACCGGATTTTCGTATTGAGACAGGAAAGTGTGTCTGGGACCTTCTGTGGTTCCTAAAACGTGAGCCTGCCTCTGTACCCTGTTCTCGCCATATTTCTGTCTCTGAGTGATGTGGTGGGGGAGGGGTGGGGTTTTGTGAGCCACGATGCAGTGTGGAAGGCGTATGGGTGCGGAGATGGCCTGGTTAGAAAGCCCGCCTCAATTATTTGAGCTAGCAGTCCAGCTCCCAACATCATTCTTATTCTCCCTAAACCTCACTCCCCCCATCATGCCATCTCATAACCCTATGCCCCTTCCATGCCCTGTCATACTCCCCATGCCCCCTCATACATCCCATACCCACTCCATGCTCCCCATATATCCTCCATAGCCACTCACCCAGTATGCACAATGGGCAGACCTCAGGATGTCTCTGAAATGGACATTAAAATAAAATTCTAATAGAGATGTCAATCAAATGCACTTCATGCTGAAAAAAACTAATTCATTAAAGCCATTCAAAAAAAATTAAATCCCTTCAAGTGATCAATGTGTTGTAAAAACAAACAGTTATTCGCTTACCACATCAAAGACAGATCATTTTAAAAAATTGCTGAAAAGAGAGTCATAGCACTGAAGCTTTTTGTGTTGCACTCCTTAGGACAAATGTAAGAATAACAAATTTCAAATGATCACAATAATTTATACTACAGGAGAAAAGGGTTTTGATTGGTTGGCAGGTTGACTCTGATTGTTCAAGGCATTACCATGGAGAAAGCAACAGGGAACCATAGGCCCCCCAAGCTCCTGGGTAATTTAAAAAAGGCTCGAACATATTCCATTTGTTTGCAGAGAATGGGTCTACACGTATGAATTCATGTCATTTGTAGCAAGCTTAAATGAGCCATGTTACATGCTCAATTGATGATCCTAAATTGGCTGCTCGTGTAACTACTGGCGCACTCAGGATTGCTCTCAACCAGCCAACCCTTGCAAAACCCAAAACAAAATGTTTGCTGTTAGATGCGATTCCGTGATTGGGCAGCACTTGCTGAACAATCCCGAGTCATCCAAAAAAGGCTTGAAGCCTACAGGAGCAAACCTCAGTCCTGTGTGGTTATCTGGGGCCTGACCAGTTTTCCGCTTTGCATATTACAATGCTCAATGTGTGGTAAAGGAAAGGGATTGCTTTTATGTCCACTTGCCAAAATAAATAACTTCAATTAAACAGTGCTGCCACAATACATTGATCAATACCTTAACCATCAATTCAATATCATTGTAAATTATCCTTAAATTGTGACCAACCACATACTCGCGCTATCACTAAGACCGCCTATTGCCACCTTCGTAACATTACCTGACTCTAGCCCTGCGTCAACTCCTGCACTGCTGCAACCCTCATTCATGCCTTTGTTACCTCTCAAGTTAACTATTTCAACACATTTCTGGCCAACCTCCCATATTCTACTCTCTGTAAACTTGAGGTCCCACACATCACCCCCATGCTCACTGACCTACACTGACTCCTGGTTAAGCCAGGAGCCTCAATTTTAAAATTATCATCCTAGTTTTCAAATCCCTCCATGGCCTCACCCCTCCCTATCCCTCTAATCTCCTCCAGGCCCAGAATCTCTGAGATATCTGTGTACATCTAATTCTGGCCTCCTGAGCATTCCCAATTTTAATCACTCCACCAATGATGGCTGTGCCTGCCAGGCCCTAAGCTCTGGAATTTTCTTCCTAAACCTCTCTGCTTCTCCACCTATCTTTCCTCCTTTAAGATGTCCCTTAAAACCTAACTCTTTGACTAAGCTCTGGGTCATCTGTGTTATGCACCAGAAAGTCAGGTGATAAAGGACAGGATTGAAGCCAATCTTTGCACACTTTTATAAGCATTTATTTACAGATATACACAGCACGAGCATGTACCTCCTAACCCAACAACCACATTTTCAGTCTTTTCCTATTTTAAGGAGCACAAGTGAATCCCCAGTTAAAGCCCACTACTGCATACAATTAAACACTCATGAATTTAAAATTAATAATCTACCCTAATATCTGCTCCTGGGGCTTGATGTCAAATTTTGTTTGATAATGCTCCTGTGAAGTATATCGGGGCGTTTTATTACATTGAAAGGTGCTATATAAATACAAATAGCTGCTTTTGTTATAACTGCTATATTATTTACATGGAATTCCAAAACGTTGTTAGGAACATAGTCTGTGCAGTGTCTAAAGGAGAAACAGAACTTTAAAAATGTGTATGCCATAATATTGGTGGAAGTGGTGAATGCATCATATCTTCCCGCTATGAGACGTCACTCAATATGTAGCCGCGCACCCCATCGCACCCCTCAAGCTTACAACTTAAAAATATACACAGAAGATTTTATAATCATTTTCCTCTATAGTGGCCGTGTAAGGGGGACACTGGCTCAAACTGGCGAGAGATGAATTTAGATCGGATGTCAGCATGCTCCTTACAGAGCTGTAGAAGTTCACAACACAGAAGAAAGTCATTCAGGCCTCTGTGCTTTGTTCCAGCCCTTTACTAGAGCATTCTGAGACTAATCCCGCTGTCCTACTCTCCACTCGTAACCCCCCTCTGCTACACATATTTATCCATTTTTCCATCAATACCCTCCCTGTGGCAGAGTTCTCCAGACTCACAGCCCACAAAATACCAGGGACATCCCTCTTCAATAGAGAGGCACAGTTGGTTATATATAGCTTCAGGGACACCACTTTGCAAGCGTGGGGCAAGGTTCAGAGACAGGCCTCCATAAACTATCACAGCCAGTGTGGGGATTGAACCCACGTCATTGGCATCGTTCTGCCTCACACTCTAGCCATCTGAGCTAACCAACCCTCATGCTCTAACAACTGTTTGCTGAAAGAAATTTCTCCTAACCACCCTCCTCACTCTGTTAATGAGAAATTTAAATTGATTAATAGTCAATTTAGCCAATCACAACCTCTTCATAATTAAAACAGAATCTCTATTAAATCTACTCAGTCTTTTCTGCTTTTTTGGAAACAGGATCAGTTTTTCAATTCTTTCAAAGATATTTTTATGCTCCTAGCATCATCTTGGTGAAGGGGCAGTACACAAGTGCTATGGCTTCAATATGTACTCTTACAATGGAATACTCAAAGTTAAAACAAAATACTCTAACTGTGGCCTAACCATTTATTTATCCAAATCTCTCATTACCTCTTCACTCTAAGTCCTTGTTGCTGCTAGCATTTTAATGTCTTTACTTAACCGTACTTGAACACTTGGAGATAATTATCAAGGTCCCTCTGTTCATTCCCACTCTTCAATGATTTCTCTTGAGTGTACACACCCCATTTCTCATTCTTTTCTTCCAAAATGTAATTTGTCACACTTATCCACAATAAACTGCATCTGCCACTTGTCTGCCTGTGCTGCCAACACATCAATGTCTTTTGGGGTCACCACTGTTCTTCTCTGATGTTTCCTGTACCTCTCACTTTTGTGTTCTTAGCACCATGTTCCCTGTGCTCAAGTCTGAAACACCTACAGACACCCCAAGAATGATGGTGGAGCCCGTACTACCCCCAAACTTCTCCATCAACCCTAAGTCTCAGTGTTTGGATTCCAACAAAGAGTAATCAACAACTTGGTGTGGAACTCATGGTGGGGTATTGGGATAAAAGTCTTGGGCACATTTAAGATACAGCTGGGTGTTGTGACAGAAGAAATGCAGTTTTATTTCCCCTGGTTAGATATATTATAATGTACAAAGTAATATTCCTGCATAAGGGGAAGATGCATAGTGGTAATGTCACTGGACTAGTAATCCAGATACTTGGGCCAATGCTGTGGAGACACAAGTTCAAATCCCACCATGAGAGCTGGTGGAATTTAAATTCAATTAATAAATCTAGAATACAAAGCTAGTCATGACAACTATCATTGATTGTTTTGAGGGGCAGGGGGGATGTGAGGAAAAACTTTTTTTGCCCAGAGGGTGGTGACGGTCTGGAATGCACTGCCTGGGAGGGTGGTGGAGGCGGGTTGCCTCACATCCTTTAAAAAGTACCTGGATGAGCACTTGGCACGTCATAACATTCAAGGCTATGGGCCAAGTGCTGGTAAATGGGATTAGGTAGGTAGGTCAGGTGTTTCTCACGTGTCGGTGCAGACTCGATGGGCCGAAGGGCCTCTTCTGCACTGTGTGATTCTGTGTCAATCTTGGGAAATGGAAAATCAATTTTAAGGATATACCAGATGTAAGATAATTGTGAGCTTCATGAAGCTGTCCTTAGTAAAGTGGGACCTTTCCTGCATGCAGATTTGTTACTACACACACACACACACACACACACACACAGACACACACTTTTTTTCTTTTTTCATTTATGGGATGTGGACGTTGCTGGCTGGGTCACCATTTATTGTCCATCCCTAACTGCCCTTGAAAAGGTGGTGGTGAGCTGCCTTCTTGAACGACAACAGTCCATGTGGTGTAGGTACACCCACAGTGCTGTTAGGAAGGGAGTTCCAGGATTATGACCCAGCGACAGTGAAGGAACGGCGATATATTTCTAAGTCAAGATGGTGAGAGGCTTGGAGGGGAACTTCCAGGTGGTGATGTTCCCTTGCATCTGCTGCCCTTGTCCTTCTAGATGGTAGCAGTCATAGGTTTGGAAGGTGCTGCCTAAAGAGCCTTGGCGAGCTCCACCCCAGGATTTGACGATCAAGGGAGGTGCATTCATAACGTGGCCAAACAAGTTGACTATCAACCTCCAGACAGTAAGCGTGGGAGAGATTCCTGGTCAGCCATGTGATGGAAAGAAAGTTGGAGCCTCTAACATCACTGTCCATAGCTTCAGGCTACAACATGCATGTGAAAGTGAATGTTACCACAGCAACTCAAACTCCCTAACTGAACTGTAACACACCATCGCCAGGCGCACACACATACATAAATACACACACTTGCACACGCACATGCACGTTAGTGGGGAAAGGGAACAAGTGCTTAGTTATGATTTCCTGTCACCATGGCGTGGGACAGGCTTGATGGAACAGCTGGTGTCTTCCTGCCCGTCCGTTTTGCAAGTCCGTAAACAAAAATGGGCAATGTTACCATGGTAACCCATCTTAAAAGACACACTCACATATTTACGTGTCGTACAATAAAGACCCGATGATCCGAGCAAGGCCAACACAATCACTGCAAACGCCACCTTCCTGTTTTCCTCTCCGTTCCTCCTACAACTCGACTATTGCTGAAGTTCTGTTCCAGAGGCAGTGGCAACCCGTGAATCTTCATGGCTTTCAATCCCGGTTCTCACTAGATTATCGGATAATTCTCTGAAGAGAAAGAATTTGCAGGGCTATGGGCAAAAGATGGGGGGATTGGGGCTAACTGAATTGCTCTTTAAGAGAGCTGGCACGGACATAACAGGCCAAATGGCCTCCTCCTGTGCTATAGCCATTCTATGATTATATCACATTTGCCATTCTTCCAGTGAGAGTCAGCACATTCTTCAACCAAAAGACTCAGAACCCCCAAGCTTGAATCTGTCCTTCACCAAAGACCATCTTCGTGCACTTTCCAAATGAGCTGGCCAGGCAACAATGAGGAACATAAACCCTGGGGGAGAAATAAATTGCTGCTATCCCTGCTCCTAACTGATAGCTAGTCACCCCTGCCAGAAATATCTGTGTGGGGGCATAAGGGAACTGCACTCTACAGCGATGCTGACTGACAACCAGCCCTGTAAATCCAAATTAACAAGAAAATAAGTACATTGTCAAGAAGATATAATAATGCCTATAAGGTTATTGGAAATTATTTTAAAATAGAGTTCTAGTGGTGTCTGTGTCTATGTGTGTGTACGTGTGTGTGTCTTAATTGGATTAAAGCCAGCTGGTCTGGAGGCTTTGCTGTATAGAAGAGAAGTAGGTGTGAAATGTTAATTAGATAAACATAGGGAAGTGTAAAGGGGGCTATTTGTGTTTTTAAATAAACCATTCAAAAGAATGGGTGAAATATTACACCTAGCCAGAAGAAGCCAAACAATGTGTTTACTTTCTCCAAAGCTTACTAATAAAATTGGTGTTATTAAAGGGTTTTATTGTTAGAGGAGGGAAAGTTCAAAAGACCTAATGATATAATGAGAATTTGCATTCAAAGAGGAAAATATGTAAAAAGGAGGAGAAGGCTGTTGGTAAAAGAGGAGGGACTCTAAGATCCAAAGCCTCCAGCCTGTAAGCCTCAAGCCGCTGTCTGCAAGGATCCAGAGCTGAAAAAAACTAATTTTGAATTTGACTGTCCAGAGTGTGCTTTGCCAGGGGTCTGTTTAAATCTATGTGTTTTACTATTGCCTTAATGGACATGTAACTGAGAGTCAGATTGGTTAGGGGATTTTTTTTTTAGAAACTATTATCATAGTAATTTGTTGACATATGAATGTGCTTACAATCTTTCAATTAACAAGTGTTTAATTTAGTTTTATAAAAGCCTCTTGAGACTCGGTGGTCTTAATATAACTGAATTCAAAGCCTGCATCTCGAAACATACAAATTGCAAAAATTGGTTATGACAGTTGTTTCAAGTTTCCCTCTGGGATTTGAACAACTCAGCATTTACCATCAGCTGTGACATAATAATCACATTGCAACTAATTATCGATATTCCATTCATAAGACCAGCTGTATAACTCAATAGTATAAGGCAATACCAAAAGGTTCTCCAGGGTTGGTACCATTCCATAGGAAGAAGGTTTCTTCTTCACAAAACTAAAAATCCCCTTGACAGAAAATTTCAGAAGAGAAGTTGAAATTCCCTGGTAAAACTGTAATAATTATTTTGTGGGCACAAATATTTAATAAGCAGCCTTTACAAGCGTACTCTGTCGGAAACAGCAGCTCCGAGGAATATACCCAACAGCACGTGCAATGTTAACAACAGGATGCAGACATGACCAAAAGCCAAGATCTCAATGCTGACAGAGTGGTCGCCAGGCAGCCCCTATCATCTGGACCACAGGTCCTATGGTTTGATCTCTGGTCCATGTCGAGTTGATCTCAGCCGGAGCAGCAGATGAGGCCTGACAGTTCCCTCAGGGCTGCCTGACAGTGGTGGTTGGGAGGGAAGGAGGGGGGGGTGGCAGTGGGGGAAGAGTGGTTAGGAAGAAAAGAAAATTACCAGCCACGGTTGCAGCTAATGACAACCAGGGCCATCTGGTTGAACATCTGCACGGATGTGAGAAAAAGAGAAAGGCTTGCATTTATATAGTGCCCTTTGTGATGTCCCAAACTACTTTCTTCTTCAGTTCTCTGCCCAAAGGCAGGTCTGACCCACACCCCCACCATGGGTAGGGCAAGGAGGCAAGTCCCCCAAATTCACCCCAGCCAGAACAGGTATCAAACTCCTCACTGTTGGTACCAATCTGATCCAGTCAAGTGAGCCAACCAGACCCCCCAAAGAGTTCAAGTTGCTGCAGCAACATGCACTTCTACAAGTATGTTGTAGTCTGGAGCCAGGAATAGTGATGGGTAGAGGCTCCAATTTTCTTTCCATCACACGGATGGCCAGGGATCTCTGCGGCTCTTACCACCTGATGTTGGCATGTGTTAGAAGGATTTGCTGGTTGATAATTAACCTGTTTGGCCATATATTGAAAGCACATTCTTTGGCCATACTTGCATGGGACTTGAACCTTGAGCTTCTAGCTCAGAAGCAGTGATGCTGTCCACTGAGCCACAGGGCCTCCCTTCCAAGATACTTACAACCAATGAAATACTTATGAAGTGTGCTGGTTGCTGTAATGTAGAAAATGTGACAGCCAATTTGCACACAGCAACGTTCAACAAACTACAATGTGATAATGACCAATCTGTTTTGGTGATGTTGGTTGAGAGGTGAATGCTAGCCAGGGTGTAGGGTAGAACTCCTCTGCTCTTCTTCAAAGTGGTGACAATGGGATCTTTTACATCCACCCAGAGGGCAGATAGGGCCTCACTTTGTTGGTACCTCCTGACAATGCAGCACTCCCTCAGTACTGCACCGGCAGTGTCAGCCTGGATTTTTGTGCTCAAGTCAGGAGGCAGGAGGACATTTTTCTCCCGTCACTATTGTTAGTGAAAAAGATCAGTTTCAGTGAAGGAAAACATTTGATTGGGATCGAGCTGTGCTGTGCTATACTTCACAGCCAAATAGCCTGTCGATACTCACTAGCTAGGCTGCTGACACACATGGAAGTGCAGCTTGGTGACAATCAGTAACTCCAAGGAGGAGAGAGGAGGAAGTGGTGGAAAAATAAAATGACACAAATAAAAAAATGGAGAGTCCTTTCAATTGACAATGACCTGTGTTCTGACCCAGGTGTGATTAAGGATATTAAAGCCAGTGGAGATCGTGTGACACAATGTGTTAACAAGCCAGTGCACTCAGGAGCACTACACTGCCGTTTGAGGCTGTGCCACTTGTGGCTCAGTTCATAGCACCCTCGCCTTTGAATCAGAAGGTTGTGGGTTCATGTCCCACTCCCGGAAAACTAAGAACTGTGAATGTACTCGAAAGAGTTACAATCTGTGACTGTTGATAACTCGAAAGAGTTACACTGCAGTTTGCTCCAGCCACAGAGACATCACAGGCAAATGTGCTTCACACGTATACAAGCACTCAGGGCAAAACCTTGCAGCTTTTCTCTTTCTCCAGAGTTTCAAACACGGGTATCTATTACAAATGAACACACCACTCAAGTGCGCCCCTCCTTATGCAGTGGCATAGTTGTATTGTCATTGGACCAGCATTCCAGAGACCCAGGGTAGTGCTCCGGGGACCCGGGTTCGAATCCCAGCATAACAGATGGTGAAATTTGAATTCAGTAAGGCAGGCCAGAATTGAAAGGCTGATGATGACCACGAAACCATTGTCGTAAAAACCCATCTGGTTCGCTAATGTCCTTCAGGGAAGGAAATCTGCCGTCCTTACCTGGTCTGGCCTACATGTGACTCCAGACCCATAGCAATGTGGTTGACTCTTAAATGCCCTCTGAACAAGGGCAATTAGGGATGGGCAATAAATGCTGGCCTAGCCAACGACGCCCACATCCCATGAACGAATTTTTAAAAATACTAAATTTGGCTGGTCCATTCTTTTTTTAATTTCTTCATAGGAAGTAACATCACTGGCACGACCTTCATTTATTGCCCATCTCTAATTGCCCTCGAGAAGGTGGTGGTGAGCTGCTTTCTAGAGCTGCTGCCGCCCACGTGGTGTAGGTACACCCAGAGTGCTTTTGTCCGTAGCGGTTTGATACAACTGAGTGGCTTGCTAGGCCATTTCAGAGGACAATTAAGAGTCAACAACATTGCTGTGGGGATCTGGAGTCAAATGTAGGCCAGACCAGGTAAGGATGGCAGATTTCCATCCCTAAAGGACATTAGTGAACCAGATGAGTTTTTGATGAGCTATTTAATTCCAAATTTATTAAATAGTTGAATTTAAATTCCTCCAGGTTGGAATTGAACTCTTGTCGCTGGAGAATTAGTCCAGGTCTCTGGAATACTAATCCAGTCACATTACCACTATGCTACCATCCAAATGGTACCCACTGACAGTGCGCATCAATGGACAATTCAACCACAGAGAGCATTTCGGCCCAGCCCAATGTGTTTGTACCCGACATTCACACACAGGCACATCACCTTCAAAGTAAAAATAAAGATTGAGAACTCTAGTCGATTTTTGCCTTGCCTAACCCTAACCCAGCACTTTTCAGGCAGTCCAGAAGAAACTAGAACTTCAACATGAAATCTTCCTGGTCTACACGGCTGAATGAATACCCAGACAGAGCCTTTGGGGGAGTGCTCTTATATGTAACCGACTCTTCCTCCTGATGAGAATACTACCTACCTCCACCAGATGAGGTCTTCAGCTCCCATTAGGGTATTAAATGGTGTGTAAGGGGTGTGAGGGAGGGGTAGCACCTCTCACAGGCAGGCTCGCTGCACCCTTTGGATTGGCTCATCCTGTATTGGTCCTCACCTTCACCCAGCTCTCACCTGTGGCTCCAAGTAATTGTTAGCACGTGACAGGTGCCACACCCTGGTAAACCACTTCGCCAACCCAGGTGAGGGTAGCCGTCGGGTCTCTTCCCCTTGGCGACTTAAGGATTTGCCTACCCCTGGCATGCAAGGGCTGATTCCAGCCGACTGGGTGGGTGGGACCAATCTAAGGTCCAATGGTCTTGAAGGCAGGCCAGCACCATGTTGTGCACATGTCAACACAAGGCACAGAAGACGTCCTGGTCACCCATTGCATCTGGATCTATCTCCTGCCATCTTGCCTAGACCAAGATAGGTCAGGAAGAGACAGTGAGGCTGACAATGCACAGCTCTCCCCTCACTATGATCCAATTCATGCACAAGTCATGTTCATCATCTTTGCTAGAATGCCTGACATTCGCTTTCCAAAGCGAATCCTCTATGGAGAGCTCGGGTCTGGGGTGCTCTCTCACGGTGGTCAAAGGGACCGCTACATGGACACTCTAAAGGCTTCACTTAAGAGCTTTGGCAGCGACTTTTGAGTCCTGGGAGAAGCTTGCCCAGGATCGCTACAGCTGGCGCAACCAGAGGCAGAGAGAAACCGCAAAGAGAGCAAATCCCGAGCCAGCAACTCATCCAAAACTCAATCGTCTGCGGTACACTGCCCTACTTGCAGCAGATCAGCCTTCGCTGTCACCTGCATACCCATCAGAACCCAGCAAACACCCCTGACGATAAACATGATCATCTTCACCTCGAAGGATGAACGAGAAGAAACCTGTGGCATTCAGCTCTCTGGGCAGTCCGGTGTGTGTCCCAGCTGAGAAAGATTTGGAATTGAGGCCCTGCTGCAGGAAATGAGGAAAGTCACTTTGGCCCACCTTCTCCTACCTCAGCCTATTTCTTCAGAAAGTACCTACAGTTTCCTCACGCGATATTCATTCATTTTTAAATGATTCCAGGATTTTGCTTCTATTACTTTGGATTAGAAGGGTTAGATATATTTTTTTAAAATTCCAACAAGGAGAACTCATCACATTTTCAGGGGCACCAGCATGGGGTCAATACAGGGTTGCCAACTCTGGCTGGATGAACTTCTGGAGATTCCATCCCCACCCCCACATGGTCATCCAATATGTCTACGTTCACAGGCACCAGCTTCCCTCGCTAACTGGAAAACAGACATTTCATTAACTGGATGGATAATTCTTGACCATCAGTCAAGGTCCAGGGTTGTCCAGGAGATTAATCTTCAACTCCTGGAGACGCCAGGCCAATCTGGAAGTTGAGCAACCCTATGTCAATAGTTAATATTCAAAGCGAATGAACTTCCGTTTACACTGCAGACTTCACAACCTCAGGCTTCCCAAAGCACTTTTCAGCCAATTACTTCCAAAGTGTAGTCACCATTGCTTTGTAGGCAAACACAGCATCAATTAGAACATAGCAGGGTCTCACAAACTGCAAAGGTAAATGACCAGATAATCTGTATTTTGGTGTTGTTGATTGAGGGATAAATGTTGGCCTGGACACCAAGGGCTCCCCCTTCACTTCTTTGAAGAGCAGATATTGGATGGCAGACGAGGCCTCAGTTTAATGTCTCACCTCGAAGATGGCACCAATGACAATACAGTATTCCTTCAGTACTGCGCTGAGGTGTTAGCCTCGATTACGTGCCCAATTTTTTAAAACAATACTTAAAACAACATTCTGTTCAACAAATGGTGAAACTTCCACTTCAAAAGTACATTTTCCTGATTTTTCAGGCCAGATTCTGCGAAAGTATCAGTCATATGATGATACAAGTTTTAGCGGTTATCTAACCATGGCTAGTTTAGTATTGACATTCACAGGAATTTTTAAAAACCGGTGTGAATATATTCTTAGCTTTCTTTCCATTTGCTGATTTTTAAAAAAATTTTGCTGCTTTGTCATCATTTTTAAAATGAACTCCAATCTCAAAATTTTGCCTGACACGATTTTTGTTCTGATTATCTGAAGGCACTCACAAAGTGGTTCAGCAATTCCTGGCCAGACCACAAGATGGAGCACTTTGTGATGATGGGCAATTCCACCTTGGGTGCTGAATCGGGTTTGGGGCATGGGGAAGAAATAAATGATTCTTTGTCCCTGTTCAGTGCACCCTTACCTGGTCTATAATTCAGCCGTGTCTTCAAAAATTCCCTAGTCCTAGCAGTAGACTGACAAGTACGTTGTCACTAAGGTGGTTCTGATGTAGAGTTGCCAAGACCTCAGCTCCCTAGGCACTGGTCATGCCCATGCCCAGATGGAGGGATGTCATACAATATTGCAAGGTCAGCTCATTAACATCTCTTTCACCAAGCGTTTGATCATCTGACCTAATATCTTCTTATGTAGCTCAGTGTCATACTTTGTTTTATAATGCTCCTGGGAAGCAGATGGGGACATTTTATTACATTATAGGCTCTATATAAATATAAGTAGCTGTTGCTGTTGAGGGATACCAGTTTGAAAGATGCATGGTTAAAAATACCTCAAAAAAGTCAGGGACCTTTGAAAACAAAAGCTGGTAGCCTGGGAACAGGTCATCTGTTGGGGATTGGTCTGCAACCTTCAAGATCTATTAGGGGAATTATTTTTTCTTTGCTCCGGAAGTTCCTTTGGGAAGTGACTGCAACTTCAAGATATGTTGTGCTAGCCTACAGAAGTGAACGTAGCACACTCAGAAACAAAGCAGCAATAATACTGGGCAAGGGAAGCTTAATCATGCAGGCAGCAAGAACAGCTTCCTTCCCAAACCCCAGGACTGTCCATCGCCCAAAGTCACCTGTACCTATTGTGTCAGAATTCCTTCACTCTGCAAGGTTACATTCTCAACATTTTAAAAGTTTTAAGTAATGAGCCTTTTTTAAACATATCATCTTTAAAATTAAACCAATTGGAATTATCCCCCCAAACGGATTACACCCCATGCTCAGCCAATGGATTGAACATAGCCCCTCAGCACAGCACTCTTTGATTATGCTACAACCCCGAAGTTAACACGCTGCTTATAGCTCCCTCATTAACAGAGAATGTATATAAAGCCACTCAATAACATGCCCCTCGCTAGAATATGTTTTCTCTACAATTTCCAAAGACAGCATTATAAAGAGGGTCCACAGTACTATGCCTTAGTAGGCATATAATGACCTCTTTCATTGACTGGGGGAGTCAAGAAAAATGATTCCATGCCAATTCAGCAGAGACAGATGAAGCTATGATAATACTTTTCTCCGCCAACCCCTTTCAACAGCTGACTAGCTTTGACTAATGTTGTGCTGTGATTCTGGCAGTCACCTTAAATAGCCAAGGGAGACCACATTAGCCAATGTATTTGGTGCATAATTGCTTTTTGAAATGGTTCTACTTTTATTGAGAACTTGGGAAGTAATGGACTTTAAACTCGATTAGACAAGTTAGACTAGAATTTGCATGGTGATCCCAAGACCAACAGGAGATGTCTTCCCCTCCCACTTCTCTCTCGCCCAACAGTTCACTTCCCCTTGCACTTCCCTACAGCAACATGGTTACGAACTGTAGCTCACAGTATGAGGTAATGGGCTTCAAGCTACACCCCATTGTTCTCTGGCAAATTGGCACACCGATGCGTTGAAAAGAGATCTTTTGAGTTGTCAAGGTTTTTACACTATTTCATCCACTTCCCTTTGATGCCTGTCTTCCCTCATCCTTTCCGCAGCTTTCAGCTTTACTTTAAAAATTTCTTTTATTTCGTACTGACTATAGTTTTACCCACACTCCTCAGCACAAGTCAATCTGCTCCACGATACTCACCCTCTGAGATCTCTGCGCTCTTCCAATTCTGGCCTCTTGCGCACCCCCCATTTTCATCGCTCTACCACTGGCGGTCATGTCTTCAGCTGCCTAAACACTAAGCTCTGAAATTCTTTCTCTAAACCACCCCTTGAGCAAACTTATGGTCACGTGTTCTAATACTTCATGTGGTTTAGTGTCAAACTTAGTTTCATAATAATCCTGTGAAGCACCTTGCGATGTTTTACTACATTAAACGCACTACATAAGTGCTTGTTGTTGTAGTCTATGCAACATATAAGGCATCACAGCAAACAACATAAGAGCCTCGGAAGATGGCAGCACAGAAGGAAGCCATTTGACTCAGCGTGTCTGTACTGGCTCTTTGCTAGACCAATCAAACTACCCACTGCTGTCTCTGCCATTTTTAGTGCACCATCAGTAACACCAGGGTAACAGTTTTAAGCTTATAGACTGGCTCCACACGTACTGGGGTGTCGGCTGTGGATCAGCGTTAGCATTCTTGCCTCCGAGCCAGAAGGTCATCCTGCCAGGGACTAGATCGTATAACATAGGCTGACACTCCAGTGCGGTACTGAGGGAATGCTGCGCTGTTTGAGGTAGCATCCTTCAGACATTAAAACCAAGTCCCCGACTGCTCCTGCAGGTGGACGTGTAGATCCACTGTAGAGCAGTTCTGCTTGGTGCCCTGGCCAATATTTATCCCACGACCAAATCTAAAACTGGATGATTTGGTCATTATCACATTGCTGTTTGTGGAAGCTTGCTGTGTGTAACTGACTGCTGCGTTTCCTACATTAAAACAGTGACTACCACTTCAAAAGTACTTCACTGACAGTAAAACTCTGAGGTTGTGGCAGGTGCTATATAAATGCCAATCATTTTTTCTTAGGGACTGTGGGTCAGGTTTGCACTTTGAAACCTGCAAAGGCAATTTCAGCAGAAAACTCAAATTCGGTTGATAGCACACTCGCCTCTGAACTCCGAGGATCTGGGTTCAAGTCCCTCTCCAGGGCTTGAGCCCAATAATCAAGGCTGACATTCAGCAGCACTGAGGGAGTACTGCACTGAGATCTTTCAAATGGGACAGTAAACCGACCTCCCTTCTGCCTGTTCGGGTTTATATAAAAGATCCCACGGCACAATTTCAAAGAAGAGTTCTCCCCGGTGTCCTGGACAATATATATCCCTCAATCAACATCACAAAAAAGATGATCTGGCCATTATCACATTGCCGTTTGTGTATTACTACATTACAAAAGTGCTTACACTTCATAAAAAAGTACTTAATTGGCTGTAAAGCGCTTGGAGATGCCCGGTGGTTGTGAAAAGCGCAATATAAACGCAAAGACATTCTATCTTTATGAGCTTTCCCATAGGGTCCCATGTAAATTTTGAGTTGTTAGGGAATTTCAGAAACTGATACAGATGTCTACAATCTACAATGAATTGTCTACAATGAATTAGGAAAATACATTCAGAACGAGAGTCCCCCTTTAAGCGACACCAGGAATGGATAGTGATAATAAGACAGTCAGTTACATGCCTAGCTCATGATTCCACTGATGGGGTGGTCAGTAGCGGGGGGGTTGGGGGTGATGGTTGGTTGGGGGATGGGTTGGCTCTGCACTAAATGTCTGCTTCCATGTTCCCATTGCTTGGCGGCTATGAAACATAATACACTGGAAGAACATGAAAGCTTTGAAAATACACTGTGCGAGAGTTGTAGCATTGGAAGGTAATGCAGTTGCTGCTGACAGAAGCACGAACCTGTTCAATTCATTTGGGTACATTCATCATTTTAATATTTTCTCTCCGTTATTTCAAGGCCAAGGATTGAATAGCCCCAAGCGCACAGATATTTCCCTTTGGCATATTTCAGATTATGTGGCAATGCAGGAGATGATGCCTCCCCCTGAACAGTAAATTATTTTGGAGCAACCTCCTCTGGAAAGCCCAGTGACCATGTCGACCACTTTTTGAATCCAACAGAAACACATGAAAAAAGACGAATACCTTCAATGTTTTTAGTTAGAAATATTTTTTGAAAAGCCCTGTTGATATTTTTTGTTGTTGTTGCAGCATTGGCAACAGGCTGGTGCGTCAGAGCCTGCGTGGGATTCTCGATAAAGAAACTATATATAAACGTGGGGGAGACATATCTCTCATCCCCAAGCCCCAGAGAACAGCAGCCAGTCACCTGCAATCGATAAGTAGCTATGGCTGCAAGTCCCATTCCTGTCAGGAAAGACAGGCTCTGTTCTAGGGGAAAACAAAAGAGTAGGCCAAGGGGCTGGCCATAAAGAGTTCTTGAAAATCATGCAAGCGGGTGGACATAGAGGTGCTTTCACCTGTGGAAGGGGGTTTCAAAATTAGGGCTCATAAATACCAGACAGTCTTAAATAAATCCATCAAATAAATGAGGAGAGACTTTAGCCAAAGTGGTTAGAATGTGGAACCTGTTACCACATGGGGTGTAACTCTTTCGAGTTATCAACAGTCACAGATTGTAACTCTTTCGAGTACATTCACAGTTCTTGGTTTCCGGGAGTGGGACATGAACCCACAACCTTCTGATTCAAAGGCGAGGGTGCTATGAACTGAGCCACAGCTGACACCTCGTTCCACATGGGGTATAGTTGAAGCAATTAGCACAGACATATTTAAGAGGACGCTAGTTAAGCACAAGTAGGAAAATGAATAGAAGGGTATGTCGATAAGATAGAACGAGAAGGGGCTTGTGTAGAGTAGAAAAGCCAACATGGCGGAGTAGGACTGAATGGTCTGTGCCTCAGACTGTACCATTGCACAGAGTTCAATGCACTGAAGCTCTGCTGGGGAAAAAAGATAATCTGCAATAATCCAAGTATTAGACCTTGGCACTATTTAAAGGACAAGTGACTCTATTTAAACAACTGACTGCCGTCTTTGTTAGCTAGTTCATTACAGGGGCACTCATCCTAATAAAACTTTGCACTCAAGACAAAAATTAGGCCCATTGTCTTCAGAGACAAACTGCAGGCTGTCTCTGTCTACACCAGTGGTTTTTCCTGTATGCCTACAGAGGTACGATGCACTGGTTAACATTAGATGCCTGTGCAATAAACCCATGTCAGCTGCCCACCAGCCAGCAGCTGCGAGTAGCCTTCCCCCCTCCTCCTCTGTCTGGGACTGAATAACTGCCAAGGGCTCAGCCCTTTTAACCTGGCATGTCTAATTTACTTCTTAAAACTCATTGAAATCATCGCTTCAAGAGGAAGAGCAACTCAAAGAAGGAAAGTGAGACCAAACCTGGGAAGTTACACCTATCAGGACATATTGAATAGACTGGAGCTCTTCTCTATAGAGATCACCCAGCAGAGATCTTTAAGAATAAGGGGTTTGATAGGCTAGATGTAGAGAAGATGTTCCCACTTGCAGACAGAGACCAGAACTAGGGGCCATAAGTATAAGATAATTACTAATAAATACGATAGGGAATTCAAGAGAAACATCTTTAGCCAGAGAGCATTTTAAATGTGGAATGCACTACCACAAGGAGTAGGTAAGGTGACGATGATAGATTCATTGGCTAGAAAGCTAGATAAGCACATGAAGGAGAAAGGAATAGAAGGATATGACGATGGGATAAAGGTGGGGAGGGGAAGGCAGTGGTGGAGAGCATAAACAGCGGAATGGACCTGTTTGATTTCTGTGATATGCTGATGGAATACTGATAACAGAAATCAAGTAATGAAGAACATTCGGTTGATAGTGCAAAGAGACCAGGGTCCACTTTTTCTCAATTCTTGTGCTTTAGGGGAGAAAAGTGCCTGTCTGCATGTGCTGTATAAATATATGTCTGTGTATATATATCAGCCACTCACTGGTGATGTTTGTGTGCAAGAACGAGAGCGTGCATGTATGTATCCCCATGTGTGAGTGCACATACACAGAGCAAGCTACACTTTTTTGAACTAGATGAGCTGAGAAATCGCTTACTAAAAAGAATCTAATGTGACTCATACATCATCTGTTGGAGGATCTAAGCTGCTGTCAGTTTGTTAGTCTCTCCTGGCTGTGAATTCACTTCAACAGACATTTAGATAATTTCAAGCCTCCACGTTAAAACTGTTTATCTTTAAAAGCTTCCCTTTTTTAGTGGGTTCATGTCAGGCAAGAGATTCCTTTAATGGGAAATGAAACATTTTTCACCTCATTAATCAGGATGAAGCGCAGTCATTAGCTTTCTGGGGGAATATTTTCCACTGATCAAGAATACGTTGCACTGACACTTTGTGGGCGGAATCATCCCATGTTTGCACTAAGGGCGGTAGCGGGTAGGAAAAGGAGCGCTTTACCCGCTGGCTGCAATAACGGGCTTTTCATGGCATATTGTCACTTTCCCGCCCCCTTAATTATGCAACCACTGGAAACACGCCATCTTGCTGGCGGGCGGACTCCGATTTGCCCGCCGTGCCATTACCTCGCCGCTTCCTCACACAGGGCGCCATATTTAAACTGCAGCCGCACGCACACTTCTCAATGCCTGCAACCCAGGTTGGCACCGGTGATGACACGACCCCAAAAGCCAAGAAGAGTGCAGCCCCTTTGATTCATTGACGCATCCCTGGGATGCCTTCTGGACTCCGTGGAGTCCCAGCTCCTCTACCCCAGCTCTGGCCGCAGGAGGCCCATCAGTCTCACCACTCCGGCTTGGGAGGCGCTGGCAGAGGTGGTCAGTGCCCAATGCTGCACACAAGAGATCGGCCATCCAGTGCAGAGAATGGATCAATGATCTCATTCGTGCCGCCAGGGTAAGGCAACCATCTCATCACTCTAAACTCACACACTTACAAGGCCATCACACATTCACTGGCATCTCACTCACTGACAGCTCAAGGGACATCACGACTCACTCTCTCACACTCACCCTCACATCTCCATCTGGCCTCATCTCCACTGGAGACTGCCTCCTCAGCCCTCACCATCTTGAGGCCATTTGCACAGATCAACATGTGCCCCCCCGACACATACCCTGGGATACCCTCCTTCCCCAGTACAGCTCTCACCCTGCAGCCTCTTCCCTTGCCTGAGGCCACATTTCCTCCTTCCCCAAGCAAGCCCTGGCCCTGCAGCTGTTGAAAAGCCAACCCCACCTTACGACTGGCCTGGTAGGTAGAGACCTGCCCATGAGCCCCTGCTAAAAGTGATGTGGTGCTGCCTGTGAAGCCTGGCGCTGATGACCACGGGTGCTGCCCGAAGCAAGGTAGGCAAACAAACCTCTAAGTCCTGAGCGAGGTGCAGCTCGCCAGGTGCACGTCGCTTAGGTACAGATGTCAAACACGTCAGCGTGACTGGATGATCCAGTGTGGAGGGATGATTCCGATGAGCTGGCTTTATAATTATGTGTAGATGTATTAAAATGACACTCCCAACGTGTGGCAGTGGGAAAGACAGCCCGCCATCGATGGGTGGAGCGGACGGTTGCAAACTGGTTTCACGATGGCATGAAGCCAATTTTTGGCCTTGCCGCCATATTATCTGCTCACGCCCGCCATGGTGCCCTACGCCAACAGCAACGAGAATTCCAGCCTGTGTCGCTGCTTTCATTGTAAAAACCAATTAAAAGGACAAAAGTGCATTATATTAAAAAGAGATTCCCCCATAAGGAATTGACCTCATTACTGAAACCTGATCTCAGAGTTCAGATGAAAAAGGCTTGAGATTTGCTATGCTCTGTATAACCAGTGCAGTATTGAGAATGTGCTGCATGATTGGAGATGCCAACGTTCAGGTGGGATGTCAGATCAACAAATCATTCTGAATGTCTGGCACTGCGTCACCAAATAGCTGCAACTTTAAAATAAAAACCCACAAAAACGATCTGCAAAAGACCTGCGTGTCTCACGAACATCTCAAAGCTTCCCTATCCATGTTTATAGCGCTGAAGCTCAGGTATCAGTGGTAGGCTCAGTAATAGGAATCCATCCTCCAAGTTGGAGACTTGAGTACGTGTGTAGGCCGGTGTACTGCTGAGGGAATGCTGCACCGTAAAAGATGCCAGTTTTCGGACAATTTAAACCAAGGACTCATACATCCACCTAAGAGGGCAGATAAGATTCCATGGCAGTGTTTGAAGAACAGCAGAAGACTTACGTACATAAGCTCTATAGAATTTAGAGCAGAGAGACCAGTCAATTGATCCAACTGGTCTAGGCTAGTATTTATGCTCAACAGTAGCCTCCTCCAATCCTACTTCATCTCAGTGATCTGTATATCCTTCAATGCCTTTTCTCTCATGAACTTATCTAGATATTCTTTAAAGGCACCTATGCTATTCGTCTTAACTACTCATGTGGTAGCAAATTCCTCCCCAGCATCCTGGCCAATGTTTATCCCTAAACCAATTGCATTATTGCTGTTGTTGGGGCCTTGCTGTATGCAAGTTGACTGCCACATTTCTCCACATTACAACAGTGGCTACATTTCATTTTTTTTTTAAATCTCAAAGTATCTTCTCAAGCATTATTCAAATCAGAGCAAGAATATCACCAACACCACCCTCCACCCACCAAATCCCACCCGTGCCAATTTTTGTCCCTTAACCAACATCAGCAGAAAAAGATTAGCTGGTCAATTACCCCATTGATTTTAATTCTTGGATCTTGCTTTTTGCCAAAAAAATGCACAATTCGGTGTCTGTGAAGCTATTTGAGGCAATCCGGAGACACGCCAGTCTTTTGTATGCCGAGGACATTTAGAACCGTCTGTTTGGTTCTGCATATTAGAATGAAGAGGAATTTGAAAAAGCGCCTAAGTATGCAAAAGTTAGAAAGGAACTTTAATAGGGACTCAAGATTCAGTCAAGTGATGCCCAGGACCACACAAGGGCACAGCAATGTGACACTCATTAGACTGGATCCCACAGTCAAGTGTAAACTCTTGCCCAGTGTGCAGTCAGTTTAATTACCAGTCCTGGCAGAGCTGCTGATACTCTATTCCCCAAAGACTTTCCAGGTTTTTGGGGAGATGGTGGCACAGTGGTAATGTCACTGGACTTAGTAATGGGGGAAGCTGAGGCTAATCCTCTGGGGTCACGGGTTCAAATCCCGCTATGACAGCTGGTGGAATTTAAATTCAAGTTCATAAAATCTGGAATTGAAAGCTAGTCTCCATGATTGTGATCATAAAACTGTCATCAATAGTTGTAAAAACCCATCCGGTTTACTAATGCCCTTTAGGGAAGGAAAGCTGCCACCTTTACCTGGTCTGGCCTACATGTGACTCCAGAAACACAATGTGGTTGACTCCTAACTGCCCTCTGAAATGGCCTAGCAAGCCTCTCAGTTCAAGGGCAGTTAAGGAGGGACAACAAATGCTGGCCTTGCCAGAGAACCCCACATCCCATGAAAGAACAAAAAAAAAACTAGTCATTTAAAATGAAATTTAGCCTCACATGCTTGGCAATCATTCTGGAAAATATCATTCCATATCTCTCATTTGTTAGGTCCAAAGTTGATGCTGTGTTATTAGTGATTTTAATTGAGAAAATGTAAGGGACTCAGAGACACAAGATGTTGGAAATCATAAATCCAGTCAGACAAGCTCAATCTTTTTACTGAAAAGTAAACTGGGAAATAAAGCCAGTCTAGAGGAAATCAAATGCTTCCAATGACATAAGATGCGATGGCTTCACAGTTTGATTGTCCCAGCTAGAGTGTGTGCAGAGATTTAAACAATCGACGCGGAGGGGAAAAAGAGATGGGGAACCAGGAAGTGCATAAGAAACCACTTTGGGGAGCCCAGACAAAGTAATGCTTTGGTAAACCAAAGAATGGTGCAAAACAGGCTCATGCTCAACGTTCCCCAGTCACAATGTCCTGATTTCAACCAAAACCTTTCCAAAAGGTGCAAAGCCAGACATCCACAAAGAGGGACGGTATAGAGTGAAATGTTAGAACACCAGCCACTTGAGTGCCATTTCTAAGCTTGTATGTCACTGACACAGTATGACATGCATTTTTATCCTGGCTATCCTACTGTTTCTCAATGACAAGATATTTATTCTCCAATCTAGCCTGACTGGATAAGAACACAGTTATGTTAATCTTTAAATGGACATTAGGGGCACATTGCAACAACTTGCATTTATAAAAGTCCCTTGAACATCCCATGACTCACTCTCACATCCTCACTTGAGAGGCATTAACACTCTGGTGCACCACCATGCTGTGGTCAGTGTGTGTGTTGCACTAAAACAAGGAGACACGTGAGGCTGAATCTCCACGTTAACATGCAAATGCCTGTGCTGCCATCAGGACTTCAGATGATGCGACACCCGGACTAAATCCAGCTCAATCCAATTTAAGCTGCTCCTTTGATCTTCTTTAGCAGATGTTTTAAGATTGGAGACAAAATGAAAAACAGGACATCAGCCAAGATAATCCATTTACAGCGATGCAAGTGTACTTTTAGTCCTGACCACTCTCCCCCACACCACCTTACCAAAATAAGTTATTGTATCCATCCTCCACCAAATACCTTTCCAATATTTAATGTCCTTATCCTTCATGAGCTTGCAGACATCAAAAACACTTAATACAAACCCTGGTCAAATATCTCAGTTTACCAATTGCTGCGTAGATCCTGATATCTCTGCCCCAAAGGAGAGGTATGTGGGAAGCGGTATGTAACTTGAAATTGGCTTTCTATCCCTGGAATTTGGGTTTAGATCCAAGTTGGCTGATCTGATGGGATAATACCATGCTCACACTGTGTGATTGCCTATATCCCAAAAGGTCACATCTGAAATCAGTCTGCCCAGTTCAAAACATGTGCAAGTGCATCGCACAGAACTAAGTGTCCCTTGGCACGTCACTGGCAGTCTGAAGGAGATGCTACGAACGTAATCAGGAAAATACAACCTGACTCAGCAGGAAACGTCCTTCAGAGATTGGGGATAAAACAGAAAATCTCACTGTGCATCTGGGTGGAACTAGTCAATGGTGATGACAGGTATCAAATGCAGAAAGGCATTCCAATCCCTAATGTTAATGTGCCTCAAATTGATGAGCAGAAATACTCTCCAAAAAAAGTTAGGAAGACAAAATAATTTCTGAAAACAGATTCAGCAACATGCAAAGCAGTTCAACTGATCATCCCAAAACTAAGGCTACTAATATCAGCCTATGTTGTCATTCACTAGCTGGTTTATAGTGGGAATCAGTTATGCCTGAACAAATTTGATTGAAACATTAGGTAGCTTTGTCCGTGTACATTTCACATTTCTTAAAATGATCTGCAAGTTCACGGCTTAAATGTTTTATTTAGATGTGCCAATTGTTAGCATGTGAAGCAATATACTTTTCCAACTCGATACTTAAAACAGCATGAGCATTATGCGTCATTGAATTTCCAAGTGGATGACAGCAAAATAAACCAATAATAAAGACTACTTTATTAAAGTGTTTGCCTTCCCACTCTGTATCTCTCCCTCTACTCCAACCCCCTCGACACTTTCTCCCCTCAGCCATTGTCCAGTAACCGACCAGCTTGGTATGTCAAGGTATGTGAAACCGAATAACTTCTGACAGCAGCAGCTTTGCTCAGTTGAAGACAGATTTTAAGTACAGTATAAGATGCTTTCACACACTCCTGCTCATAGACCTGCCCCCAGCATTCAAAAACATGCTGCAACCAACTCTGGATCATTTCACTCTCAAATTCTATAAATTGCACCCAGCCAACCAACCCAGTTACGCCAGATAAATACAAGGATTTTCCTGTCAATCATGGTTTCCCTGGCCACTTTTCTCTCTGTTTTCCTGAAAGCAATCACGGCCAGAGGAGAGTACAGATCCAGGTTTGTCAGGGCTCCAGCCAGCTTAATGCCCTGAAAAAGTGTTCAAAATGCTAGAGTCAGGATTCTAATTAAACTGCTATTCTTCTGAAACCTCTTTTGCCAGACTGCTAAGACTTCATTTAAGTTGCAGCTAGAGTTTTGAGAACAACACTCAGGAAGGATGTAAAATCAACCATAAAGCCACAACGTAGATTCACTAGATTGTTGCAGTGGGTGAGTGGGCTCTAATTATGAAGACGGACAAGGTTTTTTTCACTCAAATGTTGGAGTGGGACTTGAACCTGCACCTTCTGACTCAAGAAGAAAAAGTGCTACTGAAGTGAGTATATATCATACGTCTATGGATACACTCTGCTGTACCCCTGCCTTGCTTCCAGAGAGCAAAGCCCAATAGTGAAGGGTTACTGCTGCTTGGGAGACCCACTAACTACTCTGGCCTCTTGCACATCCCCGATTTTAATTGCTCCACCATTGGTAGCCGTGCCTTCAGCTGTCAAGGCCCTAACTCAGGAACTTAATCTCTAAACCTCGCTACCGCTTTTTCTTCCTTTAAGACGCTCTTTAAAACCTACCTCTTTGACCAAGCTTTTAGTCAACTGCCCCATAACCTTCTTACATGGCTTGGTGTCAAACCTTGGTTGATGACCGCTCCCATGCAGCACATTGGAACATTTTGCTATGTTCAAGACATTACATAATTACAAATTGTTGTTGTTGTTGTTTATGCACAAGGTCAGGTTTTATTTCAAAACTTGTGCTTACCCAGGAAGCTGACATTGTGCCAAAAATATGAACAAACACATCTGGAGAGGATCTAGATCCTAATTGTACATAGTATGTAAAAGCGATGGATCAAAAAGATCCCATTTTGCACTCCTCCTATTCCATTTTTGCTTCATTTTTGGTGTTCTCATTTCTGAGAAACAGGAGAAAAATAATATTTGAATCCCACGCATCCATGTAAACTAAACACGGTCAAGGTCTGGACACAATCTTCCAGCCTAGTTTCAAATTGGCAGGGGCCTGAAACACAGCGTCTTTGGCTAAGATCAGCAACCAGCAGAGACTTCAGCTCATGACAAGTGAAAGAAATAGTTTTGCTACTGAAACATTTGAAAGCATTTCGACTGTGAATTAGGGTTGTATCGCGTAGGCAAAGAGAGCACCCATTCCGCAAAAGAACAAATCTGCATTTGTAGTCGCGTCTTTCACGACCAGGCGCTTTACAGCCAAAGAAATATTCCTTGGAGGTAGTCACAGTTGTAATGTAGGAAATGTGACAGCACATCACGATGTTATAAAGTGCAAAAAGACAATGGCTGGGTAATCTTAGTGGAAAGAAACGTATTGTCCTGGACACTGGGTAGAGCTCCCCCAGCTCTTGTTCAAATAGTGCCATGGGATCTTTTCCATTTTGTACTCAAGATCCTGGCGCCTGAACCCACAATCTTTGGACTCCGAGGCAGGACTGCTACCCACTGAGCCACAGTTGGCACCAGAACAGTAATGTTCCACCAAGAACAAATCAGATGAATGACAAGTCGTTTTATTTTTGGGTTCTATTTGTCAAGGGAGCAAAGTTGGCCAAGATTCCAGGAGAGATCCCACTGTTCTTCAGCTGTCTTCTTAGCGTTCTAATGCCAGGCTCATGCTGCCAACTCTCGATTTATGAGCAGCTGGAGGTAACCACGGAGTAAACTGACCATGTATGTTAAGGCTGCTGGCTGGGAAGACCCATTCAAAACTGAGTCTGCAGCCAATGGCCTGACAGCATCTGGCAAATTCAGCTTTGGTTTTGCCGCAGCGTTGACAGGGCCCTAGAATCAGAAGCCAGTGGTATAGCCTAAAAACAGCTTTACCTAGTGGCCCGGGGCTTTCATTTTTGCCCGATGTTGCAGGCAGGATGTATCATAGAATCATACACACAGAAGGCGGCTATTAGGCCCATCATGCCAGTGCCGGCTCTTTAAAAGAGCCAAGCAATTGGTGCCACTCTCCTGCTGTCTCCCTGATCCTGCATTTTTTTTTTTCTTTTCAAGCATATGCAATTCCCTTCTGAAAGTACCCTACTGAATCTGTCTCCATTTCCAGGCAGTGCAGTTCAGCAACTCAACAACTCGCCCCATGTATTAAAAAAATGATTCTCTTCATCTCCCCCCTCTGGCTCTTTTGACTTTATTTAATATTTCACCTGAAGGACAGTGCAACATTCCTTCAGGATAGACTTGGGAGCGTTGGTGGAGTCAGGTGCTGGCGTGGGGCTCGAATCCAATACCTTCTGATCCAGAGGTGGGACTGAGCCAATTGACCAGGCAGCAGGCATTTGTGGCAGAAACGGAGGCCAGTCAGTCACAGCGTATTTCAGAACAATGAGTCAGAGAAAGCAAAAGATGTTGGAAATGCATAGCAGGACAGTTAGCATCTGTGAGCAGTTAACAGTTTGGATGTTACCCTTCATCAGACTGGTGACTAAGAGCCAAATAGGCATCTTATGAAGAGAACAAGGTGGGTGGAGACACTAAAGAGTTAGCTGGATGATGTGCTCAACTCTGGAATAAGATGTGAACGCACAATCTTCTGACTCAGAGAGACAGCGACATGTCCCACCAGATTAATTCAACATTAAGTGCATTTTTGATCATACCTTTGAACCATAGAACCACCAATTTCTGTAGCTAAAAACTGATAAAGTCAGCAAAGATATTTACAATATTGTTGCCCATCCCTAGTTGCCCTTGAGAAGGTGGTGGTGAGCTGCCTTCTTGAACCGCTGCAGTCTATGTGGTGTAGGTACACCCACAGCGCTGTTTGGAAAGGAGTTCCAGGATTTTGACCGAGTGACAGTGAAGGAACGCCAATATATTTCCAAGTCAGGATGGTGAGAGGCCTGGAGAGGAACTTCTAGGTGGTGGTGTTCCCATCTATCTGCTGCCTTTGTCCTTCTAGGTGGTAGTGGTTGTGGGTTTGGAAGGTGCTGTCTAAGGAGTCTTGATGAATTCCTGCAGTGCATCTTGTAGATGGTGCACACTGCTGCTACTGTGCGTCGGTGGTGGAGGGAGTGAATGTTTCTGGAGGTGGTGCCAATCAAGTGGGCTGCTTTGTCCTGGACGGTATCAAGCTTCTTGAGTGTTGTGGAAGATGCACGAGTGGTGAGGTAAATGGGGAGTATTCCATCACACTCCTGACTTGTGCCTTGTAGATAGTTGACAGTTTTGGGGAGTCAGGGGGTGAGTTACTCGTCGCAGGTTTCCTAGCCCCTGACCTACTCTTGTAGCCACAGTATTTATATGGCTGGTCCAGTTCAGTTTCTGTTGAATGGTAACCCCCCCAGGATGTTGATAGTGGGGTATTCAGTGATGGTAATGCCACTGAATATCAAGGGGCAATGGTTAGATTCTCTCTTGTTGGAGATGGTCATTGCTTGGCACATGTGTGGTGCGAATGTTACTTGCCGCTTATTAGCCCAACCCTGGATTGTCCAGGTCTTGCTGCATTTGGACATGAATTGCTTCAGTTTCTGAGGAGTCGCAAATGGTGCTGAACATTGTGCAATCATCAACAAACATCCCCACATCTGACTTTATGATGGAAGGGACGTCTTTAATGAAGCAGCTGAAGATGGTTGGGCCGAGGACACCACCCTGAGGAACTCCTGCAGTGATGCCCTGGAGTTGAGATGACTGACCTCCAACAACCACAACCATCTTCCTTTGTGCTAGCTATGACTCCAACCAGTGGAGAGTTTTCACCCTGATTCCCATTGACTCCAGTTTTGCCAGGGCTCCTTAATGCCACACTCAAATGCTGCCTTGATGTCAAGGGCAGTCACTCTCACCTCACCTCAGGAGTTCAGCTCTTTTGTCCATGTTTGAACCAAGGCTGTAATGAGGTCAGAAGCTGAGTGGCCCTGGCGCAACCCAAGTGGGCGTCAGTGAACAGGTTATTGCTAAGCAAGTGCCGCTTGATAGCACTGTTGTTGATTCCTTCCATTACTTTACTGATGATGGAGAGTAGACTGATGGGGCGGTAATTGGCCGAGTTGGATTTGTCCTGCTTCTTGTGTACAGGACATAGCTGGGCAATTTTCCACATAGCCGGGTAGATGCCAATGTTGTAGCTGTAATGGAACAGCTTGGCTAGCAGTGCGGCAGGTTCTGGATCATAAGTCCTCATTCCTATTGGCAGAATATTGTCAGGGCCCATAGCTTTTGTGCTGCCCATAGCTTTTGTACTATCCAGTGTCTTCAGCCGTTTTTTTTGATATCATATGGAGTGAATCGAATGGGCTGAAGGCATCTGTGATGCTGGGGACCTCTGGAAGAGGCTGAGATGGATCACCCACTTGGCACTTCTGGCTGAAGATTGTTGCAAATGCTTCAGCCTTATCTTTTGCACTGATGTGCTGGGCTCCCCCATCATTGAGGATGGGGATATTTGTGGAGCCTCCTCCTCCAGTGAGTTGCTTAATTGTCCACCACCATTCATGACTGGATGTGGCAGGACTGCAGAGTTTAGATCTGATCTGTTGGTTGTGGAATCACTTAGCTCTGTCTATCACTTGCTGCTTATACTGTTTGGTGTGCAAAGTAGTCCTGTGTTATAGCTTCACCAGGTTTTGACATCTCATTTTTAGATTTGCCTGATGCTGTTCCTGGCATACCTTCTTGCACACTTCATTGTATCAGGGTTGATCCCCTGGCTAGGTGGTCATGGTAGAGGGGGGGATAGGCTGGCCCATGAGATTGTGGTTGAGCACAATTCTGCTGCTGATGGTGGCCCACAGTGCCTCATGGACGCCCAGGCTGGATCTGTTTGAAATCTATCCCATTTAGCATGGGTATGATGGCAGTGTCACACATGATGGAGGGTATCCTCAATGTGAAGACGGGACTTCATCTCCACAAGGACTGTGCAGTGGTTATTCCTACCAATACAGTTATGGACAGATGCATCTGCAGCAGGCAGGTTTGTGAGGATGAGGTCAATTATGCTTTTCCCTCTTGTTGGTTCCTCACCACCTGCCTCAGAGCTATTCTAGCAGCTACGTCCTTTAGGACTCGGCCAGCTCAGTCATTAGTGGTTCTACCGAGCCACTCTTGGTGATGGACATTGAAGTCCCCCACCCAGAGTACATTCTGCGCCCTTGCCACCCTCAGTGCTTCCTCCAAGTTGTGTTCAACATGGACGAGCACTGATTCATCAGCTGAAGGAGGGCGGTACATGGTAATCAGCAGGAGGTTTCCTTCCCCATGTTTGACCTGATGCCATAAGGCTTCATGGGGTCCTGAGTCGATATTGAGCACTCCCAGTGCAACTTCCTCCCGACTGTATACCACTGTGCCGCCACCTCTGCTGGGTCTGTCCTGGTGGTGGGACAGGACATACCCAGGGATGGTGATGGTGGTGTCTGGGACGTCTATCTGATTTAGGTATGATTCTGTGAGGATGACTATGTCAAGCTGTTGCTTGACAAGGCTGTGAGACAGCTCTCTCAACTTTGGCACTAGCCCCCAGATGTTAATAAGGTGGTCCATCTGGTTTAGTTCCTTTATTGCAACTTTGTAGCGGTTCTATGCAACTGAGTGACTTGCTAGGCTGTTTCAGAGGGCATTTAACAGTCAACCACATTGCTGTGGGTCTGGAGTCACATGTAGGCCAGATGGCAGATTTCCTTCTCTAAAAGGCATTTCAGAACCAGCTGGGTCTTTACGACAATCGACAATAATTCAAGATTTTTGTTGAATTCAAATTCCACCATCTGCTGTGGTGGGATTTGTATCCCAGAGCATTACCCCTGGGTCTCTGGATTACTGGTCCAGTGACGATACCACTACGCCATCGCTTCCCCCAAATTTGTCACCCACAGTGTATGTTAATCTGCTGAACTTCAAAAACTGGTCAGAAAATAGAACCATAGAATGGTTACAGTGCAGAAGGAGGCCATTTGGCCTGTTCTGTCTGTGCCAGCCCTCTGCATGAGCAACTCACCTAGTCCCACTCCCCAACTTTTCCCCCTGCTGGTGGTTGCCGTGCTACAGTTCGCCTCCGCGCCAGTTAGAGAAGGGAAATTGACACGGGGCTCTCGATCCTGAAGTCGGTCCAGTGAACGTTGCTGCAACTGGGTCAGTGTGGATATCAGGCTCAGTTTTTATTCACCCACGGTAAATGTCCGACTGGCATTCGCCACACGGGCACAGGAGTAGTGGAGGACAGCTACGTCCATGGAGCCACACGCCAGCAAGGAATCAATGCCTTGGCGAGAGAGGTGAGAAGGGAGAGAAGGATTAAGAAAAGAGACTGGCAAAGGAAGTATCACGTAGGAAGTCTGTTCCAAAAAGGCATCTGGGAAAAAAAAAACTGTGGTTACCAGACAATCTTCCTTTTACAAAGTGGGAAATTAATCTGTGACTAGCGTTTGAAACTGAACAGGCTGGGGCTCTTCTGCAGAGAGGAGAAGAGGCTGACGATAGAGGTCTTTTAAAATTTTGGTAGAGTTCGATAGGATACATGGAAAGAAAATGATTTTACTTGTAGTAGGAGCTGAAAACTTGGTGGCATAAACACACGATAGTCACTAGTAAATCCTATAGGGAATTCAGGAGAAACCGCTATCCTAAGAAAGTAGTTAGAATGAGATCTCACTACCACAGGGAGTAACGGATGCAAACAGCATAGATACATTTAAGAGGAAGCTAGATAACATGAGGGAGAAAGGGATAAAAGGATATGTTAATCGAGTGAGATGAAGTAGAGTGGTGAAAGCTCATGTAGAGGCTAAACACTGGCAAAGACCAGTTGGGCCAAATGACCTGTTTCTGTGCAGTAAAATTCCATGTAACTTGCATGATTTTATTCACGGTGTAATCAGGAGACACAAGAGACCAGGTTTTCCCTTCCCTAGCCTGGGACACTAAGAACAACAGCCTGATCACTGAGATCAACTAACTTGGCACAAGGTAGAGTTACACAAGCCTTCATGAAGACTGATCGCAGAACATTGTGTAGGTTCGCAAACCGGTATGGTCGACCGTCGCTCTCTCATTCCTGGTGAAACATTAGATGGATAGTTTGGGCCATCAGGAACAGTGAACAGGAGTTAGCAACATAAACACAAGAGAGATAGCGTCCAAACACCTTTCTCCCTCAATCCTAACTAAACAAGCTGGACATTGGAAATGTAGATCAGGGCTCAACAACAACAAATTTATACAGCACTTTCAACAAAGTGAAATATTCCAACAGCCTCTCAAGGAGACAGATTTGATACTGGTCAAAGATGTAGGTTTTGAGGAGCATCTTAAACAAGGAAATAGGGGACGACAGGCACTGAGATTTAGGGAGGGTAATCCAGAGTTTAGGGTCATGGCAGCTGAAAACCCAACGGTGGAGCAATTAAAATTGGGGTACTCAAGAGTCCGGAATCAGAGGGACACAGATCCCACAGAGGGTTCTAGGGCTGAAAGAGATTACAGAAATAGCGAGGGGTGAAGGCATGGAGGGATCTGAAGACAAGGACGAGAGTTTTAAAATTGAGGTGTTGCTTAAACAGCAGCTAACGTAGGGCAGTGAACACAGGGGTTAGGTGAACAGGACTCGGCGCGAGTTAGGACACAGGAGGCAGAGTTTTGGCAGGCCTCAAGTTTAAGGAAGATTGTGGACAACAACTTGAATTTCTATGGTGCCTTTAACTTAGCGGGGCTCCCTATCTCCGCAAATTCCTCCAGCCTTGCAACCCTCAAGAATAATGCACTCCTCCAAATCTGGCCTCCGATTTACACTGCATCACAATTCATGGCTGTGCCTTCAGCTGCCCAGGCCCTCAACTCTGGAAATCCCTCCCTAAACCTCTCTGTTTCTCTACCTCGTTCTGCTCCTTTCAGTCACTCCTTAAAACCTACCTCTTTGACCAAGGGTCTGGGCACCTGCTTAATGTCTCATTATGTAGCTTGGTGTCAAACTTTGTTTGATAATGCAACAGTGAAATGCCCTGGGATATTTTAATAACATTAAAAGGTGTCAGATAAATGCACGTAGCTGTTGTTGTTGGTGGCGGCTACCCTTTCTGCCCTTTTGACACAGGAACAGTTTTAGTTTTCCCATGAGGTACTTGTAAACTTGATACCCCAACACCTCACTTCATTGTCAGCACTTGTCCTCACTGAAAAATGGTGACATTTCTACATCTTTTTAAAGTTTATTTTTAAACAATAATGTCTCCAATGTTTTCTTTCCTACTTCCTTTTCCTGATAAGTCTTTTGCTCTACTCTCTTCCTCCTTTCCTGCAGACATTGAATCCATGCTGAGGATCAATAGCTGAAAAACATTCTCCAATATAGTGACCTTCCTTCCATTATGAGGTCAGGAGTAGGGATGTTCACTGATGATTGCACATTGTTCAGTACTATTCACAACTCCTCAAATACTGAAGCAGTTCATGTCCACATGCAGCAAGACCTGGACAATATCCAGGCTTGGGCTGAAAAGTGGCAAGTAACATTTACACCACACAAGTGTCAGGTAATTACCATCTCCAACAAGAGAGAATCTAACCATTGCCCCATGACATTCAATGGTATTACAATCACTGAAATCCCCGCTATCAACATCCTGGGGTTACCACTGACCAGAAACTGAACTGGACTAGCCACATAAATACTTTGGCTACAAGAGCAGGTCAGAGGCTAGGAATTCTGCGGCAGGTAACTCACTTCCTGACTCCTCAAAGCCTGTCCACCATCTACAAGGCATGAGTCAGGAGTGTTGGAATATGCTCCACTTGCCTGGATGACAGCAGCTCCAACAACACTCTAAGCTCAACATAATCCAAGACAAAGCAGTTCGCTTGATTGGTATTCCATCCATCACCTTAAACATTAACTCCCTCTCCACCACAGACGCACAGTGGCAGCAGTATATACAAGATGCACTGCGGGAACTTACTAATGCTCCTTCAAAAGGCATCTTCCAAACCTGCAAGCTCTGTCACCAAGAACGACAAGGGCAGCAGGAACATGGGAACACCAGCACCTGCAAGTTCCCCTGTAAGCCACACACCAATCCTGACTTGGAACTTGATTTCGTTCCTTCACTGTCACTGGGTCAAAATCCTGGCACTGCCTCCCTAACAGCACTGTGGGTGTCCCTACACCACATGGACATCAGCGGTTCAAGAAGGCAGCTCACCACCACCTTCTCAAGGGCAATTAGGGACGGGCAATAAAGGTCGGTCTAGCCAGCAGTGCTCACATCGCACAAATGAATTTTAAAAAAATCTTGCCCAGATACCTGTTGATGAGTGAGTCCTGGACAGGTTATTTTATCAGAGCCAGGTTTAAAATCTATCTTCACCCACATATGGGCACTCCCAAGCAAGAGATGCCATAGCCTTGGTGGATCAAAATTTTCCTCTTCCTTTCCTGTGGACACAGACCAATAGGAATGACCTTGCCCAACCCTCCCCACCACCTCCACCAACTCTATCTCAGATCAGCCAGCTCAACACAGACCAGAGGAAAACCAGCCATATTCCTATTGTGAATGGGCCTGTCTTCAGCAGTTTCAAGTGTCTTCAGTGGCTGTACCATGTCAGCAGACAGCCTGTGCTAATAGTTTCTGCTCTTATCTATAAGAAATGCAGGAAACACATCCCAAAGCACTTCAGGTAGAAAGGGAAGAAAATATTAAAGCAATTGTGACTACATTTACCAACAAATGAAGAGGACACTCAGTAGTGTGCATTCCTCTGCCACGCTGTGTTAACTGAACATTATTACAATTGTGTAGCTCTTCCTTGAGGGTTTTCCCTGCCTGTTTGATGCTCTGTAACTAAAGCTGAAAACGGAAATATCATTTTTAAGAGCTTCTGTCTCACTGAGGAAGCTTCAGGCCAATCCATGTCAACAAACTGCTCTGAAAACTCTGCTCACAGCTGTGACAAATTGCACCACAGCAGCAGAGATAATCCACATCATTCTAAAAAATAAAGTCAATTCGCCCTATCTCCCATTGTTAATGTTTTAAAAAATTCCAGGATTGGGATCTGGATCTTTACCAAAAACCTGACCGGTTCTTCCTTGGGCCATACCCTATCTGCATGCCAAGTTTCATTGAAATACGACCATTAGTTTTTGAGACACATTGTTTACAGGCAAACAGACTAACAGGGATGAACCTCTGCCACTAAGGCTTCATTATGGTCTCCCTCCATCTCATTCACAAAATGAAATAATTTGAGGCAATACTTCCAGTAGTAGAAAACACTTGACTTTCACCTTTATCTTGAAAGAAATAGAGTTTTAGTCCCTATTTTAGTCCCTATGGTAATATTCCATTTATATCATCTGGTACTACACTTGATGTTGATGTCCCTTCGGGTACAACAATGCTGGAGCCGCAGAGTTCCTTGGAACATTGGACTAGCGCAGCGCATGGTGAAATGATATTGTAGAATAGTCCTGTGTAAGGCAGAGCCCAGCAAAGGACAGAGGATTCAAACAAAAACTAGATATATGCTAAGTTAACCATGTTGAACAGCAAAGCTTAAAACAATAATACACAAGCCATGAATTTAGTTTTGCCACCCAAGGATGGAAGATTTGCTGTTGTGCAGCATCATTTCATCACTCAGAAAAACCTTCAAATTTTTCAATGAACTGTGTTTAAAATACAGTGACTTTTGTTATTTAGGCACATGTAGCAGCGATTTTCCACAAAGAGAAAGGTGATGACTGGAAGCTATGCTGGCAAAGAAACCAGGAAATCCCACAGCTCGTCTTTGAATAGCGCCATGGGTTCTGTTTTGATGCTCAAGTACAGCATCACGCGAATGGAGCTTTGTTTTAACATCCCAAAGGACAGTGTCTCTTGTTACAACCCCAGCTAATGTTTCTACTGGACAAGTCTGATCCCAGGCTGGAACCCAGCTTAATAGATCCTAACTTTTATTTTTTGTTTAGAAATGTGGAGGGCAGAAGTCACAGAGAACAGAGTCACAGGAGTCAGCGGATGAACTTTTAACAAAATAATAAAATATTTACTAAACAAGAAAAGATGAACTATATTATAATACTCCTTCACCCACAACTATACCTTTACAGATATATACAGATTCTTAAGGATAACACGAGTTACAAAAGCAATTATATACTCTAATGTTCACAGTAAGTACACAGTCCATATAACCTAATAGGTGACCTGTGGTCAGGCACACCACTTTCTGAAACCAAGTGACAGATGCCACCCCAAACAGATACTTTGGATTCCTCATCAACTCCCCCTCAGGCTTGTCACACCGTGAGTCAATCAGTCTTGCTGAACTCTGTCTTTCGCATGAGAGTTTCCAATCTCCACTCTCGAAGAACCCACTTTGGAATCTTCTCCAAAAGGATGCTTTCTCTTGGATGCCTTCCACAAGGGTCCACCTCTAGGGTTTCGAACTCTCCTTCTGATGTTCCTCTCCCCTGGATCGCCACATGCATTCAGGCTTCCTTCCACGCACGTTCTCTGATACTCAGCCGTGCCAACACAACACCACTGCTTCACATCGCCTTAGTAAGGAGTCACTAAACTTTTGGCTTTCTCCTCAAATCTTCTGGCTTCTCGCAAGCCTTTTTTGCCTTGAATCTGCTTCCTGCAGCTTTCTCTCTGTAACGTTCGAGCCTTCCTCACTGCTCCTTGCTTTCATTTCCACTGAACAGGGTCTTGTTCCAGATTCCTGTCCTTCTCCTTTGACTTAACTTAAAGGGTTTCTAGGGACCTTTATCTTTTTCCTTTAGGACCTGCTCCCTGCAGTTCCCTCTCCCAGTAGACTGCTGACAACTTGGTATCTCCCTTGAGATCCAAAACTCACTTGACATTCACGTTACTTTGGCTTTAGAGCCATGCTTCCAAGATCCTTAGACTTATTTTCCTCAGCAATCTGCTAGTATGTCTAGCCAAAGGAAGACTTAAACTGCTTCCTCCACCTTAGAGCATAATCACCAACTGAACTCAAACTGCTTTCAGTTTCTCTGTCTGTGGGTCCCTCTCGCTGCTAGGCAACAGCACAGCTCTTTCTACTTTGTGTTGGTTTTAACTTCCCTTCATGAGTCATAAACCCTCATTTGAATGCAGGCACCTTTTAAAGTGAAACGAAAACTCAAGGTCCCCTTTATCTTAACACACAAATACAGAAAGGCAAATTAAACTTAAAGCTAAAACTCATTCCTAATACCCACAAATACAAATATTTTTAACTTACTTAAACTATCTCTAGTTCCTAACGCTCTGACAATGCAGCAGTCACTCAGTACTGCATTGGAAATTCAGCCTAGATTGTGAGCTCAGACTCTGGGGTAGGACTTGTACCCACAACTTCCAAGAGGTGCCAATGATGCCCAACTAAGCCAAGCTGGCACTGAAAAAGGCACCGCATCCGGGGATGACAAAAAATGACCTATTGCAAACTGGCACTTGCAGGTTCCCCACCCATGACTTGGGCCATGTACAGTTTGGTTCATGGAATGGAGGAATAGAGACAGGCCCCTCCAGAACTTCTAAGCTCAAGGCCAATTTCCAAACTGCCTGTTACTAGTGGCTGAGCCCTCCAGAATGGATGGCAAGTCAACGACAGAACATCCATCATTTTCTTACACGCAAGGCTGCTAAATGATGCTGTCAGCCTAGATTTGGGAAAATCCACTCTCTCCTGTCAGTGTTATGTGACCCTGGCTGGCTTAAGATGCAGAGTAAGACCATCCCTCTTACCCTACTGCAAACATCTCTGTACCTCCAGCCTCAGAAAACATGTCCCCTCCTGCACCAGTGCCATATTCTACACGAACATCCTTTCAGCTTCCTGGGATAGAGGTTGCTAATGAAATACCTATCACTGCTGAATTACACACAATGGATAAAATCTCTCTCCCAATAGGAACCTTTCAGCGTTCAAGCTAGTGTGACAATAAAGGAAAGGACAGCTCATCTCAGTTCATCAACTTCCTTTTCATTCTTCACTGACTTGTTGGCTCTCTCTCCATCACATGCTGTGCCCCTTTGACAGCTCACAGCTCATGCAGCACTGCATGGACTCAATAACTTTTCTCTCCAATCAGCAGACAGTTTTAAAGACGGACAAAACTATTAATAACTAAAGTAAATGCTAACATTTACATCTCCATCAGACTAATATTTTTACCGACCTTGTTGATAGGTTGGTACTAAATATTTAGCTTCGATATTTAGATTTCCCATCTTCTGAACTGCTATACATATTGGTGTGTGTGCAAGCATAAGAATCAATAAACAGCAACTCAGAAAATCCAATGAAGCATCATCAAATGAGCTACACCACAAAGCACTAGGATGGCAATTTGTGGTCATAATTCCTCACATGGTGATTTTTACAAGCTTGGCCATGGCGTCTTGCCAAGTGGAAACTCAGGAAGGGGGCAAAAAGAGAAATTAAATCTTTTTAAACATGCTGAGTGAGTCATCCTGACTACTCTAGTGTGTCTCTTTGGAGCAAGGTCAAAAAGTGGTGCTAAAATTGAATCATAGAGCTTGACTTTGAGCCCCTGTTGGGGCCGGGATTGGAGGTAAATGGGTGCTAAAATTAGCACCACTGGCATCTCCTAACCCGGGCCATTTTTGCTGAGGCGGGATGGGGGTGGGGCGGGGCAGGTTGGCAGGGCTACCCACCCACGTGTGTAGAGTAGCCAATTCAGCTTGTTAATGGCTATTTAAGGCCAATTAAAGGATAGGATTTTCCAGTTTAATTGCCTGGACGCTGCCTTCTCTCAGCAGCAAACCGCAGTGCCAGTGCCCCAAGCAGGCTTTAGAGGTCCTCTCTGCTTGCCTGTGCGCAGCAGCTGCCACAGGCCATCCTGTAGAGGGCTCTCCCCCACACCACCCACCCCATCAGTGGTGGCCTAGCTGCGAAAGCCATTTTAAATTTAAATTAACAATAATTGGAGGGTGCCTCCATTTGGAAGTGCCCTCTCCCTTATTTACCTCCCATTGCAGTCTGCTGTTTCATTCAAGCTGAAAGGCCTCTGATTGGCCCTCCAGCTTAAAAAGCCCACCCACTGTTCTTCATTGGATGGAGAACCGATCCTCTGGTCATTAATTGGCCACTCTGGGGAAAATCACGATGAGTGACTGTTTCCCAAACACTGTGGGTTCCTACCTCCATTTGAACTTGATGGCAGGATTCGGAAGCCCACAGGGCAAATCCAGCCTCTTGATACAGGCTACATAGAATTTACAGCACAGAGACAGGCCATTCAGCCCAGCTGGTCTATGCCAGTGTTTATACTCCACAGGAGCTGTCAACAAACCCATCTGCATGTTCTTCTATGCCTTTCTCTCTCATGTACTTTTCTAGTTTCTATTTAAATGCACCTATGCTGTTCACCTCAATTAGTCTATGTGGTAGCAAGTTCCACTTTCTAACTATTCTTTGGCTAAAGGAGTTTCTCCTGAATTCCTTACTGGATTTATTAGTGACCATTAATATTTCAGCCTCAAGCTTTGTTCTCCGCACATGTGAAAACATCTTCTCCATGTTCAGCCTATGAAACCCTTTCATAATCTTAAAGACCTCTATAAAGTCACCTCCCGGCTTTCTATTTTCTGGAGAGAGAAAGAGTCCCAGCCTGTTCCATCATAGCTATAACTAGTTATAACCAATAAGCTCTGATATTATCCTTTATAATCTTCTTTGCATCTTGTGCAGTGCCTCAATATTCGTCTTGTACTAATGGTTTCAAAACTGTACAAAGTAAGTGTGGTCTAACCAAGGTTCTGTACAAATTGAATATAATTTCTCTGCTTTTCAAATCTGTTCCTCTAGAAATGAGCCCCAGTGCTTTGTTTGCTGTTTTTATGGCCTTTTAATTATTTATATTTCTTTCCCTTTGCTATTCCGTCCCTCTTCTATTCAGATGGCAAATACCGCATGGTGATTCTGAATAAATTAAAAATGGAAGCAAAAAATTAAAGATCTGGTTTAAGGTGTAACCCATTAGTGACGGAGGCGAGCCAACCTAAGAACAGAAGAATTAGAAGCAGGACTAGGTCTTTTGGCCATTCAATAAGATCATCGCTGATCCGACTGTGGCCTTAATGCCACTTTCCTGCCTGTCCCCCATAATCCCTGACTTGTCAATTAAAAATCTGTCTAATTTAGCCTTGAATCTATTCAATTACCCAGCCTCCACTGCTCAGTGGGGGAAAGAATTCCACATCGTAATGACCCTCAGAGAAAAAAAATTCTGCATCTCCATCTTGAATGGGAGGTCCCTTAATTTGAAACTGTGGCCCCAAGTTCTAGATTCCCCAATGAGGGTAAATATCCTCTCAGCATCGAGCCTGTCAAACCCCCTCAGAATCTCACATGTTTCAAGAAGATCACCCCTCATTCTTCTAAACTCCAATTAGTGCTTTTTAAAAATTCTTTCATGGTGTGTGGGTGTCGCTCGCTAGGCCTGCATTTATTGTCAATCCCTAATTGCCCTCGAAGAGGTGGTGAGCTACCTTCTTGAACCTCTGCAGGCCATCCGGTGCAGGTACACCCACAGTGCTGTATGCAAGGGAGTTTCAGGATTTTGACCCAGCGACAGCAAAGGAATGGCGATAAGAGCTCAGCAGGAAGTGGCCAGGTAATCAAAGATCAATTGACTGGATATTTCAACATTCTTCCCCCTCCTTCCTTTCCTCAATGTGTTGACTTAAGCGGTGTACAGTCCCACAGGCAGCAATGTCATGAAGAGATTAGCGTCTATAATGTTATTGGAACTTATTTTTTAAAATAGAGTTTAGTGGTGTCTATGTATGTGTATGTGTGTGTATCTTAATTGGATTAAAGCCAGCTGGTCTCAAGGCTTTGATGTATAAAAAGATGTAGGTTTGAAATGGTAATTAGATAAACATGGGGAAATTTAGAAACATAGGTGTCAAGGGGGAAATTTGCATTTTTAAATAAGCCATTCAAAAGAATGGGTGAAATCTTGCACCTAGCTAGAAGACACCAAGCAATGTGTTTATTTTTTCCAGCTTACTAATAAAATTGGTGGAATGAAAGGATGTTATTGTTAGAAGAGGTAAAATTAAAAGCCTGGTGATACAATGGAAAATTTACATTCAAAGAGAAAGATATGTATAAAGGAGAAAGGAGATTGTGGGTATAGCAGAGGCATTTTAAGGTCCAACAAGCGTGAGATGCCTCAAGCTGCTACCTGCAGGGACCCAGAGCTGAAAGAAACTCATTTTGAATGTGACTGTCCAGGGTGTGCTTTGCCAGGTGTCTGTTTAAATCTATAAGATTTACCGTTGCCTTACCAGGGGTCTAACTCAGAGTCAGATTAATTAGGGGATTTTTGTAGTTATTATAGTAGTAATTTTGTAGACATATGTATGTGCTTACAATTTTTCTTGTATTAATAAATGTTTAATTTAGTTTAAAAAAAAACTCTTGAGACTCGGTGGTCTTTTTACTACCGAATTCAAAGACTGCATCTTGAAACATACGAATTGCAAAAATGGGTTATGACAGTTGTTTCAAGTTTCCCCTGGGGTTTGAACAACTCAGCCTTTACCATCAACTGTGTCATAATAACCAACAAGCCCAAACAATTTTAGCACAGCCCTTAAAGCAATGCCATATGAAAGACCACAGGGTAATCGTATATCTCTCCAACTCCAAATCAAGTGGATTACCTGCAATAAACCTCAAACAAAGAAAGTTGAGGGGTGATGTAATTGTGGTATTTAAAATGTTGAAAAAATTCAATAGTGTAGATCTGGAGAAATTATTTGCTCTGATGGGGGAATTAAGAACAAGGGAACATAATCATAAAATTACAGCGAGGCAACTCAGGAGTGAAATCGGGAAGCATATCTTCCAAAGATCGTAGAAATCTGGAATTCTCTTTCAAAAGACGGTGGACACTAGGACGATTGGAGCTTTCAAGACTCAAGAGCCTTACCTAACCAAAATCCATCATGGGATATAGAGCTACGGTAGGTAAATGGAGTTGAAGTATACATCAGCCCTAATCTATCTGAAAGGGGGAGCAGCATCAAGGGGCTGAATGGTCCACTCATGTTCCTATGTTCACTACAAAGAGAAATTTATCGCCGTTCCTTCACTGTCACTGGGTTAAATCCTGGAACTCCCTCCCTAACAGCACTGTGGATGTACCTACACCACACGGTCTGCAGCTATTCAAGAAAGCAGCTCACCACCACCTTCTCAAGGGCAACTAGGGATGGGCAATAAATGCTGGCCTAGCTAGTGACACCCACATCCCATAAATGAATTAAAAAAAATATGGGAGAGCCGGCTGCTCAGCATATTGCCTATCTGAAGATTCTACCAAGTGGCTTCTGATATTTATACAAGCGACTGAACATTCCACACCTGTAACTTCATCTCTCCTGGGTTACATGCTCGGTGGGGTAGCTGCCACTCATCCTCCGTTTCCACATTGTAAGTGCTGTGATTATTTTGCCTTCTGGGAAGATGGTTCATAACATATAAAGGGATATAAAAGAGAGAGTAATGTCTGGCTCGGAACAATTACAAGACAGTAATCAAATCAAGAGGCTCAAATTACATCATAGACCTCAAGTGAATCTGAAATTGAGGTTTCAAATTTGAAACTGTTCCCATGCATCCATTGTGCTAATTATATGTTCTGGCATAAGAAATTCTGAGGCAAGAAAATTGATGTTTGGCTTATCACGATCAGTCCATTCAGAGGTACATCTATAATTAATTCTATCAATCACCAGCCTCCCTCCCTCATCTCCAGACTATCAGTTTATTCCCTACCCATCCTCAGTTTGACATCTCAACTGAAAGATGGTACTTCAGGCGCTGCAGCACTCTCTCACTATTCCACTGAAATGGCAGCCTGGATTATATGCTCAAGTCTCTGAAGTGGGGCCTGAACCTATGACCTTCTGGCTCAGCAGCAGGTGCTCTATCAATCAGCCAAGGCTGCAACTGAAGGGTTTGAATGAGTGCTTAAATCACCCGGGGAACACACTCCGAGTCAGATATTCTCCAGGTTCAAATCAAACAAGGCATTAGGAGACAAAAGATACTTCGGCCTGGATGCACAGTTACAAGCGCATCACCATATCTGAAGCCCAGGGTTATTATACTGTCGTTATCTCAATGTTATCACCAAGTTTATTTTGTGAATTAGTATCAATGCACTATAGAAACAGTCACACTGAATCCAGCACACTTTTTTATTGTGAAAGACTCCTAACTTCATTATCTCAAATTGCTCCTATTGCTGGTGACCTAACTGTAACCAACTAAATTTCATCCTAATGTAGTAAAGCTCTCTACAGACACAAGACACGTTTAGATGGTAAATATGACTTTGGATGTTTTTCCAGAAATTAGTGCTGCAGCTCAATATCCAACAAATACTCTTTGCTGGGAGTGAAGGATTACAAAATCCCCCGCAAAATAAAATCTTAACATATATAAAATATACATATAAGATATTATGGTGTACTTGATGATCATAATGTAGGTCGTACCAGAAGGAAATGAACCACAAATAGAGCAACAGATTAATTAATGTGTTATGATTGTCAAACAGATACGTATGAACATATGAACATACATACGAACAAAAGAATTAGGAGCAGGAGTAGGCCACTCGGCCCCTCAAGCCTGCCCTGCCATTCAATAAGATCATGACTGATATGATTGTAACCTCAACTCCACATTCACACCTACCCCCAATAACCTGTCACCCCCTTGCTTATCAAGAATTTATCTAGCTCTGCCTTAAAAATATTCAAAGACTCTGCTTCCACTGCCTTTCGAGGAAGAGCTTTCCAAAGACTCACAGCCCTCTGAGAGAAAAAAATTCTCCTCATCTCTGTCTTAAATGAACGATCCCTTATTTTTAAACAATGACCCCTAGTTCTAGATTCTCCCACAAGAGGAAACATCCTTTCCACTTCCACCCTGGCAAGATCCCTCAGGATCTTATATGTTTCAATCAAGTCGCCTCTTACTCTTCTAAATTCCAGTGGATACAAGCCTAACTTGTCCAGCCTTTCCTCATGAGACAACCTACCCATTCCTGGTATTAGTCAAGTAAACTTTCTCTGAACTGCTTCTAATGTATTTACATCCTTCCTTAAATAGGAGATTAATTCTGTACACAGTACTCCAGATGTGATCTCACCATTGCCCTGTATAACTGAAGCATAACCTCGTTACTTATGTAATCAATTCCCCTCACAATAAACAATAACATTCTATTACAAAAACAGAATTACCTGGAAAAACTCAGCAGGTCTGGCAGCATCGGCGGAGAAGAAATCAGTTAACGTTTCGAGCCTTCTTGGCCCTTCGGCAGAACTGAAGCCACTTTGGCTTCAGTTCTGCCGAAGGGCCATGAAGGCTCGAAACGTTAACTGATTTCTTCTCCGCCGATGCTGCCAGACCTGCTGAGTTTTTCCAGGTAATTCTGTTTTTGTTTTGGATTTCCAGCATCCGCAGTAGCTTTTAGCTTTTTGTTAATAACATTCTATTAGCTTTCCTAATTACTTGTCGTACCTACATATTTGCTTTTTGTGATTCATGCACTAGGACACACAGATCCCTCTGAATCTCAGAGCTCTGCAATCTCTCACCATTTAGATAATATGCTTCATTTTTACTCTTCCTGCCAAAATGGACAATTTCACATTTTCCCACATTATACTCCATTTGCCAGATCTTTGCCCACTCATTTAACCTATTTACGTCCCTTTGTAGCCTCCTTACGTCCTCTTCACAACTTACTTTCCTACCTATCTTTGTGCCATCAGCAAATTTAGCAACCATTCCTTCGGTCCCTTTATCCAAGTCACTTATATAAATTATAAAAAGTTGAGGCCCCACACTGATCCCTGTGGCACACCGCTCATTATATCCTGCCAACCAGAAAGAGCCCCATTTATGCCATCTCTCTGCTTCCTGTTAGCTAGCCAATCTTCTATCCATGCCAATATGTTACCCCCTATACTATGAGCTTTTATTTTCAACAATAAACTTTGATTTGGCATTTTATCAAATGCCTTCTGGAAATCTAAGTACAGTACATCCACCGGTTCCCCTTTATCCGCAGCACATGTGACTCCTTCAAAGAACGCCAATAAATTGGTTAAACATTATTTCCCTTTCACAAAACCATGTTGACTCTGCCTGATTGCCTTGAATTTTTCTAAGTGCCCTGCTATAACATCTTTAATAACAGCTTCTAACATTTTCTCTATGACAGATGTTAAGCTAACTGGCCTATAGTTTCCTGCTTTCTGTCTTCCTCGCTTTTTGAGCAAAGGAATTACATTTGATATTTTCTAATCTAATGGAACTTTACCCGAATCTAGGGAATTTTGGAGAATTAAATCCAACGCATCAACTATCTCATTAGTCACTTCTTTTAAGGCCATTAGGACCTGGGGATTTGTCAGCCCGCAGCCCCAACTATTTGCTGAATACCTCTTCTCTGGTGACTGTAATTTTCCTGAGTTCCTCCCTCCCTTCTATTTCTCGATTTACAGCTGTTTCTGTGTCCTCTATAGTGAAGACCGATGCAAAATACTACTTCATTTCATCTGCCATCTCCTTACTTTCCATTATTAACTCCTCAGACTTATTTTCTATAGGACCAACGCTCACTTTGTTAACTTTTCTTTTTTAAATATCTACAGAAACTTTTACTTTCTGCCTTTATATCTAGCTAGCTTTCTCTCGTACTCCAATTTTTCCTTCCTTATTAATCTTTTTGTCACTCTTATCTGTTCTTTATAGTCTGTCCAATCTTCGGACCTGCCATCCACCTTTGTGTAATTATACGCTTTTTCTTTAAGTTTGATACTGTCTTTAACTTTTTGAGTTAACCATGGATGGTGGGTCCTCCCCTTGGAATTTTTCTTTCTCATTGGAATGTATCTAATCTGTGCATTCTGAAATATTCTTTTAAATGTCTGCCATTGCATCTCTTAATCTTAAGGGACATATCCCTTAACCTCATTTGCCAGTTTACTTTAGCTAGCTTGCTTTCATGCCTTTATAATTGCCCTTATTTAAATTCAAAATACTAATCTTGGACCCACTCGTCTCTCCCTCAAACTGAATGTAAAATTCAATCATATTATGATCACTGCTACCTAGGGGTACCTTAACTATAAGGTTACCAATTGATCCTATCTCGTTGCACAATACCAAGTCTGGTATAGCCTTCTCTCTGGTTGGCTCCAGAACATGCTTTTCTAAAACCATTCTTTGAACTCCTCATCTATGCTACCTTTGCCCATCTGATTTTTCCAGTCTATGTGCAGGTTAAAATCCCCCAAGATTATCACTGTACTTTTCTGACAAGCTCCCATTATCTTTTCCTTTATACTCTGTCCTATCGCGTAGCTACAATTAGGGGGCCTATACGCTACTCCCACAAGTGACTTCTTGCCTTTATCATTTTTCATCTCAACTCAAACTGTTTCTTCATCCTGGTTCCTGAATTTAGGTCATCCCCCTCTAATGTGCTAATACCATCGCCTTTCACCTTCACCCCCACCCTCCACCTTTTCCTAACTTCCTGTCCTTCCGAAATGTCACATACTCTTCAATATTCTCTAATCTTATTTGGCACCACATCCACAAACATTCACTCCCTCCACCACCGATGCACAGTAGCAGCAGTGTGTACCATCTACAAGATGCACTGCAGGAATTCACCAAGGCTCCTTCGACAGCACCTTCCAAACCCATGACGGATACCATCTAGAAGGACAAGGGCAGCAGATAGATGGGAACACCACCATCTGGAAGTCTCCATCCAAGTCACTCACCATCCTGACTTGGAAATATATCGCTGTTCCTTCACTGTTGCTGGGTCAAAATCCTGGAACTCCCTTCCTAACAGCACTGTGGGTGTACCTACACCACCTTGACTGCAGCAATTCAAGAAGGCAGCTCACCACCACCTTCTCAAGGGCAACTAGGGATGGGCAATAAATGCTGGCCCAGCCAGCAATGCCCACGTCCCATGAGTGAATAAAAACAGTATTCAGGTCCCAAACTGTCAACCTGCGGCCATGTCTCTGTAATGGCTATCAGATCATGCTTTTTATTTCTATTTGCGCTCTCAGTTCTCTGTTTTGTTTTGACTACTATGTACATTCATATACAGAGATTTTAGTTTCGTCCTTTTATTATTTTTGTAACGTTTAGCCTTATCTGCTGACTTATTCTTAGATTAGTACCCTCTGTCAGTCCCTGTCACGTTCTGTTTATCATTTCCCATATTACCTTTCCTCTCTTGCCTTGTCTCTACTCTTTGGTTTACCACATCTTCCCAAATTTGATCCCTTGCCCCCACTATTTGGTTTAAAACCCTCTCTACTTCCCTAGTTATGTGGCTCACTAGAATACAAGCCCCATTATAGTTCAGGTATAGCTTTTCCCAATGGTACAGCCCCCACTTTCCCCAATACTGATACCAATGCCCCACAAACCAGCAACCACCCCTCCTACACCAGTCCTTGAGCCACGCATTCATTTCTCTAATCTTATTTGCCCTATGCCAATTTGCATGTGGCTCAAAAAATACGAAGCAAAAAAAATAGATGGGGAACTTGAATTATGCATTGCATATGATTCATCTATCCAACATCACGAATCACAAGTGTGACTGACAGATTAGTAATAGCCTTAAGCTGCGTTTCATTGGTACAATGTCAAAGCATTGGTGTTTTTCTAAGATGTCAGCCAAAGAAGGAAAGAACTTGCATTATGTGGCACCTTACACGGCCTTAGGACCTCCCACAGCACTTTACAGCCAATGTTGAAATGTGGGAAACATGGTAGCCAATTAGTGCACGGCAAGATCCCACAAAACAGCATTAATGATATGCTTTAGTGCTGTTCGTTAATGATAAATACTGACCAGGGCATCGGGGAGAACTCCCCTGCCCTTCTCCAAAATAGTGCCATGAGACCTTTTATGTCCTCCTGAGAGGGCAGATGGTGCCTCAGGTTAATGTCTCATTCAAAATGTCCTGAAGTGGGGCCTGAACTCATAACCTTCTGACCTCAGGGTGAGAATGCTACCCCCTGAACCATGACTGACACTGTCACTTTAGCATTAAGACAAATCAAGAAGTAATGACAGAACAACCAGCATTGTTGAACGGCAGATTAAGCTTTTTTTCTTCCTTACTGAAGGAGTGTCAGAAACACCTTTAAGAAATACTGCAATGACCCGGTTCAACAGAGAAAATTCAACACACCAAAGATTGAAGGTGTAGTTTAGGTAAAGCCAGTATGTGGGGGGGCTCCCAGAAGACAGCCTGGTATCTCAGGGTTTAACATGCTGAGCAATCTCTGAAATTATAAAGACAAATTTGCACTGACGAACACACAAAACTTCTTCACGCCGATGCAAAAGTATGTATAACTACAAGCCGAAAATCTCCCGAAGTAGAGGAGGGAGTGAACCAGCGCAGTGGTGATCAGGAGTAGCTGGTCGAATTGCTAGACTCTCCCAAAGAGGAAGCTGTGGCAAATCACTGGACATAATGGATTCCTTTTTACTGCACTTGAAAAAGCTTTAAAAAAAAGCACAGCTCAATTCTGTAACCTTAGCAAATTCAGCAGCACTCTTTTTTTTTACACTAAAAACACTTGACTCAAGTGTTTGCACTGAAACATACCTCTAAATGCCTGCTCCCACCATGTACACTCACACCATTTGAGACCCTTATTTAAGTGTAATTGTATGTAGAAGCACTAGAGGGTGCAGTTATGTAAATCTTATAATAGACCACTGTTAAAAGATAGCAGTGCACACTTGCAATTATTTTAAAATCAAATAAGCAAAGCCCGCAATCAGACAATCATCACATAACTGATGCCTTGTTTATAATTGTTCCCAGCTGTTTCCCGACTCCTAGGGTTCAGTAATGTGGGAGACAAGGGTACACATCTGGAATTTTCATTTCCACTCAGCAGTGGAGCGATGTAGTGAATTTTCAGCACTGCAGCCTGAATGACAGACCAGAATTACATGCTCCAGATATCATTATTTTATACCTTTTCCTTTCTCCTGTACATGCAAGAGTGCAGGCATTCCATCCATGCTTTTTAATTACCCAACCACCAGCCCCCCTCACATACACACAAACACACACACCTCCCCTAGGTGCACTTCACTTCAAATGAAGCAATTCACACACATACACGAGGCTCAGTGCATAAACTACACCATGTGCTATGCTGCTGACGCTTACACAGCGAGGTCCTGGGTTCAATCCCCACTCTTTACCGAGTTAGCAGGTATCGGTTGTGGGCACAGCGATGTTAAATTGGGTTGGGGGAACTAGGAAAATCCTGCGGGGGTTCCATTTCCAGGTCTCCAGCGATGCCTGCTGGACATGCGGATGGCGGTTGTGAACAGGATCGCAGCTGCCATTTGCAAATACCCTCCACATTCAGCCACGGTGCAGGTACCAGCAGATGCCCCTGTGTCAGCCTTCACATCAGGTACACAAATCATTTAAAGCTAGCCGTCAGGTAACCTCAAGAGGGCTGGATTATAAAGTGGTGGTGGTGGTTGGGGTGGGGGGGAACCACATCTCAGGAAGTGTATACTAGCTATGGAGGGGGTGCATCACAGATACGCCAGAATTATACTGGGGCTCAGAGCATTAAATTGAGAGGATAGAGTGTATAAACCTGGTTTGTGGTCTCTTCAATTTAAGAGATTGAGAGATGATTTGATTGCGGGCTGTAAAATGTTGAAAGGATTTGATAAGGTAGGTTTGGAGAAACTGTTTCCTCTGATGGGGAAATTAAGGGCAATAGACTTAAAATTAGGGTTAGGCCATTTAGGAAGGGGAAGCAGGTTTTCCCCCAGAAAGGACTGTAGTAAATTAAGAACTCTCTTCCCACAAATGTCTGTTGATGCTTTCAAGAATGAGGCGACAGGTTTTGATGGGTGAGTGTACAAAGGGACATGGACCTAAGGCAGGTAAATGAAGCTGAGGGGCAAATCAGCCATGATCTAATTGAATGGTGGAGCAAGCTCAATGGGTTGAATGGCCTACTCATGTTCCAATGCAATTCAAGCTTCAGTATAATCCTCATCTTATTTTTGGCCTGACGTTGTTTCATCGCATAACTAGAGAGGTATTAAGTGCCTTGCTCTTGAACATCGTATTTTCAGGAAAGATACAGAATGGTAATTCATAGTGTGGAGAGGCAAGGCCAGTCATTCATGAGTGAAATGTTAAAAAAAGATCCCTGCACAGAGCAATGCTGTTTATTCAAAGCACTGTGTTGTTTTTGTGGGGATTTCAAATAAAAACCTAACGGAAAACCAGTGGAGACTGTCACAAACCATCATGCAGACTTATGAAAGGATTAGGGTGAAGTACATGCAGAAACAGAGAAAACAATTGCAACCTTAAAACATCCACAGAAAATGAATGAACCTTTATACACAGTATGCTGCACGACTGTGTAAGTTCAAGTTCCATTGCAAAAACTCTCTGCTTTACTCTAATGTACGATGATCAATTGCACCAAGATGCAGCATTTAACTATAGCCTGGTGCATTGCATCTAGTCTGATACTGCACTGCAGGTTAAAGGTTGCCCTGTGCAGAAGGAGGGAGAGTGCAGTTGCAGTGGCAGACTCTCTTAAAAAGGTACATGCCGAATATGAAAGAAAAATGCATTCTTCCAGATTAAAGGGCCATATCCTTTATAGGAAAAATGTTTAACAAACAAAACACTTGCCAAGCACTTAGACCCAATGAAGGAAATTGACTCAAAGTCAGCACTGTTAATTGTAAAAGTCTCAACTGCACGTGATACAGCACTGCACTGCAACCAGCTTTATGTAGCTTACTGGGGGTGATACACATAAACAATAAAAAGTCACCCTGAAACTTAATATCCCATAGTTTGTGCGATTCTCTGAATTCACCCTCTCGGATTACTCCCATGACAGGGCTGTAGCTACCAGTACTTGGCGTCAATTGTTCCACAACTCATAGCATTCTTCTTAGACACAACTCGATTAGGAAGGGTAGCATCTACATTAACAGAAACTTCTGTACACTTTACTGAAACGAAAATGATTTTTAAAACAAAATCTCAAGCCAGTTGTGTGGTTTTGGTGAAAGCTTCACATGCCCACCATTACACTTTGCTGCCACCCCAGTGATAACTCTGTTTGATTCCGTCTCAGTCAAAATATTGCACAGCTGCTTCCACAACACAGCCTATGCTGCCTCTCGGAAGACTGAGGTAGACAAGGTTATCCCTCTGCAAGTGACAAAACAGGAACATATGCTCATTGTAGCAAGGGCAAAAAGATGATGACCAATCAGCACCGACGTAGCAGAGCATCTGTCCTATTAGTCAGGCAACAACTGCGGTCAAATTTCTTTGATAAAGTAAAATCAGATCACATCAAAGGACAGTCAGCAGTTTGCCTGATGTTCACAGGTTACTGATCATGAGAATTTTGAGAACGAAATTGGACTTAAAGTCCGACGCAATAACCAAATTCTTACAAAGCACCAGGGTGCTCAGTTGGGATGAGCATCTTGATATAACAATGCCTGAGTAAAAGTTCTAGACTTAACTCACTGAGCAACATCTTTACAACTTGCAAAATATGTTTTGCCACGTACTTTTAAAAAAAAAAAATCCCTTTCTTAGTCCTGAACATTTATGGGAAATGTACTGAATATCAAATCTAACTTGACATGCAAGCATTCCCAGAAAGAACAAAAAAAAAGTGAAAACTGTTGAGTTGAAGAGGCAGGACTTCAAATAACATCACAACATTCCAGCTTACTACAGGACAAACAATTCATCATCATTTTATATTGACCATGTGGGCACTGTGTTTTGGCTGTGTGACAGCAGCCACCTCATTACACACTTGGCTTGATTATCGAGTTTTCCTCGGGTACAGAGTTCTCAAGTAGTCAGTGCACCCATTCGGGCGGGTACCATCTGGCCAGATTTAAAATGCTTTTGCTAGCCAAAAGTGTAACCTGTCTCACACCCAGGTGACAGGGAAATATTACCTGTTGTTATAAATTGAGATTGATTTTGGCTATCTTGAAATACAGCAGGCAACTAGAATTACGTCTCGCACTGCAAACTAGCAAAAAAGGCCATTGCCCCCAAAGTGACAGTCCAACTCAGATACAAATATACAGGGCCACCAGACTGAAAAGAAACAAACGGTTTACCTTTGCATTACTGGGTGGCGATAAAGAATCCTTTTGGCTTCCTTGCTTGAGGCAGTTCCCAGCCAGTACCATAGCTCTGCAATCCTCGCAGGTCCCAATTGTCAAGTGTTCGCCATTGTCCACCACAAGGGCATCAGCCACTCGAGGGGCATGCAGGAAGACAGGGAGTCGGTTTATCGTGATGGTTTTCAGGCCAAGGTAGCGCCTTCGCTCCTGTCTGCAGAAGAAGCAGACAAACATGTCCACCTTGTACTGCCTGGACCAGGGGCTGCTCGGATGCTGAGACTTCTTCCCGCGCCACCACTGCTCGAGCAGGTCGTGGTAGCACAAAACGCAGGCAAACGCCAGGCCAGTCGAATCCACGGGCTGGCCTTGGGCTGTGCGCGGGCAGCTGGCCAAGAACGGGAAGAAGGGCTCGTGGTCGCCATGGCGGCTGGGAGGATTGACGTTCAGCTGAAGCTCCCGCCCGGGTTCCAGCTCCGTGCCACACAGCAGGCACACGGACGTGCGACCCGCCCTCAAAGGCTGGCGGGCCGCTGAGTTTGGACAGGAGGTGCTGGCGTTGACTTGTAGGTACCTCCTGAGGAAGGCCTGGGCTGACGAGATCAACTCCTCGCGCTCCGACGCCGTGTAAGCCGCCCACATGTCCTCCAGCACGGCGTAGCAGACCTTACAGCAGCCGACTTCCCCGCACTCCGTCATCGCTTTGGAATTGGGGGGACAGGGCAGGAGACGAAGGAACGGGAAGTACATGGGGTTGTCCCGCGCGCTGCCGTTGAGGCCCCTCGAACGGACAGCTTTGGCCTCTTGGCCGCAGTCCTCGCCGCAAAGGTAGCAGCCCCGCCGAGGGGTCCTCCTGCCGCTCCCCGGGTCCATCTCCCCGGCGCCTTTCGTCACCGCGCCCAAAACGCCAGCATTCAGGGGCACCATGTAAAGCCGCTGCAGCACGGGCACATTTGCCATCTCAAAGCCTTGCCACTGCTGCATTAACGACACATGGCAGAAGGAACAGACCTGGGTGCTGCCCTCCAGGCTCAGGGGGCACGCTCCAGGGGGAGGGTTGTGAAGCCACAGGAAGGGGAAGAAGGGCTCGTTGGAGGTGCTCTCCTGCTTCTGGACGTGGACCGTGTGCTGCGCGCTCCGGAGCAACTTGGCCCCGCAGATGAAACACGAGCGATCCTGGGGCTCCGGCGCGCTCCTGGTCTTTGCGATGACGCTGCCGGCTTCCCTCGACTGCCTGTTGACCCTTGCCACCTCCTGGGCGCAGATCTCCCCGTTCTGACCAGCGCCTCTCGTCCGACCGCCGGGGACAGGGAGCTCGTCGTCCGAGGAGGAGTAGTCGCAGGTGTTGCTGCTGTCGTCGCTGAACTTGTAAGGGGTCAGCTGGCCGGGGGCCTCGTCCGAGGAGCCGGGGGCCGCGAGCGGGGAGAGCCTGGGTGCGGGCGGGGCGTCGGAGTCTGGCCCCTCTCTCGTCTTCGGGCACGCCGCGTCGGCCGGGTGGCTGTTCGGCTGTCGCTGCGGGCAGCCTGGGTGCCCCGCGTCCCGGGCACAGCCTCCGACGAAGGGGAGCGGGAGCCCGGGGAAGTGGTGTGCCAGGGACGCGGGGTTGCCCGGGGCAGGGTGCTGATGCCGGGGGTGAGCCTGCTGGGCGACGTGGTCCAGCTCCAGCTCCTGGTCTGAGATGTCCTGGTCGGACAGGGAGGAGAGGGAGGATTCCAGCAGCTCCTTGCTGCTCCTGTCCTGGACCTGGCTGCCTTCAGGCTGGTAGCTGGGGTTCCACTCCTGGGACCCCCTGCGGCTGTCACACTGGTGGGGTCTCTTGAGCCAGTACATGCGCTTGTCCACCGGGGTCCGCGACCTCTCGAACGACTCCCACTGCTCGCCCAGGAAGCAGCGGCACACGGAGCACACCGAGACCCAGCCCTCAGCACTCACCCCCCGGGCACCGGGAGCCGGCTCCTGTTGCAAGAGGAATGGGAAGTAAGGCGAGCCGCAGCTGCCCCGGACCTGCAGCTGGTGCTCCCGGCCGGGGCTCATCCAGCCCCCGCAGATGAAGCAATGCAAGCGGGCAGAGCCGTTGGTGGAGCCGGGGAGGGAGCTCTCTTCCCCGGACGCGATTGCTGCCATCAGCCGGTGTTTCCTGGAGATCGGAGCAGCCGCCGCTTTGTCAGTCATAATCGCGCTGGGGGTGGTTTTGGCTGCTGGGGCTGGGGGTGTCTCTGTTCCCCCCACCTCCCCACCACCACCACCACCACCTCCTCCTCTCTCCCTCTCCCTCTCTCTCTCTCTCCACCCCGCCCCGGCTGCAGTTTAAAGACTGAGAGCGCTCTCACAATTTGCTCCAAACTTTGCCCAGCTCTCCCCTCCAGCCAGCTAGACAGCGCCATCTCCTACTGAGCATCTTCATGGTCCCACAATGCAACTCCGACTCAACAAACTTCCAGACCCCACACTTCCATCAAAAACTTCAAACTTCACACATCCACACTACCCCCCCACCCCCAGGGGACCGAACACACAGGGAGAGACAGACAGACACACACACACACAGAGAGAGGGACACTGCACACACAACTCTTCCAGAAGATGCACAACAGCACCTTACATAAAAACAATATACCCCTCAATTTCCCTCCACTCAACGCCTCCGAATTGATAATGAGGTATTCAACGTGACATATCTCACAGTTACCTCCACTCAACTGCATCTTAAATAATGATCTCTCTTTGACTCAACAGCACCTAATGGTATTTCCCCTCTGCCCAACACACAGACGCTCCGCAGTTACCTCTTTTTGTAAATTACAACCTGGATCAATTTCATTTCCCCTTCCCCCCTCCCGCCTTAAAGATCTAAAATATAAACAGATCTCACTGGTTAAACAGAGCTGCCCGTGAATGTCTGCTCAGAGGGTGTTTTTCTTTTATTGTTTAGGATCTTTGCAGCTGGTTTTAAAGAAAGGCGTGCTGTACCGACATTAAAACATCCACCCGGCTAAAAAAAAAAGCTGCTGGGAAATCTGGAATCTCTTTTTTTTCCAAATGCTATTCTGCAACATCTCCCCCGCCCCGCCGATCTGATTGTTACATTGTGGAGTGGAAGTCAATTTAAACTGAACTCGGATTGACAATGTCCTCCTTCCATTTTGAAGTCCAAGACACTCCCCCAACCCCCCTCCCCCGCTTTGAATATGCCAATTTTTTTTTTTATATCCTTTTAATAAAGCACCAACATATCTTCACCACCTTTTCACTGAATTCCACGCTCAGGTTGCGCTAGTAGCTGGAAACCTGGAGTGTTTAGTACCGCATTGAGAATTGAGATTGAATTATTCGTCACCTCCCCCAATGCAGAGAGAGAGAAAAAAAATTCAGATTCAGGTTAACAGAAGCTAAGATTCCTCAGCTATTTGGACTTTGAATAAAACTTTGCATTTGAACAACAGAACTAAATCTAAGCAAAGAACAAACTTGCATTCATGTAGCACCCTTTACACCCTCCTGACATAACAAAGTACTTCACAACCAATTGTTTCCAAAATATGGTCACTTTTTTGGGGAACCAACTGACAACCAGATTGTGCACACAACAATATCCCACACACACAACAATAAGACAAGCTGTGCCCACAGAAATAGCCCACACACGACGATGAGAAACATCGTGTACACCACAATATCCCCCAAACAGCAATGAGATATGTCGTGTACACAGCGATATTATCCAAACAGCAATGAGATAAATCGTGTAGACAGCAATATTATCCAAACAGCAATGAGATAAATCGTGTAGACAGCAATATTATCCAAACAGCAATGAGATAAATCGTGTAGACAGCAATATTATCCAAACAGCAATGAGATAAATTGTGTGCACAACAATATCCCCCCAAACAGTAATGAGATAAATTGTGTACACAGCAATATCCCATACATAGCAATGAGATAAATTATGCACGCATCAATATCCCCAAACAGCAATAAGATAAATCATATACACAGCAATGAGACAAGCCTTGTACACAGTAATGTCCCCAAACAACAATGAATAAATCACGCACACAGTAATATTCCCCAAACAGCAATGCGATAAATCGTGTACATAGCAATATCGCAAAAACAGCAATGAGATAAATTACCAGTTGGTCTGTTTTGACTGTGTTGGTTGAGGGATAAATGTTGGCCAGGACACCATAAGGCACCCTTCTTCCTTGGAAAAGTAACATGGGATCTTTTATATCCACGCTAAGAGGCAAGTGTTCATTGGTTTTGGGAAAGGCAGCAATATACCAGCTTTGGCTTAACAGCGCATCCAAAAAAAAAAGCACCACCAACAATGCAGCACACCCTCAGTACTACACTAAAGAATCAGTCTAAATGATGTGGGCAAACCCTGGGATAAGACTATAATCAGAAAATTCTGGATTAGAGATGAGTGCTACCCTTAAGCCAAGCTGCCGCTACAATCTAAGTTACAAATGTGGTTTGTGATCTAGGAAGAATGTTGAAGTTTTGAGCAGTCAGCATGGCTGGATTCTAACTGTTAAGAATGGTACACATTCAGAAAGTATTTAGCAACAGATGTGAAATAGGATAATAGGTCCAGGAACAGCCAGCTCACCAGAGGGGGCAAGTCACAAAATACATTGAATTCAAACACTGGGGCGGGGAGCTTGGGGAGCTGCACAGCTAAGGACCACCTATAGGGACACTAATATTTCAACTTTGGTTTTAAGAGAAGTGGCATTATACCACCCTTCACTGTTTCCACCCCTACCCTGCCTCCATAAAACATCAGGCAATAGTAGAGCAGCTAAATTCAGCACAGGGCAACAAGACTCACGATAAAGCACCATTGAGCAGCTCATAACATTGCCAAGTGTAAAGGACCTTGTGTGTTTGACAGTGGGTGCAGTTCCATGACGTAAAAGCATATCTACAATAACGTAATTTCCTGCCTGAATAAAAAAGTTGAGTTGTGGATCACTGGCAGCACTTGTGCCTCTGTGTCAGAAAATTATGTGTTCAAATCCCACTCTAAAAATACTAGTTGATGTTCTGTGGCATGGCACATAATGAGCCAAAATCTGGTGAAGTGAGTATAGGTGTCATCAAAAGTGATTTTGTGTTCCTATAAATTTTTGCTGGGTAATGGTATTCAGAGATATGGAACCAAGTAATTGGAATGAAGATACAGATCAGCTATGATGTGTGAACTGAATGGTGGAACAGTCTTGAGGGGCTGAATGACCTACCTTGTTGCCTTATTGCTATATTCCCATGTTCCCACCTTCTTAGTTAGCCCCTTGACTTGTTTAGAATGTGAATACTCTTCAGCTGTAGTTTTTTTTGTTACTTATTGAAAACTGTAAAACAGACAGCTTTTTGTAAATATGCAATTACTTTCCTTTATTGGTCTCAACTTAAAAGATGCCACTACAAGTGAGGAAAGGCTCCTGTTAACATCTGCATAAAAGATAAAATAAATATTTTCTGAAGTGTTTAATGAAAAACTTCCCTCACAATTCAAATAGATGGTGAAATGTTTTCTTTGCAATCCCCCAGTTTATTTTAATAATCTGCCCTTTAAAGTCCATCTACCAACAATATACAACTGAAATTCTTGAAATGCTTTCACTATTTATCACAGTGCAAGATGCTTATCTGGCACTGACGCTCCACACATGGGATTGCAGAGTGTCGATGCATTATCTTTGTTCTGGAGAATTTGAATGTTTATGTTTCCAACTGATACAAACATCTGGATAATAGCACAAAAACAGGCAAAAGATTCCTTTTATATTTAAATGATGGAGCCCTGATTAAAACTTGTGAGGCGGTATTTTTCCTCACACCATATTCTATTAATACCAGAACTGTAATCTCTCCATCTCTGACTGTAACCATTTATTTGTTCCATTTGTAGTTGGCTCACTCCACTTTTTAAAAATGTTACTGGTTATTTTTCTTAGCATGTTGTCCTCGTGGCTGGTCTCTATCACCTACTGCTCCTCTCTGAATCATGACAACACACATACACATACCATCCTTTAACTTGTTCCCCTTCCTCGTTTAATTAAATCCCTGCCATTTTTTAAACCTAAGACTTTCCCATTGTAATTCAGCCTCATGTTTTGGAACAGATTACCGTTCCTATAAAGCTATTGAGGTAAGGGCGTTTATTTTGTTCCCAACAGTTTATTGTTTCTGTTGCTAAATAAATAGTTTGTAGTGCTGGATGAGGACTTTGCTGCCCAGCAAAGCTTTTTCTCATGTTTGGTTAGCTGCTGTCACAGTTTAAGAATTCACATTAAGAAGTTTGGTTGCATCTTTTGCGTTGACATAAAATCACTCATACAACTCCGGGGGTCCTCCCTTTCCTAAATCAGCAGGATGATGGTGGACATTTAACCATGAAATGTGCACACTGGGCGCTATAAGAGCACGTAAGGAAGAAAGACTTGCATCGAATGCAATTTTCACAACCTAGAAACATAGAGCGGTTACAGGGCAGGATGGCCATTTGGCCCATCGTGTCTGTACCGGCTCTCAGCAACAACAGTTTAACTCGTCCCACTTCTCCGCCCTTTTCCCGTGGCTCTGCAAATCTTTCCCATCCAGGTGCTTATTCAATTCCCTCTTGGAAGCCTCCGTTAAATCTGCCTCCGCCAAATTCGCAGGCAGGGAATTCCAGATCGTAACCACTTGCTGCATAAAATAAGTTTTTCCTCATGTTGCCTTCTTTACAGCCAATGGAGTAATTTTGAAGCGTCGTAATGTGGAAACGTGGCAACCAATTTGCTCACAGCAAGCTCCCACAAACAGTAATGAAATAAGTGAATAGATCATCTGCTTTCGGGTTGAGGGGTAACTGTTGGCCAGGGTACTGGGGAGAACTCTGCTCTTCATCGAATAATGAAGTAGGATCTTTCACATCCACCTGAGAGGGAAGACAGGATCTGGGTGTAATGTTTGATCCAAAAACCAGTACCTAGGGCAATGAAGCACTCCCTCAGTACTGCCCTGAAGTGCCAGCCTAGATCACATGCTCAAGTCTGGAGTGGGACTGCATGAGCATCTAGCAGAAGCAAGCTCCAAATTCTCCCATAAACCCTAAAGCTGGGTTGAGGTGGGGGGTGGGTATCACAGAAAAAATTCTTCAATAATTTAGAAGTGCTGTGGAGTGATGGGGTGTGGATTGCATCCAGAACTCCCCACTCAGACTTCGCTAGACTGCCTAAGGGAGGAACCAAAAAGAACAGTCACAAAGACGTTGGGAATGGTAATTGGTGCATTAGTCTCCATGATCTTTCATCTTTTAGCCATGCTTCCTAGCGGCTAGTTCTAATTCTCTCCAGACCAACCTGTCACCTCTTTAAACCATGATCTTATTGAATGGCGGGGCAGGCTCGAGGGGCTGAATGGCCTACTCCTGCTCCTATTTCTTATGTTCTTATGTTTTAAAGCTCATTCAAACTCTGCTGTCCATTATATAAATCACACTAAGTCCTGTTCACCCCTTACCCTTGTGCTCACTGACCTACTTTAGCTCCTGGTCCGGTAACACCACAATTTAAAAATTCTCACCCTTATGTTCAAATCCCTCCATTACCTCAATTCTCCCCATCTCTCTGTATTTTCTCTAAATCCTCAGTCCTGCAATCCTGCAAGATTTCTGCGCTCCTCCAATTGTGGCCTCTTGCACATCCCAGATTTTAATTGCTCCACTATTGGTGGCCGTGTCTTCAGCCACCAAGGTCCTAAACTCTGGAATTCCCTCCCTAAATCCCTCCACATCTCTACCTCTCTTCCCTCCTTTAAGAAGATCCTTAAACCTACCTCTCTGACCCAGCATTGGTGACCTGTCCGAATATCTGGGGATATTTGACAACGTTCCAGTGAAGTGCCTTTGGAACATTGTGCTAAGTTAAAGATGCTATATAAATACAAATTGTCATTGATATAGGACAACATTGACAGATACTTAGGATAAGTAAAACAAGTAAAAGAAAGGAATCCAAAGTATTAGTGCTCGCACAATCTAAACATACAAGAACCATATGGGGTGCATGTCTTGGCTTCACTCACATAGATTCTGTAAAACTACAGAGAATGTCAGCAGCAATAGTTGTACTCATATGGAGCACTAAAACGAGCTGGCTGACACCCACTATTCTTACACCATGACTATAAAAGAAAAATAAAGATCAGATTTAAGTCCTGCAAATTTCTATCGTCGGATTTATTTTTATTATAACACACGTCTCTTCTTGTCTTAGGCAGACCCTTGGGATTGAGAATGACTTGCTTCTACTCCAGTTCGGTGGGTTCTAAGATGGTTGATAAGTCCAATATGTGGTCTGCAGACAGTGCTACATGTGGGGCAGGTGGTGCTTGGAGGGTTGAGCAGATGGTTGGTTGGAGGTTTGTGCGCTTGCCCCAACGCCTCGACTTCACCTCTGCATGTTCCCAATGAAGCCTCGCGATGTGCTCAGTTCCTTCCTGAATGAGCCTTCTCCATTTTGGTTGGTCACAAGCTAGGGTCTCGCAAGAGTTGGCGGGGAGGGTTGGACTTCTCAGGGATACTCTGAGCACATCCCTAAAGTGTTTCCGTTGTCCTGAAGGGAGTCTTCTGCCATGACCAAGTTCTGAGTAGAGTATTTTACTCTAGTATATAGTATAGAGTATTATACTCTAGCATATAGTATAGAGTATTATACTCTAGCATATAGTATAGAGTATTATACTCTAGCATATAGTATAGAGTATTATACTCTAGTATATAGTATAGAGTATTATACTCTAGTATATATTAGAGTAGAGTTCTTTATATTTCACCTCTCTTCTGTTTTTACTTAGTTCTGTTGAAGGGTCATTCGGACTCGAAACGTTAACTGTGTTCCTCTCCACAGATGCTGCCAGACCTGCTGAGTTTTTCCAGGTATTTTTGTTTTTGTTTTGGATTTCCAGCATCCGCAGTTTTTTGCTTTTATCGGAGTAGAGTAGTTGCTTTGGGACTCTGGTGTCAGGCATACCAGCAACATATCGCACCCAGTGGAGCTGGTTTGAAGTTACAGCACCTCGATGCTGGGCAAGTTGGCTTGGGAGAGGATGCTTCTGTTGGATGCCTTTCTTGCCGCTGGATTTGGAGGATCTTGTGAAGGCACTGTTGGTACTTCTTCAATGCTTTGAGGTGCCTTCTGTGGGTTGTCCAAGTTTCTGAAGCATATAGGAGCATGGGGATCACTGCTGCCCATTAAACCAGGACCTTAGTCTTACTTTTGAGATCCTGGTCCTCAAATACCCCTTTCCTCAGTCGGCCAAAGGCTGAGCTGGCACATTGGAGGTAACGATGAATTTCATTGTCTATGTCCTTCATCAAGAGGAGGCTCCCAAAATACAGAAAATGGTCCACTTTTACCAGCATCACGCCATTTATCTTAATCAACGGGGTGGGGGAGGGGTGGCGGAGGGGGGTGGAATGGGGGGAGGAGTTTTGTTGTGGGAGCTGGTCGGAAGAGGTCTTTAGTTTTCCAGGTGTTTAGTGAAAGGTCCATTTTCCCATATGCTTCAGAGAAGGAGTTGACAATGACCTGGAACTCAAGCATCCTCTACATACTGAAGCTCTATGACAGGTTGGAATGGTTTTGGTTTAGGATTAAAGGCAGGATAGGTTGAATGGTCTCCATGCCCGTGAATAATTTGCTGGAGGTGAGATGTAGTATTGCAGTGAAGAAATGGAGGAGAGTTGGTGCAATGACGTAGCCTTGTTAGACCCCAATCTTCACTGAGAGACTGACACGTTGTTTTGTTCTCTCTTCTCTCCCCCATCCCTCACACAAATCCTGTGCCCTTCACTTCTGAAGGCATTGGCTCTTGCTGGGATTTGATACTTTGTGTTATCACTACTCTGATACCACAGCCAAGCGCCATATTTCATCTACCAACCTTGAAAGGGAGGGTGGGCAGGCATCACAGCCAAGAATTGCATTGCCACTGAGACCGTTCATTCCCTTGTCTGCTGTGTGTACGTAGGCATCAGGCACACTTTGCAACATGGGGGTGGGGGTGGAGATTATGGGTCAGTACTGAGAACACTTGTTTTTCTGTTCACTAGGCCAGGTGGGCTTTATTAAACTGTGGTGCTTCCAGCACACTGGCTGAGATTACTGTGTCAAATTCTGCTCACTACACTTTAGGAAAATGTGAAGGCTTTAGAGAGGGTACAGAAGAGATTCACCACACTGATTCAAGCGTTGAGGGATTATGGCGATCTGGATAGATTGAAGAGGCTGGGGTTGTTCTCTTTCTAGCAGAGATGCAAAGAGGAGATTTGCTGGAGGTGTTTAAAATCATGAAGGGTTTAGAGAGACTAAATAACGAGGAACTGTTTTCAGTGGCTAAAGAATCAGTAACTAGAGGGCACAGGTATAAGTCAATTGGTAAATGAAGCAGAGGCAAGATGGGGAAAAACCTTTGAATGTAATGAGTGGTCAGGATTTGGTATGTGCTGCCAGAAAAGGTAGTGGAAACAAATTCAACAGTGGCTTCAAAAGGAACTTGGATAAATACTTGAAAGAGAAAACAATGGCAGGGATATGGAGATAGAGCAGGGAGTGGAATGAACAGGATTGTTTTTGAAAGAGCTGTCCCAAACTCAATGGCCACATTCTCTGTTGTACTGTTCATTGATTCTATCAGCTGATCTAGATTAGACCAGGACTCGAGCCTGGAATTTTCCTTGACCACATGGCTTGGATTTACACTGAGCAGTGCATTTCTTAACTAATCCAGCTCTAAACCTAAAGCTATGTATTGCAAACCTTGCAAACCCAAGGTATCCACAAGGCAGTGGAGCTATTTGCCCATAGCTGGGAGTTTGGTTCATGAGTGCCTGGGCATGACCACATGCAAGTGGGCCTGCATTCTGCATATTTGGGGTGGGGGGGTGCTGATCTCCTCTGATTTCCTCTGAAGCTTCGGCTGGGGTTCTGAGGGACTCAGTATTTGTGTGTTGCCACGAGAAGGCACAGCTGAGGACTTGCCGAACTTGCCGATGGAGAGGCTGTGCACTGACAGGGACAGTCTCACACATTTGTCTCTCTCACGTTGCTGCTGGCCCGTGGTGTAGGCTGAAAGTGAGGAGCAAACTCATACACAAAAGCAGAAAACATGCTAACCTTCTTCACCCGCACACTAGACACTTCACATCGGAAGTTTTTGGCAGAATTTAGGGCTGGAGGAGGTATAGAGATAGGGAGAGGATTGCCGGGGCAGTCATACTGCATGCTACCGTGGGCAGTACTGCGTTCTCACACTTTTGACCTTCAATTATGTATCATTGTTGTTTGGTTTTATCACACAGGCTATGGGAGGAAACGCTGACAAAAATCTGGAGTGGAGACCAAAGGCGGACTGATGTCAAAATATGCCATCTTTCCGGCAATGCCTGCAACTAAGCTGGTGAAAACATAGTGCTATGCATTCCTTTGTACTCAACCGGGGAGGTCGAGAGGGGATCCTGATGTTTGGGTAGCTCAGGGTCTCCATTAATCTTGCCCACACTTGCGCCCTGGACAGGACATTCCAGTTTCACTGCAGAATGTTAACACATCATGGGACACAGGTTTAACACAGAGCTGACCACCATGGTGCAAGCCATCGTCTTACGGGGTGGAAGGTTGCTGTAAATGTTACATCTGCACTAAATACCTGTCAGCGTTTGGTATTATAAATCCATTTAATCCATATTTATATTAGAAGCTACTTATGTAAACTTGTCGCAGTGTAAATATACCATTCTATTGTAATGCTCCAGCACCTCAGTTTTGCATCTTTTAAGCTCCTCAGCTGGTACTCTAGATAAATTCTTATGTTTCAACCAACTCCACTTCGCTGCTTTTCAAATTGTCAGACATTTTGCTATTTAGCAAAAATAATAACAACTTGCTTTTATACAGAGCCTTTTACATATTAAAGCATCCCAATGCTCTTCTCCTATCAGGTAAAATATGACACCAAGCCACATAAAAAGAGATATGAGGACAGGTGGCCAAAAGCTTAGCCAAAGAGGTAGATTTTAAGGAGTATCTTAAAGGAGGAGAGAGACAGAGAATTCAGGACCCCGGAGCCAGACACTGAAGCCATGGCCGGCATTGGTGGGGCAGTGACAATCGGGGATGTGCGAGAGGCCAGAGTTGAAGGAGAGTAGAGGTTTTGGCAGGATTTAGGGCTGGAGGAGGTATAGAGATAGGGAGAGGATTGCCGGGGCAGTCATACTGCATGATACCGTGGGCAGTACTGCGTTCTCACACTTTTGACCTTCAATTATGTATCATTGTTGTTTGGTTTTATCAGTTTGATTGTATATTATTTACCGTGAAGCCCACATTATGTTCCTTTTACATGACCACATTTGCAATGGACTATCAAATGTCTGGCAAAGCTGCTCACTTTTTCTGATTCAGATCATTTTAACTGGTGTAGCAGTTACACCTGCCTAAAGTGACCCTGAGCTGTGGTCTGGTGGTGGAGGAGCAGTGGGGGCGGGTGGTTTGAAGTGGAAACACAGTCATGGCTCCCATTCCTCAATGCTAGCCAAAGACACCCCCCGCTCCAATTCTCTCCACCCATCCGCTGTAAAGTGTGTCTGCATGGATAGCAGGAGTTGACATAGAATTAGAGATCCACTACATTGCACTCCTCAGTCAAATAGTCTCCGAGCCTTCACTATCTAGGATCACACATAACCTGTTAAGTGAGGGAGAAGAGGGTTGCCATGTCCTACGGTATTGTATCCCAGTGAGAGTTGGTGCCTACAGAAAAAGAGGAGGAAAACTGGGAAAGTTAAAATGAAGATTCATAGCCACAGTCTGACAAAGACATGGGTTTAAACTGCATCTGTGTCAATTAGTATCTTGTGGAATGCCACATTTCTCATGCAGACATACTCAAAGTGAGGATCAGTGCGTGTTTGCGTTCATGTGTGTGTTTGTGTTCACGCTCGTGTCTGTGTGTTCATGTGTGTGTTTGTGTGGTTGTGTTCGTATTTGAGTGTTTTTTTGTGTGTGTGTGTGTGTGCTTATGTGTTTGTGTTTTTGTGTGTGTGTGTTTATGTGTGCTCGTGTGTGTGTATTTTTGCGCGTGTGTGAGTTTGTGATTGTGTCTATGTGTTTGTGTGTGTGTGTTTGTGATTGTGTGTGTGTTTGTGTGTATGTTTGTGATTGTGTTTGTGTGTTCGTGTGTGTTTGTGAGTGTGTTTGTGATTGTATGTGTTTGCGTGTGTTTGCGTGTGTTTGTGAAGGTGTGTTTGTGATTGTGTGTGTTCGCATGTGTTTGTGATTGTGTGTGTTAGTGTGTGTATGTTTTTGATTGTGTGTGTGTTTGTGAGTGTGTGTGTGTTTGTGATTGTGTGTTTATTATTGTGTGTGTGTATGTGTTTGTGTGTTTGTGATTGTGTGTGTGTGTGTATCTGTGTGTGTTTGTGTGTGCTTGTGTATGTGTTTGTGTGTGTTTGTGATTGTGTGTGTGTGTATGTTTCTGTGTGTTCGTGTGTGTCCGTGATTGTGTGTGTTCATGTGTTTGTGATTGTGTGTGTGTGTTTGTGTGTGTTTATGATTGTGTGTGTGAGTTTGTGATTATGTGTGTATATTTGTGTGTGTGTGTTTGTGACTGTGTGTGTGTTTGTGACTGTGTGTGCGTTTGTGTGTATATGTTTGTGATTGTGTGTGTTGGTTTGTATGTGTGTATCTGTGTGTGTGTGTTTGTGATTGTGTGTGTGTGTTTGTATCTGTGTGTGTGTTTTTGTGTGCTTGTGTGTGTGTTTGTGTGTGCTTGTGTGTGTGTTTGTGATTGTGTGTTTATTATTGTGTGTGTGTTTGTGTGTATGTGTTTGTGTGTTTGTGATTGTGTGTGTGTTTGTATCTGTGTGTGTGTTTGTGTATGTGTGTGTTTGTGATTGTGTGTGTGTTCGTGATTGTGTGTGTTTGTGATTGTGTGTGTTTGTGTCTGTGTGTATGTTTGTGCGTGTTCGTGTGTGTCCGTGATTGTGTGTGTTCATGTGTTTGTGATTGTGTGTGTGTGTTTATGATTGTGTGTGTGAGTTTGTGATTATGTGTGTATATTTGTGTGTGTGTGTTTGTGACTGTGTGTGCGTTTGTGTATATGTGTTTGTGATTGTGTGTGTGTGTTTGTGTGTGTACGTGTGTGTTTGTGATCATCTGTGTTCGTATGTGTGTGTTTGTGATTGCGTGTGCTCGTGTGTTTTTGTGATTGTGTGTGTGTGTTTGTGTGTGTTTGTGATTGTGTATATGTGTTCATGTGTGTTTGTGATTGTGTGTGTGGGTTTGTGTGTGTGTTTTTGTGTGTGTGTGTTTGTGATTGTGTATTCGTTTGGTGTGTGATTGTGATTGTATTTGTGGGTTTGTGTGTGTGCTCTTGTGTGTTTGGAATTGTGTGTTTGCGTGTTTGTGATTGTGTGTTTGTGATTGTGTGTGTTGTTTATGTGTATGTGTGTGTGGGATTGTGTGTGTATGTTTGTGCGTGTGTGTTCATGTGTGTTTGTGATTGTGTGTGTGTTTGTGATTGTGTCTGTGTTTGTGTGTTTGTGATTGTGTGTGTGTTCGTGCGTGTTTTTGATTGTGTTTGTGTGTTCACGTGAGTTTGTGATTGTGTGTATGTTTGCGTGTGTGTTTGTGAATGTGTGTGCGTTTGTGTGTATGTGTTTGTAATTGTGTATTTGTGATTGTGTGTGTGGGTTTGTATGTGTGTGTTTGTGTGTGTGTGTGTTTGTGATTGTGTATTTGTTTGGTGTGTGCTTGTGATTATATTTGTGGGTTTGTGTGTGTGCTCTTGTGTGTTTGTGATTGTGTGTTTGTGATTGTGTGTGTGTGTTTATGTGTAACTGTATGTGGTTGTGCGTGTGTGTTCATGTGTGTTTGTGATTGTGTGTGTGTTTGTGATTGTGTGTGTGTTCGTGCATGTTTGTGATTGTGTGTGTGTGTTCATGTGAGTTTGTGATTGTGTGTATGTTTGTGTGTGTGTTTGTGAATGTGTGTGCGTTTGTGTGTATGTGTTTGTAATTGTGTATTTGTATTGTGTGTGTGGGTTTGTATGTGTGTGTTTGTGTGTGTGTGTTTGTGATTGCGTGTGTGTTTATGTGTGTGTGTGTTTTTGTGTTTGCAACTGAGTGTTTGTGATTGTGTGTGTGTCTTCGTGCGTGTGTGATTGTGTGTGCATTTGTGTGTGTGTGTATGATTGTGTGTGTGTGTGTATGTGTTTGTGATTGTGTGTTTATTTGTGTGTGTGGTTGTGATTTTGTGTGCGTTTGTGTCTTTGTGATTGTGTCTTTGTGATTGTGTGTTTGTGATTGTGTGTGTGGGATTGTCTGGATTTGTGTGTGTTTGTGATTGTGTGTGTGTGTTTGTGATTGTGTGTTTGTGATTGTGTGTGTGGGTTTGTGTGTTTGTTGTTGTGTGTGTGTGTTTGTGATTGTGTATGTGGGTTTGTGTGTGTTTGTGATTGTGTGTTTGTGTGGGTGTGTTTGTGTGTTTGTAATTGTGTGTGTGTTTGTGTGTGTGTTTGTGTGTTTGTGATTGTGTGTTTGTGATTGTGTGTGTGTTTGTGATCGCGTGTGTATGTTTGTGTGGGCGTGTTTGTGTGGGCGTGTTTGTGTGTGTGATTGTGTGTGTGTGTATTTGTGTGTATGTGTTTGTGTGTGTGTTTGGGTGTGTTTGTGATTGTGTGTCTGTGTTCGTGTGTGTTTGTGTTTGTGTGTGTGTGTGATCGTGTGTGTTTGTGTGTTTGTGTTTTTATTTGTGTGATACTGTGTGTTTGTGTGTGTGTGCTCGTGTGTGTGATTGTGTGTTGTGTTTGTGTGTGTGTGTTTTCATGTGTGTTTGTGATTGTGTGTGTTCGTGTGTGTTTGCGTTTGTGTGTGTGTTCGTGTCTGTTTGTATTTGCATGCGTGTGTTCCTGTGTGTTTGTGTTGTGTGTATTTGTCTTTGTGTGTGTGTTTGTCTTTGTGTGTGTGTTTATGTGTGTGTGTGTGTGTGATTATGTTTGTTTGTGATTGTATGTGTGTGTGATTATGTTTGTTTGTGATTGTATGTGTGTGTGATTATGTTTGTTTGCGATTGTATGTGTGTGTGTGTGTGTGTGTGTTCGTGTATTCTATTTGAAGGCTGTTTGGTTTCAGCATTTAAATAAAAGCATCATTAAACAAATTACAGATATCACTAAGTGGCCATTGTCTTGGGTATACTGTCCTTGGACGAAGCTTTCCCCTCTGCTGACACAGTTGAACTTTAAACATGTTCTTCATATAAAAAAGTTTATGAATTTCTTACGTGGGTCACACAGCGGAAATCTCTCACTCCCTGTTAGTAATTGCTTAAATTGCTGCAAACGTCATCACCTCCAATCATGGCCCTCTTCCCTATTTTCCCAGCCCCATATCAGGATCCAAATAGCCCTTTAAGCTCTCAACACTCCATCAGCACTTCTTTTTAAATTCCTGAGTGGTCCAGAGTTTGAGTCATTGCAGCTTGTACCCATCCTGGCCTCCGTGCTCATGCCTGAGTGGCTATGTTAGCAGATATTTAGGCATTGTCTGACTCACTATCTGACTGTACTGATATCATGAGCCAATGAATTTTTTCTTTGAAATTGTGAATGCTGCAGGCTAAACGCACATTTTGCCAAAATAGATTTGTAACAATAAACAAAAATGAACTCAAGTCACAACTTTGCAGCAGTGAAATCCTGTGTAGCGATGCAGTCTGATCAGTCAACAGGGTTCATGAGTAAGGGGGAATTCTTTCAACAGTTAATGACTCCCCTGATCCCCCATTCCTCATTGGGCCGATGTAATGAACGGGAACAAACATGTAAATATTTCTGGAGCTGCCTTTCTGCACACATCAAGGAGTTGGTCCAGCCGCAAAGTAACAACGATGTCTGGAACGTTTCAATTGGCAAATAATAAAATGTTCTTTGTTATTTCATTACACACTTAACACTGCTGTAACACTGCAGCCTGAGTTCATTTTGGTGCATTATGATGATTTTAGTCAATCAAGAGTTTGTGAGGCCCAACCCTCTCGTGAGGGACAACAAACTATTGTGATCTGTCACTTTATCCTTAACTGATCCTATTTTAATATCATTACATACCCTTTCTTAGGTAAGAATTAGTATTTAAGACCTCTCAGCAGGCCCCATACCTAGTTCTACCTCATTCCCTATTTTAAAGGTTGGTTAATTTTGACCTATGCCAATGGGGCTTTGTAGCTGCTCGATAGGAGAAGTGAGTGGACAACCTTGGATAAAGCCGTTGCCCATTTCCCCAATGTGAAATTTAATGCCCTGCTTTTGCTCTGGAAGCCAATCAAATGAACATCCAACACGTTAGTCAGGAGGAAAACGAGCTAGCCTAACAGACAATCCCACATTCACGATGGCTGAAGCTTCATGACTAGACTCTTCCTAACGCCCCTCTTAGCCCCCCAACCCCACCATGTAACCTTTTGAGAAAGGCAAGAAAGAAAAAACAAATCAGAAAAAAAAATTAAGGCTAAAAGGGAAATTAAAATCTGAAAAGTTCTTCTCCAACCCCCTCAGGCAATTGAAACCAGTGCAGGACATCACATTATCCACATGTAACTTAACTATTAAATCACTTGCCCTTTATATGACGTAATCTGTGTCCCAGCTAAGAGTCAGTCCAGCTCCCTTTTGAAGACATTCAGAGAGGCAGCACACACGGCACATGCCAGAGTTCATTGTGGTTTTAACCCTATGACATGGCACAGCGGTTTACCAAGATACCCCTCCACCAAAGATGACCCTTAAATGAAATTATTTAAATACACAAATATTACATTTGCATGAATGTAATACCTATATATATGTTTGTATATAGTCTGCATGTCTTCAAATAAATTAATGTGAAGATAATGTTGTGAAATCAAATTCAATAAATCTGATCATTTGTGGGTTAGAACCAGGAGCATCAAAGTTGCTGGATTCTTGCAAAAGCCCAACTGTTGTTCTAATGGCTTTCAAAGAAGGGCAACTGCCAGCCCAACCCTCTATAGGCTACAAGTGACTCTAGTTCCATACAACATGGTTGATTCTCAGCCCCCTCAGGGCAGGTAGAGAGGGCAATAAATATTGGCTTAGTGGCACCCACATCCCAAGAAGAAATAAAGAAATAGCTAACCAATTTAATTCAAAGGGATGGATTACAAAGCAGAACAGAAGAAATCAGTGGTGGGGATTTAACGGTCCAGACAGTATTATCCACACAGAAATTTAGCGATTGGTGCTATCAATTTTTTTCATTCAGCAGGGTCCTATGATTTAACTCTCTCACCCCAAGTTGTACTTGCCCTGAACTGGGTATTAGGAATGAGTCTGGGTAAGATTAAAAACAAAACAAAAACAGAATTACCTGGAAAAACTCAGCAAGTCTGGCAGCATCGGCGGAGAAGAAATCAGTCAACGTTTCGAGCCTCCATGGCCCTTCGGCAGAACTGCCCTGGGTAAGATTAATCCCGCTGTCAGCTGGTTGGCCTGGCACCTTGCAAAAGGAAATACCAAAATGCTGCTTTTTGGGGACAAGGTAAGCAAGGAAGGGTAGAGCACTATATTCTTTCCACTTCTGTGACCTGGGATTGAATCTAAGCAAGTTTACTCTGGTGATTTCAGTAGGACATTGGGCAGGCTAATTCTAACTCCGATGTGGGCGCAAGACAAAAAAAGCAAAAAAAGTGGCCACAAATCAATCTCAATTGGCGAATTCAATCTGAGGCAGAACAAAGATAACTGGAATATCGCAGTGAGAGGTTCTGCTTTGAGGTGGGAGTTTAAGGTGTGCAGTTTGTCTGTTGGAGAACAACCTGTGCCTTGACTCCAGTTTATCCAATTCCTGACTTGGAAGAGCTCATGGTGGACACTGGGTGTAAAAACCAGTAGAAAAAGAATTGGCAGCATCTCGGTAGACCGAGATTTGGTGCACTAGACTTTCGATAGCTTCAAGCAAAGGTCATCTCGTGGCAAATGAATTCACAAGAGCAGTCCATGGGATGGCATCACTTCAAAAATTATGGACTGTCTGACGTCAACAAAAGGTTAAAATAAATGAGTTGAGGTTGCACGTACAAAATCATCCTAGATCCTGCAAAATTAAAACCCAGCAGTGTTTTTTTTTGATAATCACTCCTGTGGTGGACGTTAGGAGTTGAAGGTGCCGTGTGAGTGTAAATTGTTGTCGTTTCAGGAACCTTTCCTCAATGCAAGAATCGGCAAGCATGATTCAAAATATTTGTTGCAAATCAAAAGGAAACACTGGGGGACCACATCAAAGCCTCTTCACCTGTCTGAGCAGGATGGAGGAGATCACATCAGTAGGCTACAGGAAAGGAGGGTGCTGGATCAAACTCGTTCAATATTGAACAGAAAAACCACATGAGAAACTTTAAAAAAAAAGACATTCTTTTGCATTTAACAGCAAAGACAAATAGATAAATATATTTATAACTTTTAGAAAACTGATCGGTCTGGTTGTTTTATTGTATTGAACACGAGTCTTTGATTAAATGGATGGAACATAGTGCAATGCTTTATAATAGGAAAAGGCAGGAGCTTTCATCCAGTTGATAGTCACCCACTTATACAATATACTGGTATAATTACAGGAAAATATACATTTCAAATAATGGATGCACTTTATGATTCAGGATCACTCCAACCAGATTGATCAGAGTCCAAGGTAAAATATCTTTAATTTTCCTTTGTCAATAAAAGGTTCACACAATTTGACTTGTAGTAACACTGCAGTTAATCACCCAAGGTGCAGTCAGGAGCAAACTAGCCTCAGAAGGTTATGGGTTCCAGTCCTATTCCAGAGATTTGAACATAGAATTCAGGCAGACTCTCCCAGTGTGGTACTGAGGGAGTGCTGCACTGCTGGAGGTGTCACCTTTTGGATGAGTTGTTAAAATGAGGCTCCATCTGCTCTCTCATGTGGACATAAAAGCTGCCATGGCACTATTTCAAAGAAGAGCAGGGGAATTCTTCCAGGTGTCCTGTCCAATACTGAAAAAACTGATTATCTGATCATTATGACTTTGCTGTTTCAATGGTTCAAAAGTACTTCATTGGGTTCTGACTGAATTTTTTGAGAAGGTAACGAGGAGAGCCGGCTAGAGTAGCTGATTTGATGAAATCTGCATGGATTTTAGCAAGGCTTTTGACAAGGGCCCACATGGCAGAGTGGTCAGAAAAGTAAAAGCCAATGGGATCCAAGGACAAGTGGTGAGTTGGAACCACAATTGGCTCAGTGACAGGAAGCAAAGGGTTATGGCTGATAGGTATTTTTGTGACTGGAAGGCTATTTCCTGTGAGGTTCTGCTTTTCATTATATATATAGATTTGTGTAGCAGGCATGTTAAGAAATATGCAGATGATACAAAAAAATGGCTTTGTGGTTTATAGTGAGGAAGTCAATGGGAATCAGGGGGGAAACTCTCCACTGGTTGTAATCATACATAACAGAAAGGAGGGTGGCTGTGGTTGTTTGAAGCCAATCAGCTCAGTCCCAGGACACCACCACAGGAGTTCCTCAGGGTAGTGTCCGAGGCTTAACCATCCTCACTTGGTTCATCAGTGACCTTCCCTCATTAGGTCAGAGGTAGGAATGTTCGCTGATGCTTGCACAATAGCATTCTCAACTTCTCAGATACTGAAGCAGTCATGCCAATATGCAACAAAACTTGAGCAAGATTCAGGCTTGGGCTGAAAGAGTGGCAAGTAATATTCATGCCACACAAATGCCAGGCAATGGCAACCTCCAACAAAAGAGAATCTAACCATTGCCCCTTGACATTCAATGACACAATCATCATTGAATCCCCAACTATCAACATCCTGGGGGGTTGCCATTGACTAGAAACTGAACTGGACTAGCCATATAAATACTGTGGCTACAAAAGCAGGTCAGAGGCTGGGAATTGTGAGTTGAGTAAATCACCTCCTGACTCCCCAAAACCTGTCCACCATCTACAAGGCACGAGTCAGGAGTATGAAGGAATATTCCTCGCTTGTCTGGATGAGTGCGGCTCCAACAACACTCAAGATGCCCAACACCATCCATGATAAAGAAGTCCACTTGATCGGTACCCATCCACCACCTTAAACATCCATTCCCTCTATCACTGATGCACAGTGGCAGCATTGTGTACCATCTACAAGATGCACTGCAGAAATTCACCAAGTCTTCTTAGATAGCACTTCCAAACCCACAACCTCTACCACCTAGAAGTACAAGGGCAGCAGACACATGGGAACACCACCATCTGTAAGTTCCCCTCCAAGCCACACATCTTCGTGGCTTGGAAATATATCACTGTTTCTTCATTGTCATTGGGTCAAAATCCTAGAGCTCCCTTCCTAACAGCACTATGGGCGTACCTACACCACATGGACTGCAGCTGTTCAAAGTGGCAGCTCACCATTACCTTCTCAAGGGCAACGAGGGATGGACAACAAATGCTGGCCTTGGCAGTGATGCCCACATCCCATGAAAGAATAAAAGAAAGGAAGATGCAGACTACAGGAAAATATCAATGGACTGGTCAAGTGGGCAAAAATGTGAGAAGACTCCATTTCAATCTTTCAAAAGACTTCAATCTGGAGAACACTGAGGTAATATATTTGGGAAGGGGAAACAATAAATGATGCAGAGAAGTGCAGAGGAATAGATCGAGGGACCTTGGAGTGTATGTCTGCAGATCCCTGAGATAAGGTGGTTAAGAAGGCATACAGGATATGTTCCACTATTAGCCAAGGCATAGACTATAATAGCAGGGAGGCTGTGTTAGAACTGTATGAAACACTAATTTGGCCACAACTAGAATACTGTCTACAGTTCTGATCACTGCATCACAGGAAGGATGTGATCGCATGAAGAGGGTTCAGAGGGGATTTATGAGATGTTGTCAGGAATGGAGAATTTTAGCTATGAGAAAGATTTGGTAGGCTGGGGTTATTTTCTTTAGAACAGAGGATGTTAGGGGGAGATTCAACTGAGGTGTATAAAATGATGCGATGCCTGGATAGAATGGATAAGACAGGACCTATTTCCCTTCACAGAGGCGCAGAGATTTAAAGTAATTGGCAGACGGATTAGAGGGAAGATTAGGCAAAAATTTATTTCATCCAGAAGGTGATGATGGCCTGGAACTGGCTGCCTGAAACCCTCCTCATATTTACAAAACACTTGGCTGTAGTATAACTCACAGGGAACTGGTCCAAGAAAGTGGCATTAGGCTGGATAGCCCCTTTTAGGCCAGGGAATTTTATGGCCTCTCTCGTGCTGTGCTCGTTGGCAGGAAGGGCATTAATTGGCCGACCGCTCTCGGAGGGCAGGGTTTCCACGCCCCACCCTTCCCGGGTCCCTGATCCCAGAGCAGGCCTGCTGATGGTCACTTAAGTGCCTGAGAGGCACAGAATACAGGTGGGACTTCCCGAAGGAGGCAATGTGGCTCCCTCGCTGGCTCTCCAGCCGGCAGGTGAGATACTTGATGCCTCCATAGACTCCCCCCAAAGGGCTGACTGGCCTCCTTATGTGCCATGAATTTTCTGTTTCTCTTTTCTTTTAAAGGTTTCATCGATCGCACACAATAGCATACATAAATCCCACAGATAACTTTCGTCTTGGTGTGTACATTCCAGGGGGAGGCCCCCTCCCCACTCAGGGCGATTCAATTAGAGATTTACGAAAGCTTGTGATAGTCTGTGTTGAATAAACAAAAGTCACCTGACCCTTGGGAGCCATCTCAGCCACCTTGCGGGTGCCCATATAAAAATATAAAAGACAGTTCAAGAACGCTCCACAGGAACACAGCCCACGTTTGAAGTTGTGAGTGTGATATACCTTCACTGGGAACGGCACTGGAATGGGACTCGAATCAGTTCGGAGGAAGTTTACCAGCCTAACACCTGGGTTGTCTTATGAGGAAAGGTTGGACAGGCTAGGCTTGTATCTGCTGGAGTTTAGAAGAGTAAGAAGCCACTTGATTGAAACATATAAGATCCTAAGGGGGTCTTGACAGGGTAGATGTGGAGAGGATGTTTCCTCTTGTGGGAGAATATAGAACTAGGGGCCACTGTTTAAAAATAAGGGGTCACCCATTTAAAATTGGGAATGAGGCGAAATTTATTCTCTCAGAGGGTCATAAGTTTTTGGAACTCTCTTCCTGAAAAGGCGGTGGAAGCAGAGTCTTTGAATATTTTTAAGGTCGAGGTGGATAGATTCTTGGTAAGCAAGGGGGGTGATAGGTTATCAGGGGTAGGAAGGATGCAGATTTGAGGTCACCATCAGGTCAGCTGTGATCTTATTAAATGGTGGAGCAGGCTCGAGGGGCTGAATGGCCTACTCCTGCTCCTTGTTCGTACATTCATATCCATAATCTTCTGAGATTCCATTCAAAAACACATGACAGGTCTTAACATCTGAAAGAAAAAATACTATTGCAATTTCTGTAGGATTCACAGATTATTTCAATTGTACATCTTATCTAAACCTTCGATTTTGTTGCTGGGGGTGGGTTCAGCTCAGATTTCCTAACGGTGGCCTGACCTGAGTCTGTGTCCCAGCAAAAGAATCATAAATGCACCAAAAGCAGATTCTACATTCTGCTGCAAGATGGGGAGTGTTGGATATAGTCCTCCATGTTCTAAGATCTGGCTAAATAAACTGTAACCTCCAAGAACCAGATCTAAACAAGGCCAATGCACAAAAGCAACTTAAATCGTGTTTTGTGGTGACATTAATAAGACCGTAAGACCATAAGACATAGGAGCAGAAATTAGGCCATTCGGCCCATTGAGTCTGCTCCGCCATTCAATCATGGCTGATAAGTTTCTCAACCCCATGGTTGGGGTTAATGGTTGCTGCTCCACAGTGACGGGGTGCAGTGTTTACAGAAGAAGCAAAAAGTCAGGCACCTGCACAGGGTGCTAGGTCCCCTCTCAACTGCACTCCAGGCCATTGCTGGTCCCTGTGGGTGACACCACTGAGCTAAAGGACCTTCTTCGGGCAGAAGTATTTGACATCAGAGCTCTGCAGTATTTTTGAACTGAAATCAAGAGCTTATTCCTATCACCATCTGGCACACATGAGCCGCAAAACATTGCCAGAAAAATTTACATGTGTAAAAGAACATTTTTCTTAACTTTTAAAATATTTTAGCATTGAAAGGAATTTTCTCCCACCCGCTAAAATGATAATAGATTGGCCCAGCTGTCTTGCAATGGTAAAGGTCTAAAGCATAAATAACAGTTAAAACCTCTCTGGCCCCACTACAATTTGTTATTTGTCATTGCCTGTCTCATCTAAGAATCAGCATTAAGTAATTCTGACGAGAAACAACATTAAGTAATTCTGACCTCCCTGCAACAACAAGAACAACTTGTGTGTTTATATAGCGCCTTTAACAGAGTAAAACATTCCAAAGTGCTTCACAGGAGCATTATCATGTGACATCGAGTGTAGTAACTGTAATTTTAAAGAATATAGTGACTGGAGCTTTAAGACGTATTACTTATGGTACCGTGTAGTATCACTTGACAGTGTGACTGAATCAGCCCTAAGCACGGGGAACCTTAGGGGTGGAGTTTTGTGTCAAGCTGTGGATGTTGATGGAAGCGTGTAACTGCTGCTGAAGCCCTGTAAATAAAGCTCACTGTTTCTTACGAGAAACCTGTCTGGAAAATCAAGTCTTTAACAACTAGCGACGAGGATAGGATTGGTTCCGGCGCTGCCCCTGAGAGTGAGAATTTACTGTCAGTAAAACAGTATTTGTATGAAACTTGAGTGGTGGATTGAGTTGGTTGCCTGGTGTAATAGTTTCTGTGACCGGACCATTGTCGTACCATGTAGAAGTGGAGGGCTGGATCACCTGAATGGGTCATTTGAGTAGAAGGGGAATACCCCAACAAACCGATGTTCCACTTGTAACCATAGTAGAACCTATGGTCCCCATTGTGATTGCTCAACAAAGGATAGACATGTCAGAGGTCTCTGTCGGATTGGATAACACTGAACTGCCTGTGCCTGATGTTGCTGCAATTCCAGAAAATGAAGATTCAGTCAGAGATTCTAAAGTTCGACGTTTCACCAGGATGAGGAAACCAGCTGAGAGACTGACCTTATAATTTCATAACCCCTGAAATGTCATGAACATAGTTGTTTTTGTAATTAAATATTGTAAAAAAAAATTAAAGGGAGAGGAATGTAGCAAATATAGCTTTAAGGAATGTAGTGACTGGAGCTTTAAGACTTATTGTACTGTGTAGTATCATGTGACAATGTGAACGAATCAACCTGAAGTGCAGGGAACCTTAGGGGTGGAGTTTTGTGTCAAGCTGTGGATGTTGATGGAAGCGTGTAACTGCTGCTGAAGCCCTGTAAATAAAGCTCACTGTTTCTTATGAGAAATCTGTCTGGCAAATTAAGTCTATAATACCGAGTCACATGAGATATTTGCACTGTGAGCAAAAGCTTGGTTGAAGATTTAGGTTTTATTGAGCCAGAAGCAAAATACTGCGGATGCTGGAAATCTGAACATTAACCACATTTCTCTCTCCGCAGGTGTTGCCAGACCCACTGATTATTTCCATTTATACTTTAGGTTTTATGCAGTGCCCTCAGGCCAGAGAGAGAGGTTGCGAGGTTTATGGAAGGAACTCCAGAGGTTAGGGCCAAGGCAGCAGAGTCGCCCTTGACGGAGGGAAGAAAATGAGCACTGAGCAAGAGGCCATAACTGGAGGGGGGTTGTGGGGCGGGAGGAGGTTGCAGTGTTTTGTTTTGAATTGTTCCAAATGTCTTCCCTTCTCTTCTAAGTTCTGACACATTCTGGCGTACGGACCTTGAAAGTGTCGTAAACACTGAGGAAGTGAGTAACAGACAGGCTGGTGGAATGGGTGGGAAAGTGGCAGGTGGGACTAAAGGCTGAAAAATATGAGGTGATACGTTTTGGTGTGAAAAATGAGGAGAGACAGTACATGATAAATGGTACAATTTTAAAAATGGTATCGGAAGAGTGAATTCTGGGGATGTTTCTGCATAAATCTTTGAAGGTGACAGGACAGGATAACAATAAGCAGTAATAACACATGTAGGATCCTGGGCTTTATATACAAGTACACAGAGTACAAAAGCCAGGAAGTTATGTGAAGAATCCTGCTTCGGGCACCACAAAGTAGGCTTTGTAGTCTTGAGTATATTAACAGCAAGTTTTTATTAACAACTCACAACTATATGCATATAAACAGCATGACTCCATCCTCAGTCTTTACCCATCCCTGTCCATCTCTAGACTGACCCTGGCTCTGGGTCATGTGCCTTCTTACCTCATTGTGTGGGCGGTGCCCTACTCAGTCCCACATTAATCCTTTATGTGCCCAGCCCTACTACTACATTATGTGAAATCTAAATAAAAAACACTCATTCGGCCCCAGCTGGCGTCCAATCCTGGGCACAACACTTTCAGAAGGATGTGAAGGCTTCGGAGAGGTTACAGAAGAGAGTTGCTAGAATGTTTCCAGAGAATAGAGACTACAGTTACGAGGGTAGACTGGAGGAGCTGAGATTGTTCTCCTTGGAGCAGACAAGGGTGAGAGGAGATTTGATAGAGGTGTTTAAAATCATGACAGATTTAGATGGATTAAATAAAGCCCAACTGTTTCCAATGGCTGAAGGGTCATCTAAGCACAGAGGGCACAGATGTAAGGTCATTGGCAAATGAACCGGTAGCATGAGAAAAAAATGTTTTTTATGCAACAAGTGGTTAGGTTTTGGAATGCACTGATTGATAGAGTGGTGGATACAGACCCATTAGTACCTTTCCAAAGGGAATTCGATAAATATTGGAAGGAGTAAAAAGAAATGCAAGGAAATGGGGAAAAAACAGAGAAGTGGGACTAAATGGATTACTCTTTGTAAAAGTCAATGGGATGAATATCCTTCTTCTGTGCTCTACTGTTCTATTTCCAATGCTCCACAGCAACAGCAGCTTCCAGTACATAATTAAAATGCCCACTTTTCATTTAGTAGGATTGTCAGGTTAATAACATATCCACAGTGTGGGGGCACGGAGCATCTGGTTCTGCCCGCGTACTGGCACAGGGGGGTGGGGGTGAGGGGCGGGAGGGGGTGGGGTAGTGAAGGGGGAACAACAACTTCAATGGAAACAGAGAATGGGGAGGAATGTAAAACTTGCTACACTATGCTTTTACAATCACAGAGACACCCCAACTGAACAAAAACAGCCTGAAAGATTTGCACTTAAACAGGCTTTTCACAATCTCGGGATTCCCCAAAGCATCAAGGGAATACATGGGCACAAAGAAAGGGTCAGGCATCTGCACAAGGTACTAGGCCACCTCCCAACTGCACTCCAGGTAGTCACTGGTTCCTGTGGGTGACATCACAGAGCTAAAGAGTCCACTGAGCAGCAGCTAGTGATGGTACAGAGTGCAGGTGGGGGTGGTGGTGGTGGACAGAATGATGCAGCACAATATATAAATATTGCTGGAAAATGAGACATGTTAACAAAGCTTTTCATCTTGCACTCATCAGGACAAATGCAAGAATGCCAAATTTCAAATAATCACAACAAGTTATACTCCAGGAGAAAAGGGTGCTGATTGGTTGGCAAGTTGACTCTGATTGGCCGAGGTGTTGCCATGGAGAAAGCAACGAGGAACTATAGCCTCCCCAAGCTCCTGGCAATGCAAGTAAATATCTAAACACTTCTTAAATGTTACGAGAGTTTCTGACTCAACCACCCTTTCAGGCAGTGAGTTTCAGACTCCCACCACCCTCTGGGTGAAAAAATTTCTCAACTCTCCTCTTAGCCTTCTACCTCTTACCTCAAATCTATGCCCCCTGGTTATTGATCCCTCTACTAATGGAAACAATGCCTTCCTATCCACCCTATCTATGCCCCTCATAATCTATACACCTCTATCAGGTCCCCTCTCAAACTTTGTTGCTCCAAGGAAACCAACTGCAGCCTATCCAATCTTTCCTCATAGCTCAGACTCTCCAGCCCAGGCAGCAACCTGGTGAATCTCCTCTGCACCCTCTCCAGTGCAATCACACCCTTACTACAATGAGGTGACCAGAACTGTGCAAAGAACTCCAGTTGTGGCCTAACCAACATTTTATACAGTTCCAGCATAACTTCCCTGCTCTTGTATTCTACACCTCACCTAATAAAGACAAGTATCCCATATGCCTTCTTAACCACCTTATCTATCTCCAGGGATCTGTGGATCTGCACACCAAGGTCCCTCTTATCTTCAGTACTTTTCAGGGTCCTATCATTCATAGTGTAATACCTTGCCTTGTTAGTACTCCCCAAGTGCATTACCTCACAGTTTTCTGGGTTGAATTCCATTTGCCATTGCTCTGCTCACCTGACCAGTCCATTGATATCCTCCTGCAGTTTACGGCTATACTCCTCACAATTTACTACCCTACCAATCTTCGTGTCATTCGCGAACTTCTTGATCATACCCTACATTTAAGTCCAAATCAATTATGTACACCACAAACAGCAAGGGCCCCAGCACTGAGCCCTGCGGAACCCCACTGGAAACAGACTTCCAGTCACAGAAATATCCCTCTACCATCACCCTCTGCTTCCTGCCACTCAGCCAATTTTGGATCCAACGTGTCACTTTGCCTTACATCCCATGGGCTCTCACTTTCTTGGCCAGTCTGCCATCAGGGACCTTATCAAAAGCCTTGTAGCCCAGATCAAATGCATCACCCTCATCAACACTCCTGGTTACCTCCTCAAAAAATTCGATCAAATTTGTCAAACACAGTCTTCCTTTAACAAATCCATGCTAGCTATCCATGATTAATCCATGTCTCTCCATGTGCAGATATATTCTGTCCCTCTGAATTCTTTCTAGTAACTTCCCCACCACTGAGGTTAGACTGACTGGCCTATAATTTCCTGGACTATCCCTTCCTCCCTTTTTTAATAATGGGACAACGTTAGCAGTCCTCCAGTCCTCTGGCACCTCACCTGTGGCCAGAGAGGGTTGAAAATTACTGCCAGGGCCCCTGATATCTCTTCCCTTGCCTCCCTCAACAGCCTGGGATACATTTCATCCGGGCCTGCGGATTTATCCACTTTTAAGGCCGCTAAGCCGCTAGTACCTCCTCTCTCTCTATGTTAATTTCCTCTAATATTTCACAACCCTCCACCCTGATGTCTATACCTGCGTCGTCCTTTTCCATTGTGAAGACCGATGCAAAGTATTCATTGAGGACTGTATGCACATCTTCCGGGTCCACACACACATTACCTCTATGGTCCCTAATTGGTCCTGCTCTTTCCCTAGCTATTCTCTTGCTTTTTATATACTTAAAAAACCCCTTTGTGTTTTCCTTTATTCTACCCACCAATGCTTTCTCATGCACCCTCTTAGCTTTCCTGATTTCTTTTTTAGTACCCCCTGCACTGTTTATACTCCTCTAGGGTCTCTGCCATATTGAGCTCTCGGTATCTGCCATAAGCTTCTCTTTTTTTCTTAATCCTAACCTTTATGTCCCTTGACATCCAGGGTTCTCTGGACTTGGTCCCCCCCCTTCGTCTTTATGGAAATATATTTGCCCCGTACTCTCGCTTTTTCCTCCTTGAATGCCTCCCACTGCTTTGACACAGTTTTATCTGCAAATAGCTGCTCCCAGTCCACTTGGGCGAAATCACATCTCATCTTAGTAAAATTAGCCTTTCCCCACTTTAGAGCTTTTATTCCCAGCCCAATCTTATCCTTTTCCATAACTATCCCAAATCTAACTGAGTTATGGTCACTATCCAAAATGATCCCCTACTGATATGCCTTCCACCTGCCCGGGCTCATTTCCGAATATTGGATCCAGAACTACCCCCTCCCTTGTTGGGCTTTCTACGTACTGGCTAAAAAAGTTCTCCTGGATGCAACTTGAGAATTTTGCTCCCTCCCTACCTTGCACACTAAAACTATCCCAGTTAATATTTGGGTAGTTAAAACCCCCTACTGTTTGATTTGATCAGTCAGTCACTGGGACGTATGGCCTGCATACCTGGCATCACATCGGCACTGCAATTCGTACATGACAATGCTCAATTGTGTGGCAGGCAGAACATCTTTTTGGACTGACGGCAGCAACCTGTTAGTGGAAAAAACCATGCGCATAGCCACTGCATAGTAGCAGCGTGAAACAGCTTGCATGCCCTGTTCAAATTTTTGAGAACAGAGATCAGGGTTGACTTTCTACCCAATCAACACCCTTTTCTCCTCTACTATAAATTGTTGTGATCCTTTGAAATTTGACATTCTTGTGTTTGTCCTGATGAGTGCAAGATGAAAAGCTTCGGCTACATGTATCTCTTTTCAGCAATATTTAAATTCTGTACTATGAAAGGACAGAATATTTGAATAGCTAATCTCTTGCATTGCTACAGGCAGTGCACGGGAATGAAATAATGAATCTCGGGAGTCCCTCGGTCATTCCTGGTGTGTTGGGAGCTCAGTACTATGGGCATCTGATGCCCAAAGCATTGGGTGCCTTAAATAGTATTAATCAGTCCCAATGTGCTTCAATATGTTATTTTGTGCACGGGGGACATCATAATTTTCATCTCATGTTCACATACTAGCTTTTCCCCTTAGGGACCACGCAACAGAGATAAGGATTGGATACCTTGATTTATTTTTAACCTCTTCCCCGTTTTATGGGTACTTGGGGGAACTGTAGCACTCTTAATGCTGTCCGTCCTGAGACTAGTAAAATCACCATTAACCAGGTTTAAATCCGAAACCTTCTGATATGTATGGCTCCTACTATACAATTGGGGATGATTTGCTCTGCGTGCTATGTGTAACTTTGCAGGAGATTGTGTCATAGCGGCAATTTCACTAGACTAGTAATCTAGATGCTCAGGCTAATGGTCTGGGGACAAGGGTTCAAATCCCACCATGGCAACTTGTGGAATCTAAATTCAATAAATAAATCTGGAATATAAAGCTAGTCTCAGTAATGGTGACCATGACAACTATCATAAATTGTTGTGAAAACCCATCTGGTTCATTAATGTCCTTTCTGGGAAGGGAATCTGGCCTGCATGTGACTCACCACAGTAAAATGATTGACTCTTAACTGCCCTCTGCAATGGCCTAGCAAGCCACTCAGTTCAAGGGAAATTAGGGATGGGTAACAAATGCTGATCAGTGGCACCCACATCCTGTGAAAGAGTACAAAAAACAGTTCTTTATAAACAGATTTGAAATTGTATTCTAAAGATTTCAGCTCAAAATCCAGGCTGATACTCCTGAAATGAGGGAATGCTACTGTTGTCAGGGTTGCCACCTTTCAGGTGCAACACTAAACCGGGGCCCTGTCCGCCCTCACTGGTGGACATGACGATCCTATGGCATTATTAGAGGAAGAACAGGGGAGTTTCCCCAGCATTCCAGTCAATATTTACCCCTGAAACCAACACCACCAAATTAAAATTGATGGTCGGGCCATTCTCACCTTGCTGTTTGTGGGATCTTGCTGTGCGAAAATTGGGCATTGGGTTTCTTGTCTTACAACAATGGCTATACTTCATTGACTGTAAAGCACTTTGGGATGTCCTGAGGCCATGAAAGACGCTACATAAATGCAAGATTTTCTTTCTTTTACGCAAAGTGCCCAAAGGAAATGCCCCCCCCCACCCCCCCCACAACTCCCCACCTCCCCAAATGGTGCATTTTCTCACTAATCTACCAAGGCTGGGAGGGTCTCTCAATCGCTTGTTCTTTTAGGTATCACTGGCCAAAGAAACAATTGTTATTGATGTCTTGATATGAAGAACTATTTTGCAAACCTCTCAATGCTGGCCATCCAAGTAGCAGGATGCTTAAGCAATGAAGGTTTTGAAAAGGAGCTTTTGCTTCTTTCAGCTGTGTGCCAGCCAAGTTCAGAGATTAACTCACTATCACGAACTGAACACCAAAAACACAGCGAGCATAAGGGAAGCCAATGTCATACTAATATACATGTCATATATAGCTTCTTATTTCTTGACGTTGCTCTCTCCTGACATACAGTCTTCATTTAAAAACACAACCTCCTTTCCAATATATTTTCCCAAATGAAACATCAGGCCTAAGAAACTGGCAATGCAGTGGACCTTTGTTTTGAATTACATCAAATATTTTGCCGTGGAACTTAAGGAAAGAAAGAAAAGCTTATCATAAAGTTAAAAGTATTTGAGTGGAATGTGTGTGTGTGTTTTTTTTTCAAGGCTTTATGACTCTTTGGGGACTTCCCGACAGGCATTCTGGCTCTCAGCAGCCGCGTACAAATCAGTTTCCAACCTTTCTTTTCCTGTGCCGACCTACTGGAGTCGACTGTTATTGTTGGCGGTCTGCCACGTCCCCAAGCACTAGGAAAAAGGCTGATGACACGACACCTTCAATATCCTTCACTGCATGAGGAGGGGGGAGGAGGAAAACCAACAGGTCAGAAGCGTCGCTGCTCTCTGTTGTCATCGCAAGCAAAAAAAAAAGACGCGCGACTAAATGTTTGATGCCGATTGGACTTGAGTCAGAGCCAATCTGTTCCTTTCGGGCTGACTAGCCACACAGTTTAATTATGGCCCTTTAGCTTTTACGAAGTTTGCCTTTTGCCACTTGCTGTGCTGTTCTGTTCTGTGCTGGGGATGAGGGACTTCAGTTATGTGGATAGATCGGCAAAGCTGAGGCTGTTCTTTGTAGAGACGAGAAGGCTGACAGGAGATTTGATAAAGTCATTCCAAATCACAAAGGATCCGGATAGAGGGGATAGAGAGAAACTGAACCCATTGGGAGAAGGATCGAGTACCAGAGGATGCCAATTTAAGGCGATTGGTAAAAATACTAGAGGCGACATGAGCAAAAACTATTTTACACAGTGAGCGGTTAGGGTCTGGAATGCACTGTCTGAGACTGTGGTGGAGGCAGATTCAACTGTCGCTTTCCAAAGGGAATTGGATAATTATCTGAATAGAAAACATTTGCAGAGCTAGGGGGCAAGGATGGAGGAGTGGGACTAGGTGAGTTTCTTTCAGAGAGCTGGCACTTATATGATGGGCCAAATGGCCTCCTTCTGTGCTTAACCATTCTATGGATCTATGAATTTTAGTCAGGGCTTGAAATGGTGTGTGGAAGGCTTAATAAAGTCGAGTGATTGGAGCATTCATTGTTATTTAGACTTAGCTGAATCTGCACTCCTAGATCTCAATCTTGTGGGGAGGAGAATCTCTATCTTGCAAATCTAGACAATAATGGAGCAACATGACAAAGAAAGAAGGATCTTGCATTTGTATGGTGACTTTCACATCCTCACTTCTCAAAGAGACTTAGTGCTAATGATTAACCTGTCGCATGCCATTGTCTTAGGCTGAACCAGGTGCTGGGATTTTATGGGTCCTTTGTGAGTGTGCTAGAAGGTTGGGAGAGGTCGAAAAATCAGGAGGGGGGGAGGGCGGGTTATGACGCCATGACATTTTGCCAGCGGTGGGGAAAGCAGCAGACGGACCCCCCTGCCCAGAGGCCAATTGAGGTCCTTAAGTGGTCAATGAAGGGCCTCTTCCTGCTGCTGTTGACATTTTACCAATGCCAGCGGACCCCTCCACCTCGTGGGGAGACCACTTGGTGGTCTGCCTGGCGGCCTCCCTGTGGGCTCAACGGGAGGTGCCTCCTGATTGGGCACCCTGTGGCCCATGGCGAGTCCTTGCAGCAACTTCCGCTGTCCTCACCAACCCCCGCACCCGACTTTCCTGGGCCTGCCTGACTGACCCTGGTGACCCTGATACCACTTCATTGGTCTAATGCTGCTTCAGCTGGCTGGATCCAGTCCAGAAGTGGCCACTGCACCTGAGTGGGCTGCTGGGATTGAAGAGCTGGCGGTCCTCTGATTGGCTGACAGCTCTTGGAGCCGGGATCTCTTCCCTTAAAGGGACGGGAGCCCAGTAGCAGCTCATTAGCTGTCTCATGGATGTAAAATCCAGCTGGGGTTCCCAGAGATGCCTGTGCAGGGTTGCTCCTGACTTTTCAGCACATGAACTGGGCCAGCACCCCCTTGGAAAAATCCCAGCCAAGCTGTTCACAACCAAGATGTCCAATTTGACCCTGAGCTGAGCTACTAACCACGTATATTCCCCATCACAAGACCAGCTATCTCCACCCACCTAATGTTGTCTGTATTATCACCTTTGTTTCAGTTCATCTGCTGCCGAAATCATCGCCCACGGCTTGTTGCCTTTAAACTTGACTATTACAATACTGTCCTAGTTAGCTTCCCACCCTGGACCATCCACAGACGTGTGCTCAGCCAAAACCCTGCTGCCCACCTCTGAAGCCACACCATGTCCCATCCACCCATCTCTCCCATGCTCGCTGATCTACACCGGCTGTCAGTCTGACATCAACTCAATTTGAAAATTCCCATTCTGGTTTTCCAATCCTTCCATGGCCTCACCTCTCATTATCTCTATAGCCCCACAACTCTCTGAGACCTTGGTCCTCCTCCAAATTTGGCCTCTTGAGCACCCTCAATTTTAGTTGTGCCACTATTGCTGTACCTTCAGTTGCCTTGGCCCTAAGCTCTGGAATTCGATCCCTAAACCTCCCCACTTTTCAACCTCTCTTTCCTCCTTTAAGTTGCTCCTCAAACGCCCACCTCTTTGGCCAAGCTGTTGGCTACCTGTCCTAATATTTTCTCATGTGACTTTCCTGTGAAATGCCTTGGAACACTTTATCATGTTAAAGGTGATGCATAAATGCAATTGTTGTTTCCTCAGACCTCTCCAGATGGTTGACTGGAGGATGAAGAGGGCAGGGTGGCAGTTGGAAGGATGTAGACATAATAAAAGGATGGATATCAACCCACTTTCTCTCCAGTCCTTCCACATTTGGCCCGAGTCATCCATTAATCGTGACCAGGGCAGCAGGCAGGCAACTTGATGGGCCAGATAGCCTACTCCTGCTCCTGTTTCTTATGCTCTTAAGAGCTTGTTTCCCAGATTACTGCCAATATTAGTTTGAACCAGTCAAGAGCAGCCAAAGTTCTGCCCCCACTCTCTGAGATTTCCTTCTCTCTGTGAGTTTTGTCTAGCGCAGGAGGAGATTCATGTGGAACATGAACACCGGCATTGGCCAGTTGGGCTGAAGGCTGTTTCTTTGCTATATTTCTGTCCAAATCTATGGAAAAAAAGAGCCCTGCACTTCAGCACTTTGTGGCACTGTCACGTGGTGATCCATTGTACTGTCCATTGGGGATAAGGAAACTAAACTTGTATTTTTTAATAGAAAGGAGGGCTGAGCTCAGAGACTACATGTAAATCCCACTTTTGTGTGAAAGCTTCTAACATCTGCCAGTCGCCAGAATCCCAGCACTGCCTAATACTATGAGGGAACCTCATCAAACCCAGTTTGTCAGCTGCTACTACGACACTCTGTAGTCTTTGTCTGCCTCGGCAGAATCTGAAATCAATTGGAACATAAAATGAAAGCAAAGTATCAACTCAGATGGGAATATATACATAATGAAGCAGTTATAATAAAGGCCTGAGCCCACAGGCAGCCTGACAGAACATCGCAGTGGAGTGACAGTACCTAAGGTCATGCCAGAACTGCTTGGACACACACAGGTTTCTGCTCTTGTCTGGGCTGGCGAGAGAAGCTGCCAGAGCGAACTAACTGCTTTTCAATAGGGTACGGTCAATCGGGACTTCTCTGTAGTTCAACCCGCCCTGCTGCCCCTCCGAAGCTTCAAACGTCTCCCCCTTTGTTGTCACATTGCTTTAATGTACATAGTGAAGTGTTCTGATTAGCATACCACTGAATATGTATATCGCTAAAGAACATCCTCACCACAGGAAGTGATGCAAGGCAACATGTGACACAGTGATTGGAGCAGTGTTGATCCCCTGATAGCAAATGTATACACGAGCTGTAGAGCTCCTGTGTAACCCTATATATGATCTACAAAAAACTACTGCGGATGCTGGAAATCCAAAACAAAAACAGAATTACCTGGAAAAACTCAGCAGGTCTGGCAGCATCGGCGGAGAAGAAAAGAGTTGACGTTTCAAGTCCTCATGACCCTTCAACAGAACTGAGTTCTGTTGAAGGGTCATGAGGACTCGAAACGTCAACTCTTTTCTTCTCCGCCGATGCTGCCAGAAGGGTCATGAGGACTCGAAACGTCAACTCTTTTCTTCTCCGCCGATGCTGCCAGAAGGGTCATGAGGACTCGAAACGTCAACTCTTTTCTTCTCCGCCGATGCTGCCAGACCTGCTGAGTTTTTCCAGGTAATTCTGTTTTTGTCCTATATATAATCTGTTGTTCAACAATAGAGGACACAAATGTTTGTTACCATTCATCAAGGTGTGATTGGCAAGTTTGTGTTAGAGGCCAACAAACCAAAACTCTTCACCTACATTCTCTCTATGTTGAAAGCAAGGTTTGTTGCTGCATTTCCAATTTGAATTCTTCATTGTTTGTAGTCTCGACATTGCTTTCGTTCAGCCTCCCAATCCCAACTGGCTTCTGTGTCCACCCTTCATAAAAATCTCTGCCAATTCACCGGACATTTTCAAACTCCAAACTGTCTAGCCCTCTATTCACCACACTACTCCTGCAGCTAACAGATTGCTCCATTACTTCCTCACCTCCAGCTGCCACGCCACTGTGCCCATGCAGCAAAACCCTTACTCTCTCTCCCATTCCAGTCATCCGCCTGGTAAAGACCCTCCCCCTCTCCCACCCCCACTCTCCAATTCTCACCCTGTATAAAGGGGGTCACTCCTGAGCATTTCAGACACACAACTGGTTTAACCATTCATCCCCACATTTGGTTGGTATACGTCAAGTGTCGTCTCTGCTCTGCCAAACTCTTCAGCTCCAGGATCATCCTCAGAGCAAAGATAAACCTTGGTTTCTAATCTGCACTATTGTCACCTTAAACATCTCATCTCCCATAATGTATTTCTAAGATTAAGACCATCTGTTCCACTCCTTTCCCCTTGTCCACCTAGCTAAACTTATCCCAGGATGCCCAACCCAGGTCTTTTTCTAGTTTCTGTCCAAATTCCCAATCTTTCCTCTCTCAGCTTACCTTGTTGACGGAACCCAGCTCCTTCTCCCCTATGTCCCCACTTTTATTAAACTGCTAAGCAGCCAGCCAGCCCGTATTGTAAATGTTTTGCTTTCCTCGGAGACTGTTCTTCATTACCCACTTTGTAAAAAACCTAGCCTTAACCTTATTGTCCTTGCAAACTGCCACCTAATCTTCAATCTCCCTTTCCACTTTAAAGTCTTTCAATCTGTCATTGCCTCTCAAATCTGTGCTCACCTTTCCTCACAACATACCTGAATCTCTCCAATCTAGTTAATGTCCTCAGTATAACATCGAAATAGCCCTAATCAAAGTCACAAGTGACATCCTCTGTGGTGATGACTATGGTGCACTCTTTATTCCTGTCCTCTTCAAATTCTCTGCAGCCTTTAACACAAACAGCCACACTTTCCTTCTCCAACACATCTCCTCCATTGTCTAGCTTGGTAAGGCTGTGATAGTTTGACTTCACTTTTAACTATCCTCTAGTCAGAGCATTTCTAGCAATGGCTTCTCTTCCTACCCACCCATTGCTACCATTGGTGCAGCTCAAGGGTCTTTATCCCTTTCTCTTCTTCTTCTCCAGACTGACTTTGACAACATCATCAGTTGTGGGGCCACAGTCTGTATGTGTAATGATGATACACCAGCTTCCCTCTCCGCCACCTCTCCCTTCCTGCCTGTGTTGCCAGATTGCTTGTCCAAAATTCAAAAACATTGAACAGGCCAAAGCTATTGAAACAAATCCGTACCCATGCCACCATCCCTCTCTTCAGGCACTGTCCCAAGCTGAACCAGATTCTTGCCAACCTTGGTATCCTATCAGGCCTGCTTTGCATTTCTAACCATTATCTTCTGCAGCACACTTCTGTCTCAGCATATTTGCTGCTGAAACTCTCATCCATGCCTTTGTCACCTCCAGAGTTGACTATACCTATTCCCTCTTGATTTGCCCCTCATTATTCACTCTTCATAAACTTGAGCTGATCCAACTCTGTGCTGCCTTTATCTTATCCCCCATCAAATCCCACTCACCTCTATCCTCAGTAGTGTACAGTGGCTCCCAGTTCTCCATCATCTCCAATTTAAAATCATCATCCTTGGATTTAAATTTGCTTTAGATTCCAGGAGGATTCAGACATGGGGTTGGGTGGTGGGGGCGGGGGGGATGGGAGTGGGTGGTGGTGGGGGTCGGGGGTGTGGGGTGGGGGGGTGGGGGGTGGTGGGTGTCGGGGGTGTGGGGAACGGTGAAGAAAAGTTTCTAAAACTTAAAAGATAAAAACATAAAAAATTATAAATATGGCAAGACTGGCATGGTTGTTCAATTGTTGTATAAGATAGCTGAGAAATACTGTGAGGTCATCTAGATAAAAAGAACAACAGAGTTAGGAGAGGATGTGGGATAATTCAGCAGGGAGAAAGGTAGGTCCAATCTACTCGAAAAATCTTAATGCCGTCACATTATTTCACTTCGCTCTGGAAAGAACTTTTAGAGTTCAGCATCAAAGCTGAATACAAAATAGATTTTAAAAATGAACTCAGAAGGTGTGCATTTATCTGGGTTTCAGCATTTTTGGCATCCAGTACTGCTTTCTGCTAAAATAATTCATGGTGATATGGCATCATGCTGCTTAATGGTCACTGCCAATGTGTTCAAATGAACATTCAATCCTATTGGCCTCTGCATCATGGTCTCAGGTTCCAGTGACAACCCAAATGAATGGATTGTGGAATCTGTCAGCTTCCTCAGGAACTTCATACATTTGCATAATTGGTTTATTGATCATTAACATACTAAATAGGCCAAATAGCTCAATCTCATTTTTATATATCGACTGTTAAACTGCCTGGGGCATTGTCATTGTATGAATATAAGATAATGACAGGGTTGGGGGACGAGCATACTCTGTAGTGGGCAGAGCTGGCAATTCCACCAAGACAATAGACAGCAACATTGCATGTTGACATGGTAATTTACAATGCGAACTCTTGACAGAAAAGCACCAGTGAAAACTGGGGCAGCAGGCCGGTTGTAGATCGAGTGATTCACCTGTCATCAAAAGTCCTTCAACACGCGCTCATATCTGCCATTGGCAATGTGCCTTCATCTGGGACACCAGGTGAAGGAGCTGAGTGGAGAGCTAGGGACTTCTTCATCGGTGAAAGAGAGGAGGAGGTAACAGTAGACGTCTCTAGGTATTGTCCTGGTGGTCAGCTGGGAACAGTATAAAACAAGAGCTGGTTCTAGACATGAACTGACATGTAACACAATGGAAAATTACAAAGGGAGACGGAAAATAAATTTGCACCACAGGGAAGACGCGAAGGGGGAATGAAAAGTGGGCACATTAAACTCAGAATTGAACATTTGTAACTTCAGTTAAAAATGCTGGAGGTAAGTGGAATTCAAAAGAAGAATCGTCATCTTGCTCAGGAACATTTTTCACATAATAAAGCAGAAATAACTAATATAGGTGTTATTAAAAATGACCACTGAGCGGCAGGATAGTCTTATGCTGCAATTATACTCCAGTCTCAGACTGGAAGCCAATCAGGCTAGACCATGTTTACACTGCTTGGTTGGAACTTTGATTTTTTATGGTCTGATTTCAATAAAGTGTTGGCCATGGCTAAGTTAGTAGCACACTTTAGCACTGAGTCACACGGTTCCAGGTTCAAGTCTCGCTCCAGGGCTAAGAATAGAATCAGATCATAGAGTCGTTACAGCATAGAAGAAGGCAATTTGGCCCATTGTGTCCATGCTGGCTCTCCTGAGGAGCAGTCCATGTACTGCCCTCTCTCCACATTGCTGCTTTTCTGAAATTTAGAAACATTTATGCATAGAAGGAGGCCACTCTGCCCATCGTGTCTGCGCTGGCTGAAAAATGAGACCCCCCAGCCTAATCCCATTTTCCACCAATTGGTCCATAGCCCTGGAGGTTACAGGACTTCAGATCCATATCCAGGTACTTTTTAAATGAGTTGAGGATTTCTGCCTCTACTACCCTTTCAGGCAGTGAGTTCCTGACCCCTACCACATTCTGGGTGAAAAAATGTCTCCTTATCTCCCCCTCTAATCCTTCTACCAATCATTTTAAATTTACGTCCCCCCAGTCACTGACCTCTCCGCTAGGGTAAATAGGTCTTTCCCACCCACTCCATCCAGGTCCCTCACATGCCAGTACAGCTCAATCCAATCTCCCCTCAGCCTCTTCTGTTCCTAGGAAAACAACCTCAGCCTATCCAATCTTTTCTCATAGCTGCAATTTTCCAGTCCTGGCAACATCCTCTTAAATCTCTTCTGCACCCTCTCTAGTGCAATGACATCCTTTCTGTAATGCAGTGGCCAGAACTACACATAGTACTCAAATTGTGGCCTAACTAATTTTTTATATAGCTCCACCTCCCTGCTCTTATATTTTATGTCTCGGCTAATAAAAGAACGTATTCCGTATGCCTTCTTAACCGCCTTATTGACCTGTCCATTTATAAACATAGGTACAATGTTAGCAGTCTTCCAATCCTCTGGCACCACACCTGCATCCAGTGAGAATTGGAAAATGATGGTCAGAGCATCTGTTAGTTTCTCCTTGGCTTCTTTCAACAGCCTGGGGTACATTGCATCCAGCCCTGGTGATTTATCTAACATCAAGGATGCTCATCCCCTTAATACTTCCTCTCTCCCCATGTTTATCACATCCAATATTTAACAGTCCTCCTCCTTAACTGTATTCTCCCCCTCTTTTGTGAAGACAGATGCTAATTAAGTATTCATTAAAAACCATACCCACATCTTCTGCTTCTATACATAAGTTACCTTTTTGATCATTTCGGGGCCCTACTCTTCCCTTAGCTACCCTCTTACTCTTAATGTATTGATAAAACATCTTTAGGTTCTCCTTGATTTTGCTTACCAATATTCTTTCATACCCTCTCTTTGCTTTCCTAATTTTCTTTTTGATTTCACCCCTGCACTTTCTATAACCCTCTTGGCATTGAGTTCTCGGTGCCTGACAAACGCCTTTTCTGCCTTATCTTACCCTGTAAGGCTTGAGCATAAAGATCGAGGCTGTCACAAGTGTCGGACTGAGAGAGTGCTGCACTATTGGAGGTGCGTTTTTGGGATGAGATGTTAAACCGAGGCTCAATCTCCCTGTTCGGGTGGGTGTAAAAGATCTGAAAGCACTAGTTTGAAGATGAGCAGGGGAGTTATCCTGGTGTCCTGGTTAATATTTATCCTTCAATCAATATCACACAAAAAAACCTGATTATCTTGGCTTTAATGTTTATGGGAGCTTGCTGTGCACAACTTGGCTGTCGCGTTTCCTACATTACAAAGGTGACTACTGTGACTACAGGATGCAAGCCTGAACAACATGTATGGAGACCCTAAGCTGCGCAAACGTCAGGGCGCCCTTTTGACCTCTCCAGTTGAGTCCAACGGAATGCCAAGCACTACATTTGGTTCTAGCTTTGTTGCAGGAGTTGTTGGAAAGATGATGTATGTGTACATCATCCGCCTGTGGACGCCACTTCAGATTTTTTGTCAGGGTTTACTCCCTTAGCTTCTCACTCTCCTGAGATATCCACAAGGCAGTGGAGCTATTCGCCCGAGTTTGGTTCAGGAGTGCCAGGGCGTGTCTACATGCCGGTGAGCCTGCGTGCCTGAGGGGGGGATCTAACCTTATCTGAGTTCCTCTGAAGCTTTAACTTGTGAGGCAACCAGTTTCCATGTGTTGCCACATGGGCCCACAGCTGAAGATGAAGAGGCTTTATACTGACAGGGAGAGTCTTACACATTTGGCTTTCTCTTTTGCATTGCTGCTAGCCCACGGTGTAGGTCAAAAATAAGAAGCAAACTCGCACACAAAAGCGGAAATCACGCTAACTATCTTCACCCATACACTAGATACATCCCATCAACCTGTTAGACACACTGCGAAGTCGGACTGGAGTCAGTATTGGTGGACACCCAGACTATCTTTTTGCTGAGATGTAAACATCACCTCAGATAAAGCACCAGGGAGATATAGACAAGCTACAGGCTGCAGTGGATTACCATCTTTCAACAAAGGCACAAGGCCTGATATTTGACAAATGGTTCTGTCAACCAATGAGACCAGTAGGACAACTGGAAGTGAAGCTTCCTCCAATTCGATTGACTGTGCAATTGCTTTTTGTTGTTGGAGCAAGCCTTGTGTGATTGCGTTTCAATGGGAGCTACTGGGGATGAAAGAATTGGAGGAGTAAATGAGTTGTGAGTTGACAAGAAGCCTAATCATGTTAGCCAGAGGGAGCAAGTGGAAGAGGGAAGATATGGCATCGAGGGATTACAGAGGATTTCATTACCTCCCTCAAGAAAGTGTGTACCTAATCTCATGTCGAAGAACACAAAATAATCAGTCTCTCTTCTACCAGGAGTTATTTTGTCCAACCTCTGAAAATAGCACTAATGTTGACTGCTCAAACTCTACTCATACTGTAGCCCTATTTGAACAGCCTGCCGTTTTCATTGTCCAACATGGTTATGTTAATTTGACCAGGTGGGACTGTTGCTAGGCATTTCTAGTACCCATCCCTGTTGGTTGAGCTTATTATATTGACTGAGGCAGCTGCAAGTGTTCCTAAGAAGATGTAAAAATCACATGATGTATGTGGTAAGTCATGCGATGTTTAATCCTTTTAGTTTTTTGTGTGGTAAGAGTGCAAGGTTCAGATACCAGTTCATCAGTGAAATACAATATTTGATACTCCTTTCATGTTTGTTCAAATGTTACTAGCCCTATAATTCTCGGATATGCCCTTTGGCCTTTGGTGGCATCAAAGGCGAAGTATTTGTTAGTTTCTTTTAAATTTTAGCTTAGATTCATTTGAAAGACAGAGTTTCCATGAACAGAGTCTCCAATGAAATCGGCAGTGTTACGCAGTTCATGAATAGGATAGTGTGCCTCATCAATAACTATTACCCCTTAACAATGCTCTCTTGCACTGAGGACCAATGAGGGCACCCACAATATTATTTTGAAGGCAGTAAATGCCACATCTCCAACCTTTCTGGTGAAACAAGAAACAATAAAGTAGTGTCAGGAGGGTTATTGATAATTTAAGCACTGAGAAATTAAGATGGTGTACAAAACTGATGGCAGGGGCTGGTTCATCTCCTTGCCCACACCACAATATTTGGAGCATTGTGGCTATAAACACTTGGTAGCGCAGAACATGGATATTGCTGAAAAGAGAGACACGTTGCCAAAGTGTTTCAACGGCAATTCTCCACCAATCAGTCGACTTGTCATCTGATCAGTACCCTTTTTCTCCTGTAGTATAAATTGCTGTGATCACTTGAAATTTGACATTCTTGTATTTGTCCTGATGAATGCAAGATGAAAATCTTCAGCAACATGTCTCTTTTCAGCGATACTAGACACTTCCTTCCTGCTTACTCCCCACTCCCACCCAAATTAGCCAAGAGGTTGGCCTAGAAAATCAGCAAGGGCCCAATGCTGCTCCCACTCTCTGACATCAACTCTGCTGAAGCCTGTGGGATTGGGGGAGGAGCCCATCTTATAAAACCTGGCATGCATCCAAAACCTGGAAACACTATCGGTAGCTAGAGCAGAGAGGGAAACTGGATATTGTTTTGTTTTATAACTTATTAATTCTTTAATGTGGGCATTGCTGGTGTAGTATTGCAAGATGAGAGCATTTTGTTATATTGCCCTCTCTGCTGCCCTCTCTGTTGGGGAGGTGTAAATAAAGTTAGTACAACAATGGTTGCCTGCAGGAGCTTGTCTTACTTAATTCAATACACAGCAGCTGGCAGGACCAACACTGGCAATTTCTCACTGCCCTGGAGAAAGTGCTATTGATTTCCCCTGAATTAGTTCAGTCCTTGTGGTGTAGGTACACCCACAGTCCTGTTAAGGAGGGAGCTCCAAAATTTTGACCCAGTGACAAGGAAGGAATGGTGATGTAGTTCCAAGTCAGGATGGTGTGTGACTTGGAAGGGAACCTGCAGGCAGTGGTGTCCCCATGCATCTGATGCCCTTTTCCTTCTAGGTGGTGGAGGTTGCGGGTTTGAAAGGTGCTGTCGAAGGAGTCTTGGCAAGTTGTTGCACTGCACCTTGTAAATGGTACGCACTGCTACCACAGTACACATGGAGTGACTGAATGATTAAGGTTTAATTTAATTTTCCCCAAAACAAAACCAGCAACCTTCTCCTCACCCCTTATGAAAGGGGTCACTTCAAGCCCCCTCTCCAAAAATAAATACATGTTTCAGGCTCCTTCAAGGGTACAGGCTTCAAGGCCAGCCTGAACCCCCAATTCTGCCCCATTTCCACCCCCGGTACGCCTGGTGACACTGATTCTACACTAGGTCGTGACTGAAGTCCTGGGAGCCAGAAGTCCCAACTAAGAATTCCCCACCACCCTCTGGCCCTGAGTTTGCAACTGTTTCAAACTGGAGAGCGCCAGAATGGTTGCCAATTTTCAGGGTGATGCTTCAGTCCTGAAGGAACGAACAGATCCTGAATTTCTCATTCAGGCCAATAATCTGTGGGATTTTTGGGTGATGTAAACTTTTGCAGAGGTAGATAATGCAAAATGCCTATTATATGGCACTTATGCTGAAGTGGCTCCTGTCACTTATACTGAACCATAGCACAACTGAAGTTGAACAGATATAACAATGCCTCTACGCCAAAAGAAGTTTGGCAGAGAATTTGGGCTGAATTTTCATTCCCGAGGTAGAGGCAGGTCAAGAGGCAGGTGTGCCAACAATTTCTCACGGCCATCCGGTGTACCTGCCTCAGGCTGAATTTCAGGGAGCCACCTTCTGAGGGCTAGCCATGCCGCTAGCCAAATAAAGTGCCAGTTGAAGGCATTCTTTCACACACTGTCTGCAAAATCCAGACGGCAGATGGCACCAGCACCACTCCCCTCCCCGATGTGGTTGGAGTCCATAGATGGAATGGTGAAGGCCTTTTAGCTGGCAGCAGCAGGGGCTTGGACACATCCTGCAAAGCAACCCAGATAAATTCACTGCGAGGCCCACAGTCCATCCTGTTGGAGGGGTGTCCCCTCTGCAATGAAGACCTGGGCTGCTGTAGTCACAACATAACTTGTACAATTTACAACTCTCCACAAGGCTGCCGGCTGCCCAGAGGCCCAGGCGCTCCCATTGGTCCTCCAAGCTGTGGAGTCTGCCCGCTGTCCTTAATTGGATAAGACTTCCGGAGGTGGCCTATGAATTGGTTGCCTCCTCAAAAATCTCTTCCAGGGTCCAGCCACGGCCACTTCTGGGGTCCCGACCCTGGAGCTAAATTTCTGTTTGTTAATGCGAAGACATTAACTATTTTCTCAAGCATATCCTCAAATGGCTCAGCCATTGGAGGAATGGGGAAATTTTTCATCCTCCTCAGTGTAAGGCATGCTTAAATAAGCTGAGAATTGATGCTTGATAATATGCTGACAGCACTCCAATCTGCAGCAGCCAGTGCAGACCAGATCGACTATAAAGAGCGGACTACAAGAAAATGAAAGCCCTCCATTTATATAGCACCTTTCATGACCTCAGGATGCCCCAAAGCACATTCAACAAAACGCTCTACATATTGTAGGGTAGGAGATAAATTGGGTGGCAAATTTAATGCAAGTGAACCTTAAAGGGACGAAGGCAACTAAAGGCACATGTTGCGGAGGAACAAATGCGCAAGTATTTTGGTTCTGTTGTCACAAAAGAGGACGCAAATAATTTCCCAGAAATGTTAGGGAACCAGGGGTCTAGTGAGAGGGAGGAATTGAAGAAAATCAGTATTAGTAAAACATGGTGCTAGAGAAATTAATGGGGTTAAAGACTGAAAAATCCCCAGGACCTGATAATCTACATCCCAGAGTACTAGAGGAAGAGGCCCTGGAAATATTGGATGCATTGGTGGTCATCTTCCAAAATTCTATAGACTCTGGAGCAGTTCCTACAGATTGGAGGGTGGCAAATGTAACCCCACTATTTAAAAAAGGAGGGAGAGACAAAACAGAGAATTACAGACCAGTTAGCCTAACATCAGTAGTGGGGAAAATGCTAGAGTCTATTATAAGAGATGTGTTAACAGAACACTTGGAAAGCATTAATGGGATTAGACAAAACCAGCATGGGTCTATGAAAGGGAAATCATGCTTAACTAATCTACTGGAGATTTTTGAGATGTAACAAGTGGAATAGATAAGGGAGAACCAGTGGACGTGGTGTATTTGGATTTCAAGAAGGGTTTTGATAAGGTCCCACATAAGAGGCTAGTGGGAAAAATTAAAGCACATGGGATCAGGTGTAATATACTGGCAAGAATTTAGAATTGGTTGACAGACTGAAAACAGAGAGTGAGAATAATTGGGTCTTTTTCCGGATGGCAGGAGGTGACTAGTGGTGTATCGCAGGGATCAGTGCTTGGGCCCCAGCTATTCACAATATATATAAATGACTTGGATGAAGTAACCAAATGCAATATTTCCAAGTTTGCTGATGACACAAAACTGGGCAGGGTTGTGAGTTGTGAGGAGGAAGCAAGGAGGTTTCAGGATGATTTAGACAAGTTGTGTGTGTGGGCAAACACATGGCAGATGTAGTATAACGTGGATAAATGTGAAGTTATACCCTTCAGTGTGAAAAACAGAAAGGCAGAGTGTTATTTAAATGGTGATATATTAGGAAATGTGGATGTACAAAGGGATCTGGGTGTCCTTGTACACCAGTCAATGAAAGTAAACAGGCAGGTGCAGCAAGCAATTAGGAAGACAAATGCTATGTTGGCTTTCATTGCAAGAAGATTTGAGTACAGAAGTAGGGTTGCCTTACTGCAGTTATACAAGGCCTTGGTGAGACCACACCCGGTGTATTGCACGCAGTTTTGGTCTCCCTACCTAAGAAAGGACATACTTGCCATAGAGAGAGTGCAGCGAAGGTTCACTAGACTGATACCGGGAATGGCAAGACTGCCGTATGAGAAGAGATTGGTTCGACTGGGCCTGTATTCATTACAGTTTAGAGGAATGAGAGGGGATCTGATTGAAACGTATAAAATTCTAACAGGGCTAGACAGACTGGATGCAGGGAGGATGTTTCACCTGGTTGGGGAGTCTAGAACCAGGGGCCACAGTCTAAGGATACAGGGTAGGCCATTTAGGACTGAGATGAGGAAAAATGTCTTCACTCAGAGGCTGGTCAACTTGTGGAATTCTCCACCACAGTGTGGAGGCTGGGTCACTGAGTATATTCAAGAAAGAAATTGATAATTTTTTGGGTATTAGGGGTATCAAGGGGTATGGAGAGAAAGTGGGAATGTGGCGTTGAGATAGAGGATCAGCCAGGATTACATTGAATGGTGGAGCAGGCTCGAAGGGCCTACTCCTGCTCCTAATTTCTATGTTTCTCTGAAAGCACAGCAAGGATCTCAAGCCTTAGAAATTGGGCAGGAGATTAAGAAGTGACAAGATTAAAATGAGGACAAAGTTCAGGCTTGAGGCTGCAGCTGACCAGCTCTGTAAGTCACAGTGCCAATCCAGGCTGACCAGCTCTGTCAGTCACAGTGCCAATCCAGGCTGACCAGCTCTGTCAGTCACAGCGCCAATCCAGGCTGACCAGCTCTGTCAGTCACAGTGCCAATCCAGGCTGACCAGCTCTGTCAGTCACAGTGCCAATCCAGGCTGACCAGCTCTGTCAGTCGCAGTGCCAATCCAGGCTGACCAGCTCTGTCAGTCGCAGTGCCAATCCAGGCTGACCAGCTCTGTCAGTCACAGCGCCAGTCCAGGCTGACCAGCTCTGTCAGTCACAGTGCCAATCCAGGCTGACCATCTCTGTCAGTCACAGTGCCAGTCCAGGCTGACCAGCTCTGTCAGTCACAGTGCCAATCCAGGCTGACCAGCTCTGTCAGTCACAGTGCCAATCCAGGCTGACCAGCTCTGTCAGTCACAGTGCCAATCCAGGCTGACCAGCTCTGTCAGTCATAGTGCCAATCCAGGCTGACCAGCTCTGTCAGTCACAGTGCCAATCCAGGCTGACCAGCTCTGTCAGTCACAGTGCCAACCCAGGCTGACCAGCTCTGTCAGTCACCGCGCCAATCCAGGCTGACCAGCTCTGTCAGTCACCGCGCCAATCCAGGCTGACCAGCTCTGTCAGTCACCGCGCCAATCCAGGCTGACCAGCTCTGTCAGTCACCGCGCCAATCCAGGCTGACCAGCTCTGTCAGTCATAGTGCCAATCCAGGCTGACCAGCTCTGTCAGTCACCGTGCCAATCCAGGCTGACCAGCTCTGTCAGTCACCGTGCCAATCCAGGCTGACCAGCTCTGTCAGTCACCGTGCCAATCGAGTGGTTCATCTGAGCAACAGGCGTCTGCCGAATGGATGACACAGCTCTGCAACCGACTCTATTAATCTGAACCCCGGGAAAACACCTGGGAGTTGGGCAAAATGAGATGTGAAAACATTGTGTGTGTGTGGATGTAATCAGGTTTTATTGGCTAATAATCACCTGGATATGCTTTCTCCTGGAGGAATTTCTGTCACTTTATTTTTAATAATTCTGTGGCCATCATCATGAACACTTCTTGAATAATAATTCCTGCTAAACAACTTTAAAGAATTTTCTTTGTATGCATCATTTCCTTTTCTCTTCCAGTGCAGGAAACAAAGTTTCTGAGTCCTTGTACAAACTATTGAACTACTGTGGGCTTCAAGCCGAGGTCCAGTAGTGTGAAACGGGTCATAGCGGGCTGGATTTTGATTAGTGGGTCCAGCGGGCTGGATTTTGATTAGTGGGTCCAGCGGGCTGGATTTTGATTAGTGGGTCCCAGTCCCGCTGTTGGGAAGAAATAAGGGCCGGGAACTCACACAGGCTGATACGAGGACCCACAGGGTTATTTTCTAGGATGATGCCAACCACATCAGGACCTCTATCCAATTAAGGTCAGTGAATAGGCTCGCATGGCTGGAGGGTCAATAGGAGGCTTCTCAGCGCTAAGATTGACAGCCCCATTGTTGGATACGGGAGCTACCGATGTAGGTAGGAGAAAGAGAGGGCGCCTCAAGCTGGATGCACCCACTGAAGAATTTTTGGAAATTTTTAAAATCAATGAGCCTACAGCTCCAACTGGAGGGGCAACCTGTCCATTGGATGGCCAACCTGTCCATTGGATGGCCAGCGGCCACGGCTGTGGCCCTATGAGTATAGTGGGTGGGTAGGTTTCCTAGTGGGTGAAACGCTGGTCCCCTGCCAACAACCCCCCCCCTCCCGCCCCCCCCCGGCCCTCCCCCACCCCACTCCCACCCTCACCCAACAACCTGGTCTGCCTCCAGGAGGTGGTCTCACCATCCCTTAGCTGTGTTTCAGCTTCAGCGGGAGGTTGGGGGCCCAGCTGGCGAATGGAAAATGCTGTGGCACCATGGTGGGATAGCGTAGTGGGAAATTGCAGGCCAGACCCCCTTCAGTCCCCCCACCCCACCCCCATAGCTGAATGAAAATTTAACGCAGTGCGTCAGCAGCCTGTTTTCAATCTCCCCTGATTTTTATCTCAATGGTCTTGCCTATCATTGCTAAAAGTGACCAGTGGTGATCCATAAATGATCAAAATTTTAACCTCAAAGGTTAATTTATGCATTTCTGCCATACCCTGAAGTTCGAGCTAGTCTTTTTCTGAAATTATTTTGATAAATAATGTGTATTGGTCACAGAATCACAGTCCAATGAGGGATATTGCCAAGCCTCATTTCTAAGCTTCAATACAATGTACACACAGCTCCCTTTACAATAACAAACCGAAACTGGCTTCGATGCAGTCATTTTTCTTTTACCCAAATAAAGCTAAATATACTCCATATTATCCTCATCACCATAGAAAAGGATTTGACATGTTTTCTGATAATGTAACTGAACATAAACTTTAAGTGGAAGGATGTAATTGATGAAAATCTTTTTAATCTTGCTAATTAATCATTGTATTATTTTTTTTAAAAATACAACATACGTCCTTCATTGTCAGTGTCAGATCGGGTCCCTTAGCTGACACATTCTCCCTGTACTGGTCACAAATCCTTCACTTTAGTGAAGGAAAACGAGACTGTAAATTCTGCCTAAAATAAACACGCCATCTTACTTGCACAACCCAGCTGACTTTGTGGAAACAAGTCTTTGGAAGGTCATTCTGCAATTTAGAGACCCTTGATTGAACTGTGCAGCGTGCGTGAAACTCGGTCAACTCTCCTGTCATGATCAGGCAATACGTAAATGCAAATCTTCATCCTTTCTGAACAGCTCACAGAAATTGCTTTGAATTGCGGTTAACTTCCACAAGGAAACAAAAGCATTTCGATGAGAATTTTAAAGCTGAGGTCTCGGTCCAGGGGTGAATGTAAGTGAGTGAGTGCATGGTTGATGGATGGATGTGAGTTAGGACACTGACAGCAGAGTTTTTGGATCAAATGAAGTTACAAAGGGTGGGGGTAGGTCTGGAAATGACAAATATTGAGAGTTTCAGGTGTTAATATTGCACTTGTATAGCACTTTTCAGAACCACCAGATGTTTCAAAGCGCTTTACAGCCAATGAGATACTTTTGAAGTGTAGTCACTGTTATAAGAAATGCAGCAGCCAATGCATACAAAGCAAACTCCCACCAACAGCAATGTGCAAATAAGTGTTCCTTTGTGATGTTGATTGAAGGATAGATGTTGAGTAGGACACCGAGGAGAACTCCCCTGCTCTTCTTCAACAGAAAATAGCATCTCTGACTGTGCAGAACCCTCTCAGTGCTGTACTGGAGTGTCAGCCGAGATTTTTGTTCTCAAGCCCTGGGGTGTGACTTAAACCTGGAACCTTGGCCTGAATTTTGCGCTCGTTGGGCGCGTGCGATTGGCAGGCCCGGAAGCGGACGTGAAATGCGCTTTCACCTGCGATCGGCCCTCAACCTCGATCTTACGCTGGTTGGCCAATTAACGGCCAGCCAGTGTGAAACATGCCCGGAGAAACGCTCATCACTGCCGATGGGGGTGGGGAGAGGGCAGGTGCCAACGTCACCGCGGGTGCTGGTGAGCGCTTCCACTGTGCTCCCTGAAGGCAGACAGATGCCTCAGGGAGCTACAGACCTCCAACTAATAAAAGAAAGCCCAAAAATGCTGCAAAAAGTGTCGATGCAGAGCAATCAAGCACCTGGAAGCATACCTCATTTAAAAAAAAAATCACCAGATATTTATTTTTATTTGAAATCCTTACGGAGATTTCATCCCACCCTTGGATGAGGTTTCATTAAAAACATAAAGCCCGCCTGGCCGATTGGCCCATCTGCCAACTGTAAGGTTGGACGGGCCACAAAAAAATCGCTGACAATTGGCCCATTAATGGGCTTAATTGCCCTCTTAATTATTAGCGGGCACTCTTCCGACTTTTGCGCGCACCCGCCGAGCGAAATATCACACGAGTGCGCAATGACGTCAGGACTCTCGCCTGACATCATCTCGCACGATTTCAGACCCGTTGGGTTGGGCGCACATCTGCCCATGGGACATAAAGTCCTGGACCTTGAGACTCAGAGGCAAGAGAGCTACCAACGGAGCCACAGCTGACTATGGTTGCAAAAAGAGCAGGAACGGGTGACATTACAGTGGTAAAAGTTGGTGACCTTTGTAATGGCGAGGCTATGGAGTTGGAAGTGCAATTCAGGATGGACAGAGATTATGAACATTTTGGTTAAGTATGAGACGTTGACTGGGAAGTGTGATAGAATGAGCGACTGGGTATCAAAGACAAGCTGCTTTTGTGTTCCCAATGCTTGACAGGAGGAAACTGCAGGAAACTATCCAAGACTGGAAATCTCCCCTTTCCCTTCCTCTCCTGGAGGCATTGAGATTCGCTGGATTATATTTGACAAGCAGAAGAATACATTTACCAAATTGTGACAAGCTAGTTTGAAGTCTGACAACAGCTGGGGCTCCATCTTTTAGGTTTTCAGCCCAGTGCTCTTCTACTATGCCTGCTGAGCAAACACCGATTAATGTTTGTAACCCAAAGAACGTCACAACATCTCAAAGTATGATGGGGATGATTGGAGTCACGTCCACTCCTGTCAAATTTCCCGTTGTGCCTGATTTGGGATCAAGGGAATATCCATGCATCTCGGGACTTCTAAGTCTGCTTAAAGTCACAAGAATGCAAGAATGGCCTGCAGGTGACCCACTTCCACATTTCCTACCCTTTCTTTCCAAGTACCAAGTCTTCCTGAACACCTCTGCCTGCTTGACAGAACAGGTTTGGAACTCACCTGGTAGGAAGCCAACATGGGAAGGTTTATCTCATCGCTCCGTTAAACAACAATTACTATAGAATAACAGTTAATATCAATATCAACACATAAATCTACTAGCTGAGAATAGTAGCACTGTGGTTATGCTGCTGGACTCACAATCCAAAGACTTGTATTCATGATGTGGGAGACAAGAGTTCAAATCCCACCTTGATGACTGGGAAATTTAAATTCAGTTAATTAGATAAATCAGAATAAAAAGCTAGTATCAGAAGAGGTGGTCATGAAGATCTCAGACCATTGTAAAATCCCACCTAGTACACTAATGTCCTTTAGGGAAGGAAGTCTGCCTTTTATGTAACTCCAAAGGTCTATCAAGCCACTTTGTGGTCAAGAAGATGGCTCACCACCATCTTATCAAGGGCAATTAGGGATGAGTAATAAATGCTGGCCTTGCCTGCGATGCCCACATCACCTGATTGAATTAAAAAATTGCTCTCAAATGTAGCTAAATATTCCTGTTGGTGTAATGGTTTGGAATCTCAATACAGTAACACTCAATACAGTCACAACAATGACATTATTGCTATATATTATATATATAATATATGCATATGTATATATATAAATATATATTACATATATACACACACACAGACACAGACCCATACAAACATACACACACATATACATATGTATATGATCCTGGGTGCTGATTGTATGCCAAGCTCTGTGCCAATTCATTTGATAGGGAAGGATTGGGCAGGTGGGTGATCACTAGTTATCCATTTCTGGTCATTAATTTTGGCTTGGGACCAATTTTTACTGTTGCTATTTATACCATACGCACTAAATGTTGGGTTTTTCTTGTCGATGCAATTCAAGTACATTATTTGCAAGCAGTTAAAAAACAGTTCAAGTTTTCCTCTCTCAGGTTTCTCACAGATTGTGATGTGTTTGATTACAGATTTACATGGGTTCATGGCAAATATGTAGGGTGTACACTCTGCAGTCGTAGAAGACTTGGTGATTTCCTTCCCTAAATACTACTGAAATTACCAGCATGACATTGACAAATTCATACAGTATAAACTAGTCAATGAAGTGATTGTCTGCCTGCATTTATTAGGTTGCTGCAGTAATAAACTGCAGATGTTAATACAGTTGGGCACAATTATGGCCAACTTTACAACACTCTGTGAACTAACATGCAAGCATTTAAACAAAGCAATTTTCAGATTCATTAATTATTGTTTGTTTCCATCTGTTTCATGCCATTATTTTGATGGTGCAAATAAAAGGAACATTGTCTTAATTGAATTCCTTTCACATCCTGAATAATAGTTTAACCCTCGCATAATTCAAATTTAAACTGCATCTCCTAATACCGATAAGCTTGCATTGCTGAGAAGGGGCAGCATCAGTCCACACGCCTAGAAATATGTTAAAATTACAACAAGGTAGCAGCTTTTGGCCCAACCTGTCCATATCAGGATCGTGTCCCATTGTGAGCAAATATTGTTCATCACATTTACCCACTTCATTCCTGTATCCCTTCTTTCCTTGATCCTTCATCATGTCCAATTGGACTTGGAATGCTGAAATCGCTTTTGCTCCAATCACTAATCCAACAAAATGAACTATCTGTGTAAAGATGTTTCCCTGCTCTGTCCTCTAAATCTCATGCATTCAATCTTGTAGTATGGCTGCTTATTGAGCTTCCTCAATTATTGGGAAGGTAAGTTAGGGCATCAAGTGAAATGGAGCCAAGTGAAGTAAATGGAGTTGAGGTCATGATCTAATTGATTTTTTTTTCTCCAATACATTCGTTCATGGGGTGTGAGCATCATTGGCAAGGCCAGCATTTGTTGCCCGTCCCTAATTGCCCTTGAACTGAATGGTTTGCTCAGCCATTTCAGAGGGCAATTAAAAATCAGCTACCTTGCCGTGGGTCTGGGGTCACAGGTAGGCCAGGCCATGTAAGGATAGTGGATGTCTTTCCCTGAAGGACATTAGTGAACCAGATGGGTTCTTACAACAGTCAATGATAGTTTCATGGCACCATTACTGAGACTAGCTTTCAATTCCAGATTGTTTTTTATTAATCAGTTGAATTTATTACCTATTTGAATACATGCTCCACCAGTGGCAATGGTGGGATTCAAAGCCTGTCTCCAGGGCATTAGCCTGGGCCTCTGGATTAACTAGGCTAGTGACATTACTACCACTCCATTTGAATGGCAGACATAGGCTTAAGGAGCTGAATACCCTATTCCTGTTTCTAGGGAAACTGTCTGCTTCCATCCACCCTGCCCTTTCCTTTCAGGATTTTAAAGGCTTTTATCATATGGCTTTTGTGTTGTTCTGATAAAAAAAGTCCCATATTTTTCAGGTCCATCTTCATATTTGTATGCCCTCATACTAGACAGCATGTCAGTGAAGCTACATTGTACCATCTCTATAGCCTCAATATCCTTCCTTAGTGTGCAGCTCAATAATGCAACAGTACTTGAGATCTTATTAAGGTATTGCATAGGCTCATTATTTGTCTTGTCTTTTTTTAATATTCTGGACCTCTTGAGATCAAACTGAGAATTCTATTAGTCTTACAATGGTTTGATCAGCCCTACTTGCTGCCTTTAATGTTCTTTGAACCTCTATTCCACATGTTCTTTCACAACACCAAATCTACTTTTCACAGTATAATTACTGCACTTTCTTTCTAACCAAAATATAGCAACTCACACTTATTGACATTGAATTCCATTGGTCACCTAGCCCTTTTCCCCATCTTATCAATACCCCACTGTAGCTTCCTTTGGTCATCTGAAGAATTAACTGTATTTCCTATTTTGGTATTGCTGGCAAATTGCAACGCCACCTTTCTAGATCGGTATCCTTTAACTGTTAAATGTATTCTCATTACTCTTGACAAGAGTGAAAAGGCCTTATTGTTTTTGTCAATCTAGGCTTTTGAGTAGTTCTCCTGATGACTTGGTAGCTAAGTGTAGCACATGGTGTGGTTCTAAGTAACAAAGTGCTAAATGCTAAGTTTGATCCTGCTCTATGTTGAGTTAGCCAGTCTCAGCTGGATTATCAGAGTAACTCACCTCCAGACTCCCCAAAGCCTGTCTACCATCTCCAAAGCACAAGTCAGGAATGTGATGGAATACTCTCCACTTATCTGGATGAGTGCAGCTCCAACAACATGCAAGAAGTTCAATTCCATCCGGGACAAAGCAGCCCATTTGATCAGCACTCAATCCACCACCTTAATCATTCATTCCCTCCACCACTGACATACCATGGCAGCAGTATGCAATATATAAAAGGTGCATTACAGCAACTTGTCAAGCCTGCTTCAATGGCACCTTCCAAAACTGCAACATCTACCACCTAGAAGGACAGGGACAGCAGACACGTGGGAACACCGCCACTTGGAGGTTCTCCATCCTGACTTGGAACTAATTGCCATTCCTTCATTCTTACTGAAACAAAATCCTGGAACTCCCTTCCTTACAGCACTGTCAGTATACCTACACCACATGGGCTGCAGCTGTTCAAGAAGGCAGCTCACCATCTCCTTCTCAAGAGCAAATAGGGATGAGCAACAAATGCTCACATCCCTTGAAAGTATAAAAAGAAACCAGTTGGACACTACATCCTGGGCCTCAATACTATTGGCCTAAGGGACAGAGAGAAAGCCAGAGTTAAACACAAGATAAACACAAGGGATAAGAACAGGAGTAGACCACACGGACTGTCGAGCCTTCTCAGCCATTCAATATGATCATGGCTGATCTTGGTCTTCATCTCCATTTTCGTGCCCGTTCCTTATATCCCTTAATCCCCTGAGAGACCAAAAACCTGTCTATCCCAGCCTTAAATATATTCAACGATGGAGCCATGACCCTCTGGGGTAAATATTCCAAAGGTTCACAACCCTTTGAATGAAGAAATTTCTTCTTATCTCAATCCTAAATGATGGTCCCATTATCTTGAGACTGTGCTCCCTTGTTTCAGATTCTCCAGCCAGTGTCTATTCTGTCAAGCCCCCTCATAATCTGGAATATTTCTATAGATCACATGTCAGCCTTTTAAACTCCAAAGAATATAAACTCAATTTACTCAGCCTCTCATCATAGGACACTCTGCTCATTCCAGGAATCAATCTAGTAAACCTTCGCTGTACTGTCTCCAATGCAAATATAGCCTCCCATAAGTATGGAGACCAAAATTGCACACAGTATTTGAGGTGTGGTCCTACCAAAGCCCTGTACAATTGTAGCTAGACTCCTATATTCCTGTACTAAAATCTCCTTGCAATTAAGGCTAACATGCCATTTGCCTTCCTAATTGTTTGTTGGACCAGTATGCTAACTTTCTGTGTTCCTTGTACAACCACATCCAAGTCTCTCTGAACATCAATATTTACAAGTTTCACGCCTTTTAAAAAATGTTCTACTTTTCTACTTTATGAGCTAAGTGAATAACTTCACACTTTCCTACATTATACTCCATCTGCCACCTTGTTCCCCACTCACTTAACCTGGCTACGTCTCTTTGCAACCTCCCCATGTCCTCCTCACAACTTAAATTTCCATCTAGTTTTGTATGAGCAGCAAACTTAGATACATTATTCTGTCCCTTTGTCTAAGTCATTAATATAGATTGTAAAAAGCTGAGGACCGAGCACTGATCCTTGCGGCACTCCACTGATTGCAGCCTGCAAACTTGAAAATGTCCCCTTTATGTCTACCCTTTGCTTCCTGTCCGTTAACCAATCCTCTTTCCGTGCAAATATATTGCCCCCAACTCCATAAGCCCGCGTCTTGTGTATTAACCTTTTCTGTGGCCTTTTGAAAATCCAGGTATGCTATGTCTACTGGCTCCACTTTATCTACCCTACTAGTTATATCCTCAAAAAACTCTAATAAATTTGTCAAACAGGATTTCCCTTTTGTGAAACTATGTTGATTTTTTCTGATTAAACTATGTTTTTTTCCTAAGCGCATTGTTAAAACTTCCTTAATAATAGATTCCATCATTTTCCTGATTACTGATGCCAGACTAACCGGCCTGTAGTTCCCAGTTTTCTCTCTCACTCCTTTCTTGAATAGCGGTGTTCCATTTGCTAATTTCCAATCTGCTGGGACCATTCCAGAACCTAGAAAATTTTGGAATTTCATGCATAGCCAGCACATCCACTATCTCTGAACCTTTCACTTATGTGACTATAGATTAGAGGCCAGATCCTGGAGACTTGTTGCCTTTTAGTCCTTTAAGTTTCTCCAAGATTATTTCTCTGCTGTTATTAATTACCTTAATTTCTTCCCTCTTTTTAGTACCTACATTACCCTCTATCCCAGGTTTGCAATGTCTTCTATTGTGAAGACAGACACAAAATATTTGTTCAATGTCTCTGATTCCCCAATTTTTCCTGTCTCTGCTTCTAAGGGCCCAATGGTTACTTTAGCTACTCTCTTCCTTTTTATATTCTTGTGAAAGCACTTACAATCTGCTTTTATATTTCTGGCTAGTTTACTCTCATATTCTGTTTTTTTTTAACCTTTTTATCAACTTTTTGGTGGCCCTTTGCTGATTTCTAAAACACTCCCAATCCTCAGACTTGCTACAATTCTTTACAATATTATAAGTCTTTTCTTTTAATCTAATACTATAGTTAAATTCTTGAGTGAGCCACAGATGAATCTTTCAAGCTGAGTTTTTGTTTTTCAACGGAATATATTTTTGTTGAACATTTTGAATTGTTTCTGTAAATGTTTCCCACTGTTTATTTACAGCCATGCCTTTTAATCTATTCACCCATTCAACCTTAGCAAGAATTTCTGTCCTAATCACTGTCGACTGACCTCTGGTGGAAATAATGCATTTGGGCACAGGGCTAGGAATGGGCACACTTGGATGTGGTGTCCATCATGTTGAATAGCCTGGTAACATTCTGGAGGTGAGATTATTCATAGCGCACAGGCTATGTTAAGTGGCAGCTAATTCAATTTCCTAAACCTTTGCAGAACGCACATCTATACTTTGTGCCCTTTCCTGAAGTTTGTGTAGGCTATGGTGAGTTAGTAATGCTGAGTGCCCAATCACAACTAAACCTACAAGAAATTTGTTTGATTAACTAAAAAGCTACTTAGCCAAGCATCATTAATGTATTTTTCATTATATATTCATTCTTGGGACATGAACATCACTGGCAAGATAGAGACAAAATGGTAATGTCACTGGGCTAGTAATCCTAGGGGCCCGTGCTAACACCCTGGAGACATGGGTTCAAACCTCACCATGGTAGCTGGTGCAATTTACATTAATAAATTCAGTTAATTAATAAAGGATCCGAAATTGAAAGCTAATCTCAGTAATGGTGACAATGAAACTCTCATTGATTGTCGTAAAAACCCATCTGGTTCACTAATGGCCTTTTGGGAAGAAAATCTGCCATCCTTATCTGGTCTGGTCTACATGTGACACCAGACCCACAGCAATGTGGTTAACTCTTAACTGCCCTCTGAAATGGCCCAGCAAGCCACTCAGTTCAAGGGCAATGAGGGATGGGCAACAAATGCTGGCTTTGCCAGTGACGCCCACATCCCATGAAAGGGGAAAAAAAAGGCCTCTGTTTACTGCCCATTCCTAGTTGCCCTAGAGTAGGCTGATTAGCTAGATAGATGGTGTATGGTTCAGAACAACACCAAAAGATTCCTGTTCAGGCCGAAGTAGACTTAGGACCAGCCCCCGAGACTGCCACTGACTAAATCTGCCAGAGAAACAGCTCAGGAAGAAACTTCAGCAGATAATGAACCAAGGACCTGCCTTTGGGCAGGAAACTCACGGACTGGAACAGGAATTGCCCTTCAGTTGGTAGTGAGTTGACTACAACTGAATGGCTGGCTAGGCCATTTCAGGGGGCACTTAAGAGTCAACCACAATGGTGTGGCTCCGGAGACGCATGTAGGCCAGACCGAGTAAGGGTGGCAGGTTTCCTCCCCTGAAGGACATTTGTGAATCAGATGGGTTTTTACGACAATCCAATAGTTTCATGACCTTTCATAATGAGACTCGCATTTTCTACCAGATTTATGAATGAGTTAATTCTGAGTTTCCCCAGCCACCATGGTGGGATTTGAACTCATGTCTCCGGAGCGTTTATCCAGGCATTTGGGGAATTTAAATTACAAAGTGTGCATTTCTTTGTAGAAAGAGAGGAATAGCTCAGGCAGCACATCCCCTGATATACAGATCAAGACCCTAAGGCCATAGAAGAAAGTGCGATGCTTAAGGGGAAATACTGTGGAAAGATGACCCAGCAATAACTAGAGGGTCAAGTCTGTGAACACTGGGGCCATTTTCCTGTGCTCGCTGGAGGGATCTGAAAAGGATGAATGTGCAGGGTTACAGGGAGAAGGCGGGAGAATGGCTCTAGGTGAATCACACATTTGGAGAGCCAGTGCTGACCTGACGGGCTGAATGGCCACCTTCTGCACTGTAACAGTTCTTTGATTCCAGATATCCATAAAAAGGTGTTTAACTTGAAAAAATGTGAAAAATTAGGCTGACATTGAAAAAGCTGTAAGTTTTTACGTAAACAAACTATGGAAGAAAACATTGATAATAAAGTAAGTTACTCTTACCTTGATTACCATAGCATAGTTACCTCCAACCCAAACTGATCCAGCAACATAAAGGGAAGCTCATGATCCTGGACTGGTTTTGAGTGGATCAAAGAGAATGTTCACAGAATCACAGAAGCACAGAATCGCAGTGCAGAAGAGGCCCTTCGGCCCATCGAGTCTGCACCAACACGTGAGAAACACCTGACCTACCTACCTAATCCCATTTACCAGCACTTAGCCCATAGCCTTGAATGTTATGACGTGCCAAGTGCTCATCCAGGTACTTTTTAAAGGATGTGAGGCAACCCGCCTCCACCATCCTCCCAGGCAGTGCATTCCAGACCGTCACCACCCTCTGGATAAAAAAGATTTTCTTCACATCCCCCCTAAACCTCCTGCCCCTCACCTTGAACTTATGTCCCCTTGTGACTGACCCTTCAACTAAGGGGAACAGCTGCTCCCTATCCAGCCTGTCCATGCCCCTCATAATCTTGTACACCTCGATCAGGTCACCCCTCAGTCTTCTCTGCTCTAACGAAAACAACCCAAGTCTATCCAACCTCCCTTCATAACTTAATGCTTCATCCCAGGAAACATCCTGGTGAATCTCCTCTGCACCTCCTCCAATGCAAACACATCCTTCCTATAATGTGGCGACCAGAACTGCACACAGTACTCCTGCTGTAGCCTCACCAAGGTTCTATACAACTCCAACATAACCTTCCTACTTTTGTAATCTATGCCTCGATTAATAAAGGCGTGTCCCATATGCCTTTTTCACCACCCCAATAACATGCCCCTCCGCCATCAGAGATCTATGGACACATTTGTTAGGCATGACCTCCCTCTGACAAAGCCATGCTGACTCTCCCTGATCAAACCTTGCCTCTCCAAGTGGAGATAGATTCTCTCCTTCAGAATTTTCTCCAATAGTTTCCCTACCACTGACGTGAGACTCACTGGCCTGTAGTCCCCTGGCTTATCTCTACAACCCTTCTTAAATAGTGGAACCACATTAGCTGTTCTCCAGTCCTCTGGCACCGCCCCCATGGTCAGAGAGGAATTAAAAATTTGGGTCAGAGCCCCTGTGATCTCCTCCCTTGCCTCTCTCAGCAGTCTGGGACACAAATCATCTGGACCTGGAGATTTATCTGCTTTTAAGCCTACCAATGCGTCCAATACCTTGTCACTCCCTATATCAATTTGCTTAAGAACCTCGCAGTCTCTCTCCCCAAGTTCAATACCTTCATCCTCATTCTCTTGGGTGAAGACGGATGTGAAGTATTCATTCAACACTCTAGCAATGTCATCTGGCTCCACCCACAGATTGCCCCATTGGACCCTAATGGGCCCAACTCTTTTGCTAGAGTTTTCTTTTGCCCTTATTGGCCCTGAGTTATTTGCTTCTCCTAGGAGTTTACATGGCTGGGGGAGAAGGTTTGGTGGTGTTATTGTAAAGGGAAGTGGATAGAAGTGTCTGGTCATGATGCTCCAGGGATCACAGTGTGAGGCAGGCTTGGTGGAGCAACCGTTTTTTTCCCTGCCCACCAATTTTTTAATTAATTCACGAGATATGGGCTTCGCTGGCTGGGCCAGCATTTATTGCCCATCCCTAATTGTGAAGGTGGTGGTGAGCTGCCTTCTTGAACCGCTGCAGTCCATGTGGTGTAGGTACACCCACAGTGCTGATAGGGTTATTTTGTATGTTTCTAAGCTCTTATGAATTAATCAAGATGGCTGCATGAGAATTCGTAGAGCTGGATAGAAAGAAAATCACACTTCAAGGTGGAGTTGAGAAAGACTTTAGAATGACTTTAATTATTCATCGCTAAATGGCAATTACAATGCACGCTTAACACAAACATTCTGGAGGCAAACGACTACATTATGTCAGCTATATTTACAGAATACAAAAACGCAAGAAATAGCACCAGGAGTACACCATATGGCCCTTAGAGCCTGCTCCACAATTCAACACAATCATTCCGGCTTGGCTCCCTTTTGGGTGGAAATGCTGCAGCAGATGCCACAGCCCAGCTGGAGATAGGTTTCCTGTGGCTTGGGTAGAGAATGTAGAAGGACCGGGGATGGCGGGAGTCAGGACGGGATCAGGAGGCTGTGATTCTGGGGTGGGTGTTGGGGACAAGTTGAGGTAAGAGATGGCAGGGGGTGGGTGGGTGTCGGGCTGGGTCAGTGGTGGTGGTGGAGGAAGTTGGTGAGATATTGTTGGGGGCGCTGATTGCAGGGCGGGAAGCACTCCTGCTCCTCCTGGCCCACAAGCAGTGCTGGAAAGACACTTAACTTATCCACGCAGCAGTCCCCCCCGCCCTTTAGCCATTGGATTTCCCGAGACTCAGGGAAACACGGCCATTCAGGTAAGCTTTAAAATGGAGCCATAAGGTCAGGCATGCAGTCTCATTAAAATACCTAAAAGAGCAACTCACCACCACTGAGCAAGTTTTTTTTATTATTCATTGATGGGATGTGGGCTTCGCTGGCTGGGCCAGCATTTACTGCCCATCCCTAGTTGCCCTTGAGAAGGTGGTGGTGAGCTGCCTTCTTGAACCGCTACAGTCCATGTGGTGTAGGTACACCCACAGTGCTGTTAGGAAAGGAGTTCCAGGATTTTGACCCAGCGACAGTGAAGTAACAGCGATATATTTCCAAGTCAGGATGGTGAGTCACTTGGAGGGGAATTTCTAGGTGGTGATGTTCCCATCTATCTGCTGCCCTTGTCCTTCTAGATGGTAGTGGTCGTGCATTTGGAAGGTGCTGTCTAAGGAGCCATGGTGAATTCCTGCAGTGCATCTTGTACACACTGCTGATACTGTGCATTGGTGGTGGAGGGAGTGAATGTTTGTGGATGTGGTGCCAATCAAGCAGACTGCTTTGTCCTGAATGGTGTCCAGCTTCAAATGTTGTGGGAGCTGCACTCATCCAGGCAAGTGGGGAGTATTCCATCACACTCCTAACTTGTGCCTTGTAGATGGTGGACAGGCTTTGAGGAGTCAGGAGGTGGGTTACTCATTGCATGCTTCCTAGCCTCTGACCTGCTCGTGTAGCCACAGTATTTCTATGGCTAGTCCAGTTCAGTTTCCGGTCAATTGTAACCCCCAGGATGTTGATAGTGGGGGATTCAGTGATGGTAATGTCATTGGATGTTAAGGGGCGATGGTTGGATTCTCTCTTGTTGGAGATGTTCATTGCCTGGCACTTGTGTGAATTGAATGTTATTTGCCACTCGTCAGCCCAAGCCTGGACATTGTCCAGGTCTTGCTGCATTTGGACATGGACTGCTTCAGTATCTGAGGAGTCGCGAATGGTGCTGAGCATTGTGCAATCATCAGCGAACATCCCCACTTCTGACCTTATGATGGAAGGAAGGTCATTGATGAAGCAGCTGAAGATGGTTGGGTCGAGGACACTACCCTGAGGAACTCCTGCAGTGATGTCCTGGATCTGAGATGATTGACCTCCAACAACGACAACCATCTTCCTTTGTGCTAGCTATGACTCCAACCAGTGGAGATTTTCCTCCTGATTCCCATTGACTCCAGTTTTGCCAGGGTGGGACAGGACATACCCAGGGATGGTGATTGTGGTGCCTGGGACGTTATTTGTAATGTATGATTCCATGAGGATGACTATGTCAGGCTGTTGCTTGACTAGTCTGTGAGACAGCTCTCCCAATTTTGGCACAAGGAGGACTTTGCAGGGTCGACAGGGCTGAGATTGCCGTTGTCGTTTCCGATGCCGAGGCTGATGCCAGGTGGTCTGTCTAGTTTCATTCCTTTTTTGGGCTTTATAGCGGTCTGATACAACTGAGTGGCTTGCTAGGCCATTTCAGAGGGCATTTAAGAGTCAATCGCACTGCTGGTTGGTTGACTGTCTTCCTGTCCCGCCTCTGTTAAAATCAGAAGTGGGCATGTACAAGGCAGGTTGAGTTCAGGTTTGAGATTTTAAGCCCAGCCCAAACCCACCATTATTGGGGGTTAAAGTCCCCCTCACAAACTTTAAATGGCTCTTATCAAATTAGAAGCACCAAGGCAAGGCAATTCACTTCACAGAAACAAGAGGATGGAATTTAATTCCCCCTACAGGTGGAGGCTGGGAGGCAAGAGGGATGTTTAGTCAGATAAGAAGTTATGGGTTGAAGACCTGTCGCCTTATCAACTGCACCACCCCCCCACCCACCCCTTCAGTTTATGCCCGGGACAAGAAGGTTCGAGGACAGCCTTCCCAGCTGGAAGCCAACTTAAGGCTCCATCCCTGGCATTCAATCAGTGACATGCAGGGACCACGCTATGTGGGCAAGACCTGGCGGGTATGTCTGCAGCTTTTTGGCGGGTTATCCCTCCCACTTGGGCAGCCCATGCCCAATGGAGAGACCCGAAGACATGGGTCACCCATGGGCTATGACCCCTGGCTGCCCTTAAAACTAAACCCTCTCCACCCCTCTCCCATTCGCCCAGCCTCCCCAACTGACCCTGGCGATCCCTTCTTACCAACCTTCACTCTCCAGTGATGATCCTGTGGCTCGACCTCTTGCAATGCCGGTATTATCCACTGGTCCCAAGGCTGTTGCTGACACTGGAGAGCTGCCGGCCTCTCACTGTCCAACAGCTCTTGGAGATAGGAAATTCCCCCTGACCTTGCTGAGGACACCGACACCAACCAGGTAAGTGCCTGATTGGCACCAAATTGGGTCGGGGGCACGGAATGGCTGCGAAGGGGTTGCCACCTTGCTCTCCAACTGGTGATGGGCCCACCGCCACGATCATTAAATTCCGTCCAGGGTTTGCTGCAGTGGTTAGGTCCCAATCTTCACCTCATGATTAAACATCGTTGATCGTGCTTTGATCCTAATCTATTTAATCTATTAGACAATTATCATTGTTTGGTACACTACCCAACACAACTCCTGCACACTTCAAAAGACAACTGCCAATAAGCAGCCTACACTTCTTAGGAGCTAAAATTAATCTTACGTGTGTAGTGAATGGCATGTAATTTGCTTAAGGGATAACAGTTCACTCAATTTTTTGCTGCTGGATTATAATGGATGTGATATAGATTTACCTCCCTAGTCTGTTCAATAGGTGGAAAAACATTCTGCAGACAGATCAGATATTCTGGAAATAAATATACTGACAAGCAAATACGGTACTTAACTTTAATCAGTATATTAAACTGTTTACTGAGTAAAACAAACAAATTGCTTCAAGATTCTAAGACCATTTAAAAGGGAGTTTATTTGTGTAAGTTTTATACTTTGTGTTCATTGATGGTCTGTCTCCCTGCGGTGACTCAAACACGCAGCTTTCAAATGAACTGAAAATTGAGTAGCAATCTCAGAAGCTTGCTCAAAAGACTTTCATGTCATGAGTGTGAAGTTTGACAGTCTCTGCTACTTCACAAGATATCCCTGATGGGGATGGCCCTTGTGGATAACAAGCTCTGTCTGTTATTTGCAGTGGGAAGCATTGTCTGGGAGTTATTCGAAGCAAGAATCGCCCTGATAGGGATTGCTCTTCCCATTAATCTTGTCCATCTTGTGAAGTTTGCACCTCAACTTCAGACGAGATCTGCCTGTTTTCTTTTCCCTGCGCAAAGTCAATGGAAATTTTTCTCAGGAAGCAGATTGTAAGTGTTCACTCAAAATGCGCACACACATACAAACACATGCCAAGCCTGTGCTAGACCGCAGTCAATGGAAACTAGTCTAAATTTGTTGCCATCTTTCAGTTGAGATCGAGGTCCCATCTATTCTGCTGGTGAATGTAAAAAAAAACCCATGGCACTAAAGAACAAGAGACACGTATCTGGTCAATATACATATCTCAACCAACACCTAAAATATTATCTGGTCATTCTTACATGGCTGTGGGAGCTTGCTATGCGCAAGTTGGCTGACACTTTTCCTACATGAAAACATTGCAACCAATGAAGTACTTAACGAAAGTGCTTTGGGACATTCTGAAGTGATGAAAAACACTAAATAAATGCAAGTCTTTCTTTTTCTGATTAACCTTGCCCCAGCTTAAGATCTGAATTAAAAGTTTTATGATTTGAAATGGGACAGAACTGAGTTCCATCATGGTGGTCCTCTTCCTTCAGGTGCCAGGGCGTTAATTGGCAACCATGGACTTCCATTGGATTGGTCCATGACTATACTTGGCAAAGTACTCCAGTGGTTCGCCATGGCCTTCTGCAGTATGGCTAACCAGGAAACTCTCCTGCTCTTAATGCCTGCTATCAGGCATATTTGAAGGATTTACAGGCTGATAACAACCTGTTTGGCCACATCATGAATGCACATTCCGTGGCCATCAAGTCTTGTAGTGGGACTTGAACCGGGAGCTTCTGGCCCAGAGTTAGGGATGCTACCACTGTGTCACAGGACCTCCCCTCCATCGTGGTACTGGTATTAAATGTTGAGAGATAATGCTGAAGCACCAACACTCAATGCCATGAAGTGAGATTCCCTGGTACAGTTCCCCAGCCCATTCAATTCTTGATCTGAGGCAGATTGAACACGGATGCTGAGCCAGGCAGCAATTGAATTTTAAGAAGAGAAATGACAACCTGGGCTGTACATTACACCCGCTAGTAGCTAGCAATGGGCTAACCTACTGATTGTGACCTACCCTCTCACAACATACAACTGCTCTACGCAGGACTCAGTCACAGCAGGAGGCACAAAGGGGGACATCAGAAACACTTTAAGGATGTCGTCATAGCATCCCTAAAGAGATCAAACACCCTCACCCATGGGACCGACCAAAATGGGGAAGGCTCACTTGGGAAGGCACCGAACACATGAAGAGCCTTCGTTGGGAGCATGCAGAGACAAAGTTGAGAGGTGTCAGAGGGAGCACACAAACCTCCAAACAACTCGTCTACCCAACCCTTCAGGCACCACCTGCCTCGCATGTGGCAGAGTTTGCAGATCGCACATTGGACTTATCAACCATCTCAGAACCCATCGGCCCAGAGTGGAAGCAAGTCACTCTCAACCCTGAGGGACTGCCTATAAAGGGACCCTCTCACCAGCAAAAACGAGGGGCAAGGAAAGCTAAAGAGTGATCACAATTTAACCTCGAAGAGTGAGAAAAAGTGTTTTTTAAAGAAAAGGATTGTGTGCAATGGCAATAATTAGAGGTCCCTGACTTGCAAAAACCAGAAATTAGCTATGTTAAGCAAACCAGGCAATTTGCATATACAAGACAAGCTGACTTGACCACCTTCCAGTGACCACAATCTGTGAGGAACTTCAAAGCAAAACATCACCACTTATAAATCCTCGGAGAATGCTAAATGACAGTATTATGATTTTGGCTCACATCAACTTCCAAGTTCACAAGACAAAGGCAGTTCATTTCCTAAATTAGATTGATGAAGATGAAGTGTGATCCTGATATCATGCTGCATCGGACGTCCTTGATGAACTGACAATGAGCTCAGAGTGCACTGTGAGGCCAATGTCCTCGGTATTGTCCCTTGCATTCTTGACCTCAAGTCACTTCTGTGTGGTTCTTGTTATCTGGGCTCTGCTAAATGAGGACGAAAAGTTATATGTTACATGAGGAGAGGCTGCAGCCCTCACAGTAGGCCAAGAGGAGATCTAACAGAGATTGTTTTCAAAGTAACTCAGTGTAGGGTTTTGATTGAGCCAATAGGGAAAGACTATTTCCTCTGGTAGGCGAGTGGAAGCAGGAAGCAGGAAGGAAGATGAGGAGAATATTTTATTCTCTGCAGGAAATTGTGGGAGTGTGGAATATTTTGCCACAGGGAATAGAAGAGGCAGAGAACATTACATTTTTTAAAGGAACGGGCCTAATATTTTCAGCAGTGTAAGTTACAGGACTATGGGGTGAAAGTAGGACAGTGGATTCATTTCAGATTTCTCTAGCAATGAACTGGCACAAATAGGATGGACGGAGTGGCCTCCCCTGTGCTGTAAATGGCTGTGGTATATAATCAAGTGACCTGTTGTGGGGAATTGATAACTTCCCAGGCCAAACCAAAGCAAAACCAGTGCATCCTGGTGTTGTGGAGTCCACAAACAAGCTGGACAAGGCCAGGTATCAGTAGGTAGAAAACTTCTTGCATGCGCCAAGGTTTTGCTGAGGTAGGGTATGACAGCTTGCCCTGTTAGTTATACTCACTCGTGCACATTTTAGGTTTTAAAATATTTTTTCTGTCTTGCTCTCATCAGGACAGATGCGAGAATGCCAAATTTCAAACGAAACAGCAATTAAAACTGCATGAGAAAAGGGGTGCTGGTTGGTTAGCAAGTCAGCTCTGATTGGTTGAGATGTTGTCATGGCGAATGCACCAAGGAGCTATTGTCCCCTATGCTTTTGTTTATTCAAAAAAATGTACAATGTCTTTACATACACCTTTTGCCTGCAGAGTATGCATGTATCGTACTTATGAATGGGCCTAAGGCCACCATTTTTGGACCTGAAAAGTGCCCAGTCTACCTCAAATTACCCTGGATGGCTAAAGTATCTCAAAAATTTGAGCAACAGGTGAAGGTAGCCATTCCACGCTGCTACTATGCAGCAACAACACAAGTGGTGTTTTCCACTAACAGGATACTGCCATCAAGCTGAAAGGACGCTCTGCCTACTGCGCAAATGAGTAACGTGGTGTATGAATTTCAGTGTCAGTGCAATGCCAGGTACACAGATCGTATGTCATAATGACTGGTGGATTGTATCAAAAATCATGTCCTTTCGACTGTTCATAATAGGCAGAATACTGATTGCACTCAACCAACACATGTTTGCAAAAATCAGAACACAATGTCTAATGTTAGATGTGATTCCGTGATTGGACAGCACTTGCTTAACAATCCCAAGTGTGCCTAAGAATTACACTAACAATCAATTTCAGGTTATCAGTTGCAATGTAGCTCAATTATGCTTGCTAGAAGCTACACATATTCATATGCCAGGGACCTGTCTTCTGCAGGCAAAAGGAATGTGTCCAAACATTGCATCTTTTTTGAATAAACTCAGGCATGGGGAACAATAACTCCTTGGTGTATTCACCATGGTAATGTGTTGTCCAATCAGAGCTGACATGCCAACCAATCAACAGCCCTTTTCTCATGCAGTATAAATTGTTGGTCCCTTTGAAATTTGGCATTCTTGTGTCTGCCCTGATGAGTGTAAGATGAAAAGCTTCGACAACATGTCTCTTTTTTCAGCTATACTCAGGTTCTTTACTATCAAGTGACTATTAATATTTTTTCCCACAAAGTTGTTGGAAGTAGATAGAGAAAAACTATTCCAGTTGACAAAAGGGTCAAGACCAACAGAACACTGATTTAAGGTGATTGGCAAAAGAACCAAGAGGGAAAACATTCTTTTTCCATGGTGCAAATGGTTAGGATCTGGAATGCACTGCCTGAGAGTGTGATGGAGGCATGTTTTAATCTTGGTTTATGAAAGGGAATCGGATAAGCACCTGTGGAAAAGAAAATTGCAGGGCTACAGAGAAAGGGTGGGAGAGTGGGACTAACTGAATTGCTCCAACATGGAGCTGGCTCAGTTATGACAGGTAGCATGGACTCCTTCTGTACTATAACCATCTTATGATTTTAAGTGTAAGCTGTTAATGGTGCGGCATGGGCAACAGGGCATCTGGAATCTTGATGAATGATGGGGCCAGTGTATCTCCTTAACCAATAAGATTAACAGATGGAAAAATAGACTGAGAAGTGACTAAGAAGGGTGAATTAGAGTGAGTGAATTTAAAGTCAAATCAGAGAGGGAAAGAAAGATTGAATTAAAATGGGATAAACGAGACAGAGATTATAAGATCAAAAGTTAAGTTTAAAATGTGACATATTTTAAATCTCCATCAACAATTCACAGCCTGAAGGGATGAGACTTTATCCTTTTAATTGTTCACTTTCTAGGCAAGAGAGGTTGATTGGCTCTCATTAACAATTATCATATTATTTAAAGGGTAGGCATGCTGTTAATTATGGGATTTAACTTTTGGTGATGAGCTTAATGGGCAATTAATGTGGAAATGCTGTGGCTTCATGAGAATCATGGGGAGCTTAATGTTGAGATGCTGTTCTAGTAAAGGGAAGTGGAGTGACACTTATCAGCCAGCAACTTGTGTCGATTACCTTCCTCGCTACAAGTTGCTGGCCACTTTGCATACTAATGATGGCAAGTATCATTTAGACATCATTATTCTTCTAGCAAAATTCGGAAATAAATGCACCTAGTTGAAGCCGCCAAGTAATGTGTTTAATTTGGTGGAATGAAGGGATTATTGTTAAGAGAGGCAAAATTTTTTTAAAAATACAATAGAAAAGTTACTTTCAAACGGAAAGCTAGGTATTAACGGAGAGGAGTTTGTGTGTGTGAGTCAGAGGCATGTAAGATCTAACTAGCCTGTAAGCCTAGGACTGTGTCTGCAAAGGATCCTCATTTTGAATTCATAAGGTCAAATGTGCTTTGCCTGGTGTCTGTTTAAAGTCTATGGGTTACTGTTGCCTAGGTGAGGATATATCTGGGAGTGATTAATTTGGGGATTTGTTTAAAAGTTATTATGGTAGTAATTTGTAGACATGTATATGTGTTTAATTTCTTGTTAAATTAATAAATGCTTAATTTAGTTTTATATAAAAAAAACCTTTTGGGGCTTGGTGGTTTTATTCCTGAATTCAGAGCTGCATCTCAAACATATCAATTAAAAATATAGGTTATGACAGTTGTTCAAGTTTCCCTCTGGGATTTTAAATAACTCAGCCTTCACCAACTGCTGTGTCATAACAAGAACTAAGCATTGATCCAAATTTGTATAGCCTTTATGCTGAAAAAAACCTCTCATTTAACAAGTGTTAATGTTGTGACATTCACTGTCTTCCTCCCAAAGTGTATGTCTGATGAGTCAACCGCTAATGATAATGAATTCATCTATCTCCCCCTAGTCTGCAACCCTGCATTTATTTATTTTTTATTCTTTTCACCGGACATCGCTAACTAGGCCAGCATTTTTATTGTCCATCCCTAATTGCCCTTGAGATGGTGGTGGTGAGCTGCCTTCTTCAACTGCTGCAGTCCATGTGGTGTAGGTACACCCACAGTGCTGTTAGGAAGAGAGAGTTCCAGGGTTTTGACCCAGCGGCAATGAAGGAACGACGATATAGTTCAAAGTCAGGATGGTGAGTAGCTTGGGGGGATCTTCCAGGTGGTGGTGTTCCCATGTGTCTGCTGCCCTTGTCCTTCTAGATGGTAGAGGTCATGGGTTTGGGAGGTGCTGTCGAAGGAGCCTTGGTGAGTTGCTACAGTGCATCTTGTAGATGGTACACATGGCTGCCATCATGCTTTGTTGGTGGAGGGAGTGTATGTTGAAGGTGGTGGAGATGGTGCCAATCAAGTAGGCTGCTTTGTCTTGGATGGTGTTGAGCTTCTTGAGTGTTGTTGGAGCTGCACTCAACCAGGCAAGTGAAGAGTATTCCATCACACTCCTGATTTGTGCCTTGTAGATGGTGGACAGGTTTTAAGGAGTCAAGAGATGAGTTACTCGCCATAGGATTCCTAGTCAATGACCTGCTCTTGTAGCCACAGTATTTACATGGCTATTTATTTATATTGTTCTCTTGTCAGCAGTTAAAATCATTCCAACATCTGACTGGAGTCTACAAATGAAATTCTGACTTACCTCCAAAGACCAACAATTTGATTAACAATCTAAAATCTAAAGCTCTGCAGAATCTCACCAAGGCTCCTTAGACAGCACCTTCCAAACCCATGACCACTACCATCTAGAAGGACAAGGGCAGCAGATGCACGGGAACACCACCACCTGGAAGTTCCCCTCCAAGTCACTCACCATCCTGACCTGGAAATATATCGCCGTTCCTTCGCTGTCGCTGGGTCAAAATCCTGGAACTCCCTCCCTAACAGCACTGTGGGTGTACCTACACCACATGGACTGTAGCGGTTCAAGAAGGCAGCTCACCACCACCTTCTCAAGGGCAATTAGGGATGGGCAATAAATGCTGGCCTAGCCAGAACGCCCACATCCCGTGAATGAATTTTTTAAAAACTCAACTACTCAACAGATCAAAGAAGCTGCCTGTGTTTTTCAGAGAAATAGGCTCAATTTTTATTTTACAGTTCAGTGAGCAGAGAGAGGTTTCCACTTAAACTTTAATTACTGATGAAACACATTTACCTTGTATATTTAAAGGTATATATTTTTTTAAAAAAACAACATGGAAGTTTTCCTTATTCAATGCTTTGCTTTTCTCACGATGGCACCAGACTTAAATTCCAGTGCTCCCGGGATAAAACCCAACAAAACACTGTTACTACGGCAAAAGATCTCGGCTGCTCTGCATTCTAAGCTTGTTTGCGCATCAACCTCTCTCTCCTGCTCTCCTACGTAACCTTTGATTTCTGACATCCCACCCTTTAAAACACACACACACACACACACACACACAAACACACATCTTATCATCTACCAACAACATGGTTTCACCCAAACAGAATCTTCCTTTTAACATGGGCATAATTTACTCTTTGTGCACCCACTTCAGTTACGGCAATCTGTCTTATCTACGCACTGCAGTTGCTTGGGAACACCAGTTATTCAGGGGAAGTGTGGCTTGAGCAAGATAGCTGCGTCGTGTGCCATTTTAAGTCCTGCGTTTAGTGTTGAATATTCTGGGAGGTGCATGGATATCATCCCAGAAAGTATTATCGCTGAAAGCAAGAGCGCATTTTGGAGATTACGTTAAATAAACCCTTTACAATTCAGCACCACTGAACAGTCCCTTTCAACGAACCTGGTAAGCTGTTACTTTTGGCAGCCGCCTGCAGGCCATAGGCTGAAAGCCAAAGTTAGCTCATTTTTAGGACAACTGCAAGTATACAGAAATAAATAAACCAATAAGTAGAACATTCTAGCTGATAGACCGGATGCAGAGCCAACGTGACTGGTATTGAATCCTTTCAGCACTGAAGGGGTCCTCACAGATCCTCTCTGCTCGCTGGTCAGCTGAACCCGAGGGGAGAGCGGAGAGGAAAAACAGATGCTGCCTTGTAACATATGTCAAGGCTATTTAGCAAGTTGGGCAAAGGTTGTGGGGCGGGGAGGCAGCCAAACGATAGGTGGAGGCGGGAGTAAATGTTGATCAAAGAAATTCCAGCAGTACGCTTTGTAATCTCAGCACCACACAAGTGGGAGCCAGGAAACCTTCTCCCATGGGAGAAACACTTCTCTTTCCCGGTTGAAAGCTTAGAAGAGGTCAGCATCAGGGAGCAGTTGTTCCAGAAGATGAGAAAAATGTTTATCACTAGGCCACCCCTGGTATCCTTTTCCCAAAGGCTGTCTATTTTCTCTCTTGTTCCCATGCAGCCCCTAATTTGGAGTTGTGGGGGTGGGTGGGGCAGGGGGCGGGGGGGGGGTGGATGCTGTGGGGAAAAGGGTGAAAGACACATTTCACACTAAATGGGATATGAAGAGTCAGTGGGTAGGCTCACGGTGACACTTCAGGTTGCCAACTCCCCAGGGTTAATTCCTGGGGACAAAGACCTATCCTTTGGACACCACTGTGAGCACCTTGGAAGAATAACCATTGGCACTTTAACGCAAAATTATGTTTTTGTAACATTTTCATTGCACAATTTCATTTATTGATTGTAAAAATAATTGGTGAGGGCAAAAATTCCGAGGGGGGTGATTGGAGGTTGGGGGGGGGGTCATGTGGTGAAGCCTCCAGGAATACACCCAACCAGAGTTAGCAACCCAAGTTAGTGCGCACAGTCTGCACAGTCTTTTTAGAACTCTTGAACACAGCAGCGTAGTGGCTTACCCAGGGAATTTTCCAAGCTGCAAGTAGGGCAGATGAGAGCCATAAAAGAAACCTTAAGTGCCATGGAAAGTGAAGCCAGTTTTATTTTTATACATTCCATAAGAAGCCAAGAACAGGCAATATAAATTTTGCAATGTTTAATTCATGAACACTTGTTGATAGGCACGTTTAGAACTCCCCATCTGGCCTCGTCGGAGTCTCTCCGCCCCCTGTGGAACTGATCCCAAAGCTGATCCCAAGACAGCAGAGAGTTTACAGGTCTCTGCACAGGCAGTGACAGACAGGGTTGGGGTGCAGGTCTACAATGATTGGGGATTGTTAAGAAAGCTAGGGGAGGGGTAAACAGTCAAAGACCTCACTCACTCGCAGGGCAGTACTTAATGAAGCGACGGGGGAGGGGGAAGTATCGACCACTCGCTGGAGAGCCGGCAAAAATCCCACTTCGTCTCTTTTAGGGAAGGCCCACTTAACTGGACAGCAGTGGACCTTCCCCAGGATCAAGGACCCCAGGGGCGGATGCCCCGCCCGCTGAGAGCTGCGTGCCAGTCAGAGGCTGGCAGCCCTATTGGACGGCCATGCCACTGTGGAGGCGGTGGCTGCTGCTGGTACAAGACCCACTCGAGTCCTAGGATTGTCACTGGATACTAGGCCAAAGGTGACAGGAGAGGGAGGGGGGGGTGTTGGCAGCAAGGGCAGGGGAGCGGCTTTCAGTGGGCACTCCCCTCTGCCTTCCTGATGCCGGGTCCCCCGATCAGGCACTGTGTGCCTTTGAATGAGGAACGCTGCCCACCCCATCCAACCCAATGGGAACCCGCAAGCAACAGGTTTGCCTTTTGCGCCTGCCGCATGGTAAGTACCCTCATCCGCCACTGGGTTAGTAGCAGTGGCAGTGGGGTGAGGCCCTTAGGGGGGCATTAATTGCCTAGGCCTCTTGATCACTATTCAGTGTTGCCTGCTTAAACCTCCCATTTGTCTTTACATTTGTAAAGCTGATGCAAAGCCCTGCCCCTACTGGCTGCTGCTGGTTAGGTGGGAATTCTTGCTGGATCCCAGCAGGGAACCAGGAGCAGGCAGGATCGAGAGGAGGAGCTGAGGGGAGAATTGCTGTGGGGAAGTTTGCATCATCATCATCCTGTGCAGCACAGGTTGGCAACCAAATGTAGAAACCTTGGCTGAATTTTGCACACTCCCCATCTCACCTCCACCCATCTCCTAGAAAACCCAGGCATGTTGTAGAAAAACCTACCACTGCAGCATCATCCCAGTTTTTTAAACCATTCATTCACGGGATGTGGGCTTCGCTGGCTGGGCCAGCATTTATTGCCCATCCCTAGTTGCTCTTGAGAAGGTGGTGGTGAGCTGCCTTCTTGAACCGCTGCGGTCCCTGTGCTGTAGGTACACCCACAGTGCTGTTAGGAAGGGAATTCCAGGATTTTGACCCAGTGACAGTGAAGGAACGGCGACATGTTTCCAAGTCAGGATGGTTTCCCAAACTTGGAGGAGAACTTCCAGGTGGTGGTGTTCCCTTGTATCTGCTGCCCTTGTCCTTCTAGATGGTAGTGGTTGTGAGTTTGGAAGGTGCTGTCTAAGGAGCCTTGGTGAGTTCCTGCAGTGCACTTTATAGATGGTACACACTGCTGCTACTGTGCTTCGATGGTGGAGGGAGTGAATGTTTGTGAAAGGGGTGCCAATTAAGCTTTGTCCTAGATGGTGTCGAGCTTCTTTAGTGTTGTGGGAGCTGCACTCATCCAGGCAGGTGGGGAAGTATTCCATCACACCCCTGACTAATGCCTTGCAGATGGTGGACAGGCTTTGGGGAGACAGGAGGTGAGTTAATTGCCACAGGATTCCTAACCTCTGACCTGCTCATGTAGCCACAGTATTTATATGGCTACTCCAGTTCAGTTTCTGGTCAATGATAACCACCAGGATGTTGATAGTGGGGGATTCAGTGATGGTAATGCTATTGAATGTCAAGGGGCGGTGCTTATATGCTCTCTCATTGTAGATGGCCATTGCCTGGCGTTGTGTGGTGTGAATGTTACTTGCCACTTGTCATCCAAGCCTGGATATTGTCCAGGTCTTGCTGCATTTGGACATGGACTGCTTCAGTATCTGAGGAGTCACGGATGGTGCTGAACAACATTGTGCAATCATCAGCGAACATCCCCACTTCTGACCTTCTGATGAAAGGAAGCTCATTGATGAAGCAGCTGAAGATGGTTGAGTCTAGGACACTACCCTGAGGAACTCCTGCAGTGATGTCGTGGAACTGAGATGATTGACCTCCAACAACCACAACCATCTTTCTTTGTTCTAGGTATGACTCCAGCCAGCGGAGAGTCACCCCGGGAGTTCAGCTCTTTTGTCCATGTTTGAACCAAGACTGTAATGAGGTCAGAAGCTGAGTGATTCTGGCGGAACCCAAACTGGGCATCAGTGAGCAGGTTATTGCTAAGCAAGTGCCGCTTGATAGCACTGTTGATGGCCCCTTCCATCACTTTACTGATGATTGAGAGGAGACTGATGGGGCGGTAATGGCTGGGTTGGATTTGTCTTGCTTTTTGTGTACAGGACATACCTGGGCAATTTTCCACATTTCTGGGTAGATGCCAGTGTTGTAGCTGTACTAAAACAGCTTGGCTAGGAGTGTGGCAAGATCTAGAGCACAAGTCTTCAGTACTATTGCCGAAATATTGTCAGGGCCCATAGCCTTTGCACTATCCAGTGCCTTCAGCCATTTCTTGATATTATGTGGAGTGAATCAAATTGGCTGAAGAGCGGCATCTGTGATGCTGGGGTCCTCCAGAGGAGGCCAAGATGGATCATCCACTTGGCACTCCGGCTGAAGATTGTTGTGAATGCATTAGCCTTATCCTCTGCACTGTTGTGCTGGGCTCCTCCATCATTGAGGATGGTGATATTTTTGAAGCCTCCTCCTCCATTGAGTTGTTTAATTGTCCACCACCATTCACGACTGGGTGTGGCACTGCAGAGCTTAGGTCTGTTGGTTGTGGGATTGCTTAGCTCTGTCTATCGCTTGCTGCTTATGCTGTTTGTCACACATGTAATCATGTGTTATAGCTTCACCAGGTTGACACCTCATTTTTTGGTATGCCTGGTGCTGTTCCTGGCATGCCCTCTTGCATCCTTCATTGAACCAGAGTTGATTCCCTGGCTTGATGGTAGTGGTAGAGTGGGGGATATGCCGGGCCATGAGGTTACAGATTGTGTTTGAGTGCAATTCTGCTGTTGGTGATGACCTCATGGATGCCCAGTCTTGAGCTGCTAGATCTATTCAAAATCTATTCCATTTAGCACAGTGATAGTGCCACACAACATGATGAAGGGTCTCCACAATGACCGTGCGGTGGTCACTCCTACCGATACTATCATGGACAGATTCATCTGCGGCCGGCAGGTTGGTGAGGGTAAGTATGTTTTTCCCTCTTGTTGGTTCCCTCACCAACTGCTGCAGGGCCATTCTAGCTATGTCCTTTAGGACTTGGCCTGTGGTAGTGCTACCGAGCCACTCTTGCTGATGAACAACCCCCAACCCAACCCAGAGTACATCCTGTGCCCTTGGCACCCTCCAAGTGGAGGAGTATTGATTCATCAGCTGAAGGGGAGGGCGGTATGTGGTAATCAGCAGGAGGTTTCCTTGTCCATGTTTGACCTGACGCCATGAGACTTCATTATTACTGTCAGGGCCAATAAGTAAGTTTATTCTTTCTAATGCAGCAAAATTACATTAAATACAGCGAGTGTTCCAGATAAAAGCAAAATAATTATTTATTTACAATGCAGGAGCATGAATAACAGTATCTGTATCAGTATAACAGTATCAATATAATATCAGTATCAGTATAAAAGTAACAATAACAGTATCTCGTTGTCTACAATCTGTTGTGACTGATACTTAGAGGGAACTTCACCACTGACATTGGTAAAACTGAATAATGTAGTCATATAGATTTAACATTAACTCTGTCATGCTGTTGTTCCCCTAGTTTTTGAGTGTTTAGTCAAATTTATTGTCATTGTGAGTTAAGCCAGTGAGTGGTTGAAATATGATCAGATGCATTACACTAGTTAGTTCATTTTAGCTGAGTTGCTGGCAGCGTTATTTTCTCTCCTTCAAAGGAGAAAAAGAGTGTGAGTGTGTGTGTGTGAATGTGAGTGTGTGAATGTAAGTGTGCGACTGTGTGAGTGTGAATGTGAGTGTGAGTGTGAATGTGAGAGTGTGAATGTGAGTACGTGATTATGTGAGTGTGAATGTGAGTGTGAGAGTGTGGGTGCGAATGTGAGTGTGCGAGTGTGAATGTGAGTGTGACAGTGTGAATGTGAGAGTGTGAGTGTGAATGTGACAGTGTGAATGTGAGTGTGTGACTATGTGAGTGTGAATGTGAGTGTGTGAGTGTGAATGGGAGTGTGCGAGTGTGAATGTGAGAGTGTGAGTGTGAATGTGAGTGTGTGAATGTGACAGTGTGAATGTGAGAGTGTGAGTGTGAGTGTGAATCTAAGTGTGACAGTGTGAATGTGAGTGTGTGAGTGTGAATGTGAGATTGTGAGTATGAATGTGACGGTGTGAATATGAGTGTGTCAGTGTGAATGTGAGTGTAACAGTGTGAATGTGAGTGTGAGAGTGTGAATGTGAGAGTGTGAGTGTGAATGTGAGTGTGTGACTATGCGAGTGTGAATGTGAGTGTGTCAGTGTGAATGTGAGGGTAACAGTGTGAATGTGAGAGTGTGAGTGTGAATGTGAGAGTGTGAGTGTGACAGTGTGAATGTGAGTGTGTGACTATGCAAGTGTGAATGTGAGTGTGAGAGTGTGAATGTGAGAGTGTGAGTGTGACAGTGTGAAAGTGAATGTGTGACTATGTATGTGAGTGTGTGAGTGTGAATATGAGTGTGTGAGTGTGAATGTGAGTGTGTGAGTGTGACAGTGTGAAAGTGAATGTGTGACTATGAATGTGAGTGTGAGTGTGAATGTGAGTGTGTGTGAATATGAGTGTGTGTGTATGTGTGAATGGGAGTGTGTGAGTGTGACAGTGTGAAAGTGAATGTGTGTGTGACTATGTGAGTGTGTCAGTGTGAATGTGAGCATGACAGTGTGAATGTGAGTGTGAGAGTGTGAATGTGAGAGTGAGTGTGACAATATGAAAGTGAATCTGTGACTATGTGAGTGTGTGAGTGTGAATGTGAGAGTGAGTGTGACAGTGTGAAAGTGAATGTGTGTGTGACTATGCGAGTGTGTCAGTGTGAATGTGAGCATGACAGTGTGAATGTGAGTGTGAGAGTGTGAATGTGAGAGTGAGTTTGACAGTGTGAAAGTGAATGTGTGACTATGTGAGTGTGTGAGTGTGAATGTGAGTGTGAGTGTGACAGTGTGAAAGTGAATGTGTGACTATGAATGTGAGTGTGTGAGTGTGACTATGAATGTGAGTGTGAGTGTGAATGTGAGTGTGTGAGTGTGACAGTGTAAAAGTGAATGCGTGACTGTGAATGTGAGTGTGAATGTGTGTGAGTGTGAATGTGTGAGTGTGAATGTGAGTGTGTGAGTGTGAATGTGCATGTGTGAGTGTGAGTGTGTGAGTGTGAATGGGAGTGTGTGAATGTGAGTGTGAGTGTGAGTGTGTGAGTGTGAATGGGAGTGTGTGAGTGTGAGTGTGAATGGGAGTGTGAGTGTGAGTGTGTGAGTGTGAATGGGAGTGTGTGAGTGTGAATGGGAGTGTGTGAATGTGAGTGTGAGTGTGTGAGTGTGAATGGGAGTGTGTGAATGTGAATGGGAGTGTGTGAGTGTGAGTGTGAATGGGAGTGTGAGTGTGAGTGTGTGAGTGCGTGTTGGGGCGGGGAAAACTGGGGTTGGAGTTCAGCTTTGATGAACTCGACAGTTCAATCGGGCAGCCTTACAAAGAGTAGTTAACACTTGAGTGAGCTACCAGGGGGCCCACTGTAACCTGTGGAATGTAATACTGGCAACAAGGTCAATGCTGAAAAAGAAACAAATGGATGACTTGCATTTATATAGCTCCTTTCATGACCTCAGGATGTCCCAAAACGCTTTACAACCAATGAAGTATTTTGAAATATAGTCACTGTCCTAATGTGGGAAATGAAGGGGAAAAAGTGAGTTTAAAAATAAAGCTTAGTTACTGAGTAGTGAGGTGTGTTTTGGAGGCAGATGGTGGTGTGGTGGGAATATCACTAGACTAGTAACCCAGAGACCCAAGCTAATGGCCTGGGAACATGGGTTCAAATCTGACTATAGCACCTGTTAGAGTTCAAATCCAATTAACAAAATCTGCTTCTGTGAGGGTGAACAAACTATCATCAATGGTCATTAAAACCCATCTGGTTCACAAATACCCTTTCAGGAAGGAAACCTGTTTGTTTTCCCCTGGTCTGGCTTATGGATCCTTTTGGAGTCTTAACGGTTGACTCTTAACTGCCCCCTGAAGTGGCCCACCAGCCATTTCAGTTCAAGGGCAATTAGGGATGGGCAACACACGCTGGTCTGGAGCAGCGACGCCCACATCCCATGAAAGAATACATTTTTTAAAAACCACTCGCCAGTGTGACATGAAGGCCCTAAACATCGATTATCGCACCCGGGAGACTGTAACTGATGACAGGGGGAAAATGGTGACATCACCTTGCATCACCGTGACGATCAGTGGCGAAAGCAGCTTGACGACAGAGATGCCAACACCTCGTGCGTGGCAACCTGCCTCTCACGGACCATGGTCTCCTCCACCATCAGCAAGAGTGCAGCATGTGAATCTACCCCCATCCTCAGTTTGAATTGCTGTATGCCCATCGTCTTAGGCAGATGCAAGGATGCTGACGACTCAAGTCATTTCATAGTCCCTTTCTCTGTCTCACTCTTACACACACTATTTCGCCAGAGTTCATCACAGAAATAAACCAGCGAGAGTTTCCATCAACTTATTTAAATGCTGCTGATGGCAGGACTCTCCCTTTAAGTTACAAGTTCACCCTTCCTCGTGAATTACAGTGTTCAGTCATAGCAATGGCTGCTGAAATGTCCTATAGCATCTCTGGTAGCAAAGAGCATGCACTGATAATTTGCGGTTAATAAGTTTAATGGCTATCTTATCGCTGAGCTGTACAGCCAAATCCTAGATTGGCCCAGGTTTGATTCTTAAGAAGTTCAAGACAAAACCAAAACCCACTGCCTTAACCAAAAAAAATCAATAAAATACAACCTAGTGAGAAGCTGTAACATCTGTCGGAGCGAGAGAGAGGATTCTACCTCTCCAGTGATTGAGCGGCTGCTCTGTTGGTGACAGTTTTACAAAAGGTTATTGTGTCTTCATTCATTCAACTTGGAAAGGAAATTTTTACATAGAATTTACGCTACAGGAACAGGCCATTCAGCCCGAATGTCCATGCTGGTGTTTATGCTGCAAATAAGCTTCTTCAAACTCTATTTCATCTAACGTTGCTGCCGATTCCTTTCTCCCTTGTATGTTTATATAGCTCCCCCTTAGTGGATCTGTGCTGTTCACCTCAGCTACTCCGTGTGGTAGTGAGTTCCCCATTCCGACCACACTCTGGGTAAAAAAATTTTGAACTGGGTTTTATATTTATGCCTCCTAATCTCATCTCCCCACAGTGGGAACACTGTCTCTATGTCTACCCTCTTTAATAATGAGTGTTTGCAGTGGCTGTACTGAGGGAGTGCTGCATTGTCAGAGCTGCTGTCTTCTGGATGACAGGTTAAACCTAAGTCCCATCAGCCTGATCAAGGGGATGTAAAAGATCCCAAAGCACTATTTTGAAGAAGAGCAGGGAAGTTATGTCTGGTGCCCTGGTCTATATTTATCCCTCAAATCAACATCACAAAAAAAAATGTTGACCTGGTCATTATCACATAGCTGTTTTTGGGAGCTTGCTGTGCACTAACTGGCTGCTTTGTTTCCTACATTTTAACAGTGACTGTATTTTGAAAGTATTTAATTGGCTGTAAAGCGCTTTGAGATGTCCGGTGGTTGTGAAAAGTGCTGTTTAAATGCAAGTCTGTTTTGCTTATAATCTTGAAGACCTCCATCAGGTCACACTTCAACCTTCTCTTTCTCTACAAAACAAAAGAGCCACAGCCTGATTAATTTTTCTTGTTGGGTATAACCACTCTGATCTTGCAGCATTTTACTCAAAGTCAATTCTTACACCTTCTCCAGCGTCTTTGTCTCCTTTTTATTATATGGAGACCAAAAATATTCACAGCATTACAAGTGTGGTCACGAGGAAAAGACTGTTTGAGGACCAGGGTCACAAACCTGGGACAAAGGTCAAGGTTGACCGGGCAGCAGTGATCCCCGCGCTCCGATATGCTTCACAGCCTCGGACAGCCGATAAGCAGCACCTCAAGCACTGGAGAAGTATCACCAGGGGTTCCCTTCGCAAGATTCCCCAAGTCCCGAAGGCAAGAAAGATGGTTCGACCACAGCGTCCTCTCCCATGCATCGAGGCGCTAATCGCTGAACACCAGCTCTGCTGGGTGGCGGGTGTAGCTCGTGTGCCTGAGACCAGACTCCCCAAGCAACTGTTCTACTTGGAACTTGGGCACTCCCAGGCGGACAGCGGAAACGCTTTAGGGATCTCCTCAAAGTATCCCTGGGGCCGACAAGTATCCCTGCTGACTCATGGGAGTCCCTGGCTTATGACCGACCAAATTGGAGACGGCTCATTCGGGAAGGCACCGAACACGTCGAGAGGTTTGGTTGGGAGAGCACAGAGAAGGATTCGAGGCATCGGAGGGAGCGCGCAAACCTCCAATCGGTCCAGCTACTCAACCCCTTCAAGCAGCACCTGACCAGCATGTGACAGAGTCTGCAGATTGCACATGGAGCCTCAGAACCCGTGGAATCAGAGTGGAAGCAAGTCACCCTTAATCCCGAGACATGGTCTAACTCAAGTTCTGTACAAGAAAACTTTAGGCTGCATGAAGGCATTATAAAAAAAAAAAATTGAGCTTCATGACATTGAAACCTTCCAATTCTGCATTTAGGCACAGGACTCTCAAAATTTACTGGAATTGTGTGTAAAACACATCATTGAGTATGTGGTTCTTTGCTGCCATCTAGTGATCTTTGAGAGAAATAATGAGCACTAGAGGAGATGAGTGATTGCTTTGTGTATTTGTCGTCACTATAACAACCAGGAACACCAATACTTGGGCAAGGTCTGCCTTCATTCTGAGCTGGCATTGTCTGCTGTTTAAATAAGGGAGGAAATTCAGAACATTTCTGGAGAAATGAATTCTTCTTTATCAAGGTAAGGGCAAAGTGTCCACATTCAGAAATGTTGCCTTAGAATAGTGAGAAGAAAAAGGGTGAGATTTAAAAAGTGGGACTGCGTCAGCCATTGATGCACACAGCAAACCACACAGCTCCCAGTATCAATGCAGCAGTGAATCTAATCAATTTAAGCAGAATTTATTTTTAGATGCTCCATGTCAGGGGGACCCATTTCAGTGCTGTGCCAGCCAGGACTTCTCAAGTTTGGAATATTAACAAGGTCAAGTTCAGCAACCATTTTGAGCCATCTTGCCAAGGTTGAGTCCATTCTAGGGTTTAATTATTTACTGTGCAATGGCTAATGCTTAGAAATTCTCCCCGCATTTTTCTGAATGTGCAAAATGGAGATCTATAAAAGACTTGGCTGACAAATTGAAAAAAATAAAACACCATGGTGTTATGATTTTTGTACTTAAAAGGCATTCTTTGCCAGAGTATCACTTTAAGTCAGAGTTTGTGCTGTGAAGTCACAATAGCGCTGATTGTAGTAAGCAATTCTTTAAATCGCTTTTTTTTTTACTGTCATTGGTTTTCTTCCCCTCTCTCAGAAGGTATTGCCATTTTGCACCATGTGGGAGAGATTTGGGGGAACATTAGGCATTTCAATATTCCCCAATGAATCTAGCCAATTCTAGTGGATATTCTGTATTGTATTCATTTATCAACTTTCCTCCCCCTTTGATCTCTTTCTCAGTCCCCATTGAAATGATTTCAAGTCAGCAAAACTGCAGTTATCCAGACACAGGCATGAACAGGTGACGGTCTCAATACTTCATAGATATCGAATAACCTGCTTTACAATTAATTGCATGCATTCTGTTTCCGTATTTTGCCCATATTCCAACTTGGACCAAGTCCTCTTTGCCCTAAACCAATTGCTGAACTACATTGGCTCCCAATCTGGCAACATCTTGATTTTAAAATTATCATCCTGGTTTTCCATAATCTCCGCCCCACCCGCCCCGCCCCGGGATGGGGGGGCCTACAACCCTCCTGAGATCTCTGCGCTCCTCCAATTCTGGCCTTTTGTTCATTTCTAATTTTCGTCACTCCACCATTGGCGATTGTGCCTTCAGCTGCCTTGGCCCTAAGCAGCTGAAATTCCTTCCATTAGCTTTTTCCTCTCTCTCTACCTCACTACCTCCTTTAAGATGCATCTTAAAACCTACCTCTTTGACCAAACTTTTGTTCCACTGTCCTGATATCTCCTTATGTGTCACAGTGTCAAATGCAGCTTGATGACACCCCTGTGAAGTGCCTTGGGATATTTTATGTTAAAGGTGCCACGTGAATGCAAGTTGTTGCTGTCTAAAAACACAGAAGCTGAAACACATTAACACAAACTACAATCTCTTTCAGACAGCACCAATCTAGCTGGCCTTAGCAACAATCATTGAGTAAGTAGACTGCACCATCAAGCCAGAACCAACAATGTAAAAAAAACATTGAGTGAACTGGCATCTTTCCTTCTCGTCAAAGCTGTAACAGAAATAGTTACTAAAGAGCTCCTGCCTGTATACCATAATTGAAATTCAGGACTTATCTGGAACTGCGCTCCTTGGTCTCGGGATTATGGCCGGGCTCCAAGCCTTCAGGTTAACCCTTTCCCTGCTGTTTTCTCTCCTCAGCGCATTAACAAAGAGCTTCAACCACACCAACATTTACAGCATAAGGAACTGTAAAGGTCCCCACCCGAGTGATGCCACGTAGGACATTACTAATTAGGACACAACCAGACTTAGCTGTGATAAAAAGTTTTTTGCAAGAGTTGCCAGCTATTGTGCTCAGGGTAAATCAGCGCTAACCTGCAATGGGTTTGATTAATATGGTAAACAAAAACAGAATTACCTGGAAAACTCAGCAGGTCTGGCAGCATCGGTGGAGAAGAAATCAGTTAACATTTCGCGTCTTCATGACTCTTCGGCAGAACTGAGTATAGTTAGGAGAAAGGTGAAATATAAGCTGGTCTAAGGTGGGGGGGGCGGGGTGAGAGAGAAGTTGAGGGTGGGATGATTGTGGAGATAAGCAAGCAGTGATAGCAGGGCAGAAGAGACAGGCGGAAATCCTGTCGGAGAACAGAACAATACTTCTTCAGAGAGGGCATTTCTTGAAGAGAGGTGGCAGTCAATTAAACACAGAGATAAAAACAAAAAGCTAAAAGCTACTGCGGATGCTGGAAATCCAAAACAAAAACAGAATTACCTGAAAAAACTCAGCAGGTCTGGCAGCATCGGTGGAGAAGAAATCAGTTAACGTTTCGAGTCTTCATGACCCTTCGGCAGAACTGAGTATAGTGGCTGTTTAATCCAGCTCGTACACTTCCCCTCCACCTCATTTTTACTGACTAAATTTTTCATGCATTTGAAGGCGTTTTGACCAGATTAGCCAGGGAGGAAGCTGTTTCTTCTGTCAGGACAGTCGGTAACCAGAGGACATAGATTTAAGATTATCGGCCAAAAAAGCCAGGATGGAGATGGAGGAGACTCTTTTCTTTTGTGCAGTGTGTTATATTCAAGTGGTCATAAACACCAGCATGGACTGGATGGGCCGAATGGCCTGTATCTGGGCTTTATATCCTATGTAATCCTTTGTATGAAATGCACCGACTGAAAGGGTGGTGGAAGCAAGTTCAATAGCACCTTTTAAAAAAAGGACTAGAATATATACTTGAGAAAAGTCAAACAATTTGGAGCTAGGGGAGTGGGGCTAATTGGAGAATTCTTTCAAAGAGCCAGCACAGACACAACCCGCCAAATGACCTCCTTCTGTGGTGTAAGATTCTATGAAAGCGGCAAATTTATGCTGGAGTACATTTCCATAGATGCCTGTAGGCCAATGATACCTCACCAAAGGGTCAATCATCTCTGGAACCTGAGCTCACAACCGACTTGATGTGAACAACATCAGATTGGTGAGCTTGGTGCTGACTTCACTCTCATCGCCACTATTCCGACAGGGGTGACTTGGCCAAGTGACCAAGAGCAAGGACACTGGGCTGATTTTTCCTTTTCACCCACCTGGGAACACTAAAGCCAATTGGAGCAATTGTTGCATCGATATGATGAGCTGACTCATTCCAGGCCCCGGCTCAGCCTGGTCTGAATGGATCACTATAACGCCAGGCGGTACTTTTATCCACAGGCCTGACAGGGAAACCATCCAGAAGCACGCCTAACTGAATTTTCAACTAACTGCTGCTTATGAAAAGAACAATCTAATTGGCTGTTTAGAGCAGGTGGCTACTTGATAGATATGATTAGAATATCATCATGCACTGGAATGACCACGGGATCTTGAGGAGAAGAGAGAGAAACTTCTACCAAATTGAACAGGGACCTTCCCTTGTAAAGAAAGAAAGATGACAGACCAATTAAATTGGGGATGCTCGAGAATCCAGAATTGGAAGAGTGCAGATATCTCGGGTGGAGTGCGAGACTGGACGAGATTACAAAGATAAGGAGGGGGGAGGCCATGGAGAGATTTGAAAAGAAAGATGAGATTTTTAAAGATGAGTTGTTGCTTATCTGGAAGCCAGGGTACCCCTTTGGTCTCTACTTTGAGTGTCCTGTCTTCCATTCTTAATTAGCACTTTTCTTAGACAAATATCACCACCTTCAACACCTTTTTGATCCTTTTGTCTGTGACATCTTTTGATTATCTGCTCCTATCACTGCTTGCTTATCTCCACAGTCACCCCACCCTCAACTTCTCTCTCCCCCCGCCCCCCCACCTTAAACCAGCTTATATTTCTCCTTTCTCCTAACTATGCTTCAGTTCTGCCGAAGGGTCGTGAAGGCTCGAAACGTTAACTGATTTCTTCTCCGCCGATGCTGCCAGACCTGCTGAGTTTTTCCAGGTAATTCTGTTTTTGTTTTGGATTTCCAGCATCCGCAGTAGCTTTTAGCTTTTTGTTTTTACCCCTTTGGTCTTCCAGATTACAGAGTTTACAGATGAGACACAACAACCCCCACCCCACCCCCCCCCCCCACCCGCCCCCCACTGAACACTGCATTTCCTATTCTCACTGGAGCGGGCTGGAGTTGGGTCAGGGTTCACATATTGCACGTTTTACGCTGGTTTAAATCATCAGCTGTCTCCACTGAAGTGGGATTTTGGTAGCCCAGGAGCGTGAAACCCAGCATGTGCAGGTAAATCCACCTGAACTTGGTGGATTTGTCTGGATAGCCCCTTTGGAGAGGTAAGGTGCCATTTGGATATGGTCCTGGGACACCATCAGAAACCTCAGCCGTTCCCTGTATTGTTGTTTTACTCCAGGTTTTTCTCCATCAATGTGAATTTCTTTTTATTCTTCAGTTATTTTTCTTGCTGGTACCTATCTTTCTTCCATCCTTTCCTTCTTGATCATAAGCACACTTCAGACGAAGCATCCCAAACTGCCTGGAAAGAGCAAGAGCCATCCACTTGTGTACAAGCCAAGCAAAGTCACCTCAGCAGTGATCCACGTGGGATTAAAATAATGTTGCACTGAGTCCGATGCTTGTGAATCTAGTTAGTTAAATTGAAGCTCAGAGGCATGTGAGCAGCAAGTCCTGTCATGCTTCAATGTGGGGGTGGACATGTGGAAAATGTTACTAGAGTATGAGGCTGTCTTTGAAAGTCACCAAAGAGCAAAGAAAAAAATCAACAGTCATAACAGTTTTGCGCAGGACAAAGCGAACTTGTTTGTAAAAATGAATAAGAGCGAAAGCTATACAAGGAGCTTGTTCCGATATTTGTGGAAACCAGTCCTGGGTAATTGGAGATTTGGTTCCCTCTCATCTACTGAATTCAAGAGGCCATCTGAACAGCTAACAAATGAGTAATGGGAAACTAACAAGAAACTGAAGAGTTGGCTCAATCTGAAATTTCCACCAGTAAAGAAGGATGATGACTGCTGTAACTTCAGAAAGAAATCAATGTCTTTTTAGCCTGGATTAAGCACAGAAAAGCTTGGAACGAGCCCAACATCATTCCACTACCAAAATTCCGATTTGCCTGGATTCCTATTCTAGAGTTTCACTCATCCCTAGTTAATGCTTCCTGCTTCTCAATCCCTCGCAACATTATCTGGAATTGCAGCTCTCCACATGCCCTGCTTTCATCTTTTGATTTTTTTTTCTTTTTTAAAAAAAAGGGACGCTCAGGTTAAGATCATGGAAGGGACAGTGAACAACGCAGAGAAGTACCTTGGCCAGTTCTGCATGCTCCTGGCTTCCTACACGCGGAAGAATGCCAGACTGAGAGACAAGGTTGACCTGCTGATAAAACAGATTATGGACTTTGCGAACACCGAGAATCCAGAGATGCGAAGATGCCTCAAGGACTTTGGAGAGGAGTTGTCTAAAATTCAGGACTATCGTCAGGCAGAGGTAGTAATGTTCACAGAAAATACTGTTCATAGAGGTGATTTATTTTGTGATATTGTGTTTTATTTTGTACCACGCTGTACAGAGTCTTCACTAAGGAAAATTAATATGAGTAAATGTTTATCACTTGCACACATAATTGCATATTGGAATCACAGTGATGCAAGTTTGACAGTTTGGTATAATATTGTCTATTAGTCACAGTTTTAAAGCAATTACATTTTCAGTCACCACCTTATAGATACTCTGCTTGTAGGCCTGTATTTGGCAATGTTGCTTTGTGAATTCTAACTTTACGGTAATCAAGAGTGTCCTAGGAGATGCCTAATGTGACTTTTTAAACCTTCATTATGGGGAAATGGATAGATGGGGATACTGGGCCTTTACTCAGCATCATCTAAATTACCTTTGACATCTCAGCTGAATTTAGGAACGTGATGTGTTGGGGAATGTTGGCATAGCACTGCATGGTACAGGATATTCAAGCTTAAATACAGCGAGTGTTCAAGTATTTTTTTCCCCATCTTTGTGGATTAGGCAGATTCTTGGAGGCAATATGAAGTTTAAATGCATGCTTCAGGTAATTTGCATATATCTCAAGTTGCTGATACGAACAACCCTAGGTGTTCCAATTTAGGACCCATCCACCAGTGAGGCAATAGTGATAGTAAAAGTCCTTACCAAGCTCCAAGACCACCGACCTTCAGATATTATTAACCAGAGCAGAAATAAGCACAAATAGGAGTGAGTTGCCCAAGTTTCGCCAAGTTTGAAAAGCATTCATGGCCATTAATTACAGGAAATAGTTTCAGGATTAGAATCAGTCTTAGGTGATGCTCAGCAAGTGAAATAAATACCGTCCCTTCGGCAGGAAAATTTAAAAAAAAAACTTATTTGGAAGCTTGGTGAATGGGAGGGGAGCAGGTCGGCCTCTCATTCGGTGTAACAGAACTTAAGCTCACCACATTCAAATAGAAAGAGAAAAAGAAGTAACTAATGTTAGAAATTACGAAGGAACGTTGAAAATTTTCAGGAGGTCATTCAGCATCTGAAAGAGAAACATTAATGATTCAGCTGGGACCTGACATTGTGATGAAGGACTCCAGTCAAAACGTCTATCTCTCTTTTACCTTTCAGGTACTAACTCACCTGTTGTACCAGTATTTTGATACAAAGCACTGAAGTCCATTTATCATCGATGTCAGAAGACTGTATCTCAGTTTCCTTATATCAGATCCCGCTAATGTTGCTGTATTCAAAGCCTAGCAGCTTTGGAATGTAGCAAGGAGCTGCTTTGTTTAGAGATCTCTAGATGCAATCTGGCTTTCAGGCTAGGAGGCACTTGAATCCACTCATCTTTCACTGAAGTATTTTTGTTGAATATTTTGAATTATTTCTTTAAATGTTTCCCACTGTTCATTTAACACCATATCTTTTAGTCTATTTACCCAATCAACCTTAACCACTTCTCCCCTCATGTCTATGTAATTGGCTTTAAGTTCAAAATTCTTGTTTGTGATTGGAGTATCTCACTTTCAAACTTAACATGAAATTCAATGGTATTATGATCACTATTTCTTAATAGATCTTTTATTATGAGATTACTAATTAACCTGTCTCATTACACAATACTAAATCTAATTTAGCTTTATCTCTAATTGGTTCCATAATGTATTGCTCCAGGAAGCTTATGAAAACATTCTACAAGCTCATTTGACAAACTAAAGTAAATCTTAAAATTAAACATACATTTGGCACACATAACTGACTCTTCTGAACAACCTCCACTAATATAAACTTCACCATCCCCAACTCATGAAATTGCCATAGCAGGATTTGAACTGATGACCTCTGGGTTACTAATTGAATACCATAACCATTACACTATCATAACCTGCCTCCAAATCTAAGGGGGGGGGGGAGGGGAAGTGAAATCTCGATTATTTTTCTGTAAGGAATCCTGTGCAAATTGTAACAATAACAATCAGTAATAATCAGCTTTCACTGGGTTGAGGCTTCCTATGCCGAGGAAAATGAAATGCTCAGGGAGACTATGGAGGTCAAGCGATAGGAGGTGATAATCACAATGTAGAAGTTAATTAACATGTGAAGGAATTAGTCAAACAACAAAAAGTTGTTTCTATTTTTGCTAAGTCACATTCCTGTGCCATAACTTCACAATTAAGTTTGTTGCGAAAATTTCTTCATGAGATTGGTCTTTGAAATAATTCTTTTTTTGCCTTCTTCCCCGATTCATTTTAGGTGGAAAGACTGGACGCCAAGGTTATTGGACCACTAAAGGCATATGGTCCGCTGACAAAATCCAAATGGGTATTTTGTTCCTTTGTTCCTATTTAATTTTCCACCGTAATACTTCTAATTAATCAAAAGTCAAATTCTTTTCCACCCACAAACCAAAAATTTCACCTAAACAACAACTTTCATTTATATAGCACCCTCAATGTAGTACAAACATCTTGAGGCACTTCACAGGAGCGTAATCCACTCAGCTTCTGACCTCATTACAGCCTTGTTTCAAACATGGACAAAAGAGTTGAACTCCTGAGGTGAGGTGAGAGTGACTGCCCTTGACATCAAGGCAGCTTTTGACTGAGTTTGGCATCAAGGAGCCCTAGAAAAACTGGAGTCAATGGGAATCAGGGGGAAAACTCTCCTCTGGTTGGAGTCGTACCCAGCACAAAGAAAGATGGTTGTGGTTGCTGGAGGTCAATCACCTCAGTTCCAGGACATCACTGCAGGAAATCCTCAGGGTAGTGTCCTAGACTCAACCATCTTCAGCTGCTTCATCAATGACCTTCCTTCCATCATAAGGTCAGAAGTGGGGATGTTTGCTGATGATTGCACAATGTTCAGCACCATTCGCGACTTCTTAGATACTGAAGCAGTCCATGTCCAAATGCAGCAAGACCTGGACAATATACAGGCTTGGGCTGACAAGTGGCAAGTAGCACTGATGCCACACAAGTGCCAGGCAATGACCATCTCCAACAAGAGAGAATTTAACCATCGTCCCTTGAAATTCAATGGCATTACCTTCACTGAAACCCCCACTATCAACATCCTGGTAGTTACCATTGAGCAGAAGCTCAACTGAACTAGCCATATAAATACTGTGGCTACAAGAGCAAGTCAAAGGCTGGGAATCCTCCAACAAACAACTCACCTCCTGACTCCCCAAAGCCTGTCCACCATCTACATGGCACAAGTCAGGAGTGTGATGGAATACTCCCCACTTGCCTGGATAAGCACAGTTCCAACAACACTCAGAAGATCGAAACCATTTAGGACAAAGCAGCCTGCTTGATTGGCACCCCTTCCACAAACATTCACTCCGTCCAACACCGACCAACAGTGGCAGCAGTGGGTGCCATCTGCAAGATGCACTGTAGGAACTCACCAAGGCTCCTTAGGCAGCATCTTCCAAACCCACACTACAACCTAGAAGGACAAGGGCAGCAGATACATGGGAACAACACCACCTGCAAATTCCCCTCCAAGTGACTCACCATCCTGACTTGGAAATATATCACCGTTCCTTCACTGTCGCTGGGTCAAAATCCTGGAACTCCCTCCCTAACAGCACTATGGGTGTACCTACACCACATGGACTGCAGCGGTTCAAGAAGGCAGCTCACCACCACCTTCTCAAGGGCAATTAGAGATGGGCAATAAATGTTGGCCCAGCCAGTGACGCCCACATCCCATGAAAAAATTAAGAAAAACCAGAAAGAATTTGTAACCGAGTTACATAAGGAGATATCAGAACAGGTGAGAGGTAGATTTTAAGGAATGTCTCAAAGGAGAAAAGAGAGATAGCGAGGCAGAGATGTTTAGGGAAGGAATTCCAGATTTAGGACCCAAGCAGCTGAAGGTGCGGCTGCCAATGATGGAGTAAAGAAAACTGGGGGATGCAGAGGCTATAATTAGAGGAACACAGAGGCCACAGAGGTTTGTAATGCTGGAGGAGGTTACAGAAGTAGTGACAGGACCGGCTATGCAGGGATTTGAAAACAGGAATGAGGAGTGAGAATTTTACTAACCCTTTGGGGACAGGATGGGCTGGGAGGCAGAAAGGCTGGCAAAATGGCAAGGGAAGATATTGGGTGGCATGCCCAACATCTGCTTGCTGTCATGCCACTTTGCCAGCACTGGGAAGGATTGCCAATGAGCTAGCTGCCTGGAGCACAATTGAACCACTTAAGTATTCATTTCAGGGTTCCTTCCCGTCCCCATGGTCTTTTTGCTATTGGGTGGGGAGACTGCCCAGTGAAACCAGGCAACTTCCTGGCTGGTGCCGGAAATGGGGCCTCCTTTTTTTGCAGACTCTTTGACCCACAGAAGGGACCCCAATGGCTATGGCCACCCCTGCAGTACCTGTTCACTGAGACACCACCTCACCACCCCCCCCCCCCCTCCAATGATTGATGGGACTTGCCTGCCAGGCACCATCTTCCCCAGCTCCACTTACACCTCTTGGAGGGCACCGGCCATTGGTCCTACATGTACAACACAGCAATGGCCACTTGTGGTAGCGCTGCTCCACCTGCTGCTGAGCTGCTAGCCCTATGATTGGGCTGGCAGCTTTTAGGGGCAGGCTGCCATCTTTAATAGGGATGTGTCTGCTTGCTGCCAAAATATGACCTGCATACCGCTGCCCACTAAAGCAGGGTCAGACCCCCCCTACCCCATCCCCTGCTTTGGGCCGCGGCGACAGGAATTTAGTCTTCGATATGAAATTCAGCCCATCGAGTCATTGCTAGACTGGGTGCCAGTGTAGATCAGTGAGCAAAGACGTGAATGGGACTTGGTGAAAATTAGGATCCTGGCACCAGGATGAGTGCGAGTTTCCAGAGGTTGCAAGATGAGAGGCCAGCCAGAGCAGTATTAGAATATCACTGTCAGAGCCTGTTCGTGTTAACCAAAAAGGACTGGTAACTATTACTGTGGAATCCTTTTGACTCCTCCAAGTGCTGATGTAGTCTGACATTGTGGCGACATCTGTGATTCAGATCATTTAGCCTCCTGGCTGTGGGATACACAGTGAGACAGGATAAACACCGGACTTGGGGGATAATGGAAAACAAAGGGAAAAGTAAACTGCGAAGACTGGATGTCAATCCTGAAATTCAAAAGCAAATACAGAAGAGCAGGTCAACACCATCTGTAAAGAGAAAAGTGGGCTGATCATTCTTGGAGATTATCTTTACTTCAGGACTGGAAGTTGAAAGATAACCCAAAACTCTCTAAGTAAAATTGCTAAACAAACGGGGGCTGGGGTGGGGTGGGGATGAAACTCCAGGTAGTGATCGGACTCAATTTCCTCAAATTTACAAGAATGAGAGGCAATTTCATCCAAACATATGTTCTTAAGGGACTTGAAAAGGTAGAAGCTGGAAGAATTGCTGTGGAGTCCAGAACATGGGGTCACAGGACAGAATCTTGTGGAGCTGACGGGGTCTTGGCTGCCAGCTGGAGACCCGGTGAGAGCCCCATGTCGCCTCTTTTCGGGAAGGCCCACTGCATGTTGTGCCACTCAGGCAGTTAACAGGCCTGCAGTGGGCCTTCCCCCCTGTGCCAATGACCCTGAGGGCGCAGGTCCCGCCTGCCAAGAGCTGCCAACCAATCAGAGGCCGGCAGTTCTCAGCTCCACCGCCGGGGAGATGGTGGCCACTGCTGGTACTACACCTACCCAAGGCTCTAATTGAGGTGAGACCCAGGTGACTGATGGTAAGAGGTTTTACAGGGTGGGGATTGTTTGGGCAGGGGGTTGGCAGCAAGGGCTGGGAGGTGACCTTCGGGGGCACTCCTCTTCCTGATGTCAGGTCCCTCGATCAGGAACTGAGTGCCTTTGAATGCAGGAGGCCCAACCCCTTCCCCAGGAGCCCACAAATGAACTCACCAGGGTTTGCTTGTCGCGCTCCTGGCATGGCAAGCTCCGGGCCAACTGCTGGGCTAATACCCTGTAGTTCCCCATTGCTTTCTCCATGGCAATGCCTCAACCAATCAGAGTCAACTTGCCAACCAATCAGCACTCTTTTCTCCTGTAGTATAAAATATCATGAACGTTTGAAATTTGGCATTCTTACATTTGTCCTGACGAGTTCAAGATGAAAAGTTTCAGCAACATGTCTCTCTTTTCAGCCATATCCAAGTTCTGTACTATCAAGCGACTATTAATTTATACAACTGAATTAAATTCCTGTCACAATAAAATGTACTTTCTAGAATAGTGGCTTGTCAAAGTTTACACATGTCAGGAAGCAGCATAATTAGTTCTGATTCTCTTTCTGTATTAAATCAGACAGACATCAAAAAATTTAACAGCGTCAGAAATCGTGAAATGAAAGAACTGGAAAACCTGCAAAAGTTGAAACAGAAGAACCCTTCGGACAGGCAAGGGATTGTATCCTTTCTGAAAGGCTGGCCCTTAAGGGTAGAGAGTTTAAAGATAAAATTGACTTCACTTATGCAACTTTTAAAAAAAACAACAGACACTTATAACTTAGAAAAGGTTGCCTCAACTCTGAGTTAATTCTCCCATCCCAAATGTAATCAGAACTAAATAAGAACAGAAAATGCTGGGAAAACTCAGCAGGTCTGGAAGCACCTGTGGAGAGAGAAAAACAGAGTTAACGCTTCGAGTCTGTGTGACTTCTTCAGAGCTGAAGAAAGGTAGAAATGTGATGGGTTTTATGCTGTTTAAGAGGGGGTGGAGCAGGTGGAGCAAAATAGAAGGTCAGGGTAGGTGGGAGTTCAGGAGAGATTTGACAAACTTATCATGGACACAAGTCAAAGGGAGCAGTAATGATAGTGTTAAAGACTAAGGCGGGTGCTAATAGTGGCATAAAGGTCGGATAGCAGAAGGCGTTAATAGCAGAACAAGGGTCAGTGCTCTGTGAAAGTAAAGCATGTGAACGAGTTACAGACTGGCCCTGTGTGGGGAGGGCTTTGGGAAAAAAAGGGTGTTGGGGGTGATAGAGGAGTGAACCAGGGTGCAACAGAGGGTACAGTCCCTGCAGAATGCTGACAGGAGAGATGAGGGGAAGACGTGTTTGGCGGTGGCATCATGCTGGAGTTGGCAGAAATGGCAGAGGATGATCCTTTTAATGTGGAGGCTGGTGGGGTGAAAAGTGAGGGCAAGGGGAGCTGTATCATGATTCTGGGAGGGAGGAAAAGGGTGAGGGCAAAGGTGCGGGAGATGGGTCAGACACGGAGGCAGGGGTGGGGGAGATGGGTCAGACTCGGAGGTAGGGGTGCGGGAGATGGGTCAGACTCGGAGGCAGGGGTGGGGGAGATGGGTCAGACACGGAGGCAGGGGTGGGGGAGATGGGTCAGACACGGAGGCAGGGGTGCAGGAGATGGGTCAGTCTCAGAGGCAGGGGTGCAGGAGATGGGTCAGACATGGAGGCAGGGGTGGGGGAGATGGGTCAGACTCGGAGGCAGGGGTGGGGGAGATGGGTCAGACACGGAGGTAGGGGCGGGGGAGATGGGTCAGACATGGAGGTAGGGGTGGGGGAGATGGGTCAGACACGGAGGTAGGGGCGGGGGAGATGGGTCAGACATGGAGGTAGGGGTGGGGGAGATGGGTCAGACACGGAGGTAGGGGCGGGGGAGATGGGTCAGACATGGAGGTAGGGGTGGGGGAGATGGGTCAGACACGGAGGTAGGGGCGGGGGAGATGGGTCAGACATGGAGGTAGGGGTGGGGGAGATGGGTCAGACACGGAGGCAGGGGTGCGGGAGATGGGTCAGACACGGAGGTAGGGGCGGGGGAGATGGGTCAGACACAGAGGCAGGGGTGGGGGAGATGGGTCAGACACGGAGGCAGGGGTGGGGGAGATGGGTCAGTCTCAGAGGCAGGGGTGGGGGAGATGGGTCAGACTCGGAGGTAGGGGTGGGGGAGATGGGTCAGTCTCAGAGGTAGGGATGGGGGAGATGGGTCAGACTCGGAGGCAGGGGTGAGGGAGATGGGTCAGACTCGGAGGCAGGGGTGGGGGAGATGGGTCAGACTCGGAGGCAGGGGTGAGGGAGATGGGTCAGACTCGGAGGCAGGGGTGGGGGAGATGGGTCAGACTCGGAGGCAGGGGTGAGGGAGATGGGTCAGACTCGGAGGCAGGGGTGGGGGAGATGGGTCGGACACAATTGAACACCCTGTCCTCGGCTCAGGAGAAAGGAAGACATGTCAGATGCACTGTTTTGGAAGGTAGAATCATTGGAACAGATGCGACGGTGCTTCTCTTCTACTTCTCTATCACCCGCAACACCTCATACCCTTTCCACGGCACCTTCCCAAGCAATCGCAGAAGGTGTAACATCTGCCCCTTTACCTCCTCCCTCCACACCACCCAAGACCCCAGACACTCCTTCCAGGTGAAGCAATGATTCACCTGCACATCCTTCAATTAGTCTGCTGTATCCGCTGCTCACAATGCGGCCCCCTCTCCATCGGGGAGACTAGGTCGCCACTTTGCAGAACATCCTCGCTCAGTCCATAAGCATAACCCCGACCTTCCTGATGCTTGCTATTTCAACTCACCATCTTGCTGTCATGTCCACATTTCTGTCTTGGCCTGCTACAATGTTCCAGTGAAACCCAACGCAAAGTGGAGGAACTTCCGATTAGGCGCCCTACAATCGTCCGGACTTTACATTGAGTTCAATGACTTCAGGCCATGAACTCTGACCTCCATTTTGATATTTTTTTTCCAAACTCCCTAGCCCCACAGGGCCAGTCTGAAACTTGTTCTCATGTTTATCTTTCACAGAGCTTGTTCTGCTATTAACACATTCTGCTATCTGACCTTTCTTCCACTATTAGCACCTGCCTCCGTCATTAACACTATCATTACCACTCCCATTGTCTTGTATCCATGACATCTTTGTCAATCTCTCCTGAGCTCCCGCCTATCCCTGTCCTTCTATTTTGCTCCACCTGCTCCACCCCCTCTTAAACAGTATAAAATCCATCACATTTCTACTTCTCTTTAGCTCTGAAGAAGAGTCGTATGGACTCGAAATTTTAATTCTGTTTCTCTCTCCACAGATGCTGTCAGACCTGCTGAGTTTTTCCAGCATTTTCTGTTTTTATTTCAGATTTCCAGCATCCGCAATGTTTTGCTTTTATTTTCGTAATCAGATCCAGTATCATTTAAAATTTTCATATCTCATGAGGTACATTTTTTTATATCTCTTTCTGATCACACACTACAAAAGAACAGTGTGTAGATATGGATTACATTGTATACCCAAATAAAGCATTCTATATTGTGCATATGTATGAGAGTTTTGGATATATTGAGGTGGATTTTATAAAGGGACAGAGCTGCCCTCCCCGACCCAGAAGGCACCTGGCTGACCCGAAACTTGGCTGCCCGCAGTGATATGACGCTGGGGGCGGCCTTAATTAGTTAAGAGTGGGTGTTCCGCCTCTCTTGCCCTGGAGATGTGCCAACCAATCTGATTGGCCAGCAGCTTTGTAGACCCAGCAGCACCAGAAGAAAGTAGTGACCACGGCTGGGACTAGAGAGCTGCTGGCCAATCAGATTGAAGTGAAGGTGGATAAGGTTTTGGGCAGGCCTGGCTGTGAGACCCCAGCGAGGAGGGGGAGGGGACTGGGGGTGGGGTGGTGGTGGGTGGTGTTAGAAAAGCCAAGGAGGGGGGGCATAAATGGGGGGGGGGGGAGTGGTGGCGAGTACGAACATCAGGATAGGGTGCCCCAACTGGGCACAAGGGATTCCCCCAAAGGAAGGTACCCCACTTCCCTGCCCGATCGCAGCCTGCACTGTCAAAGCTGCTGTGCTGTTTGACTTCCGTTCACCTTCCATCGCAGGCTGGAAAATTACGGCAGAGAAGGAATGAGCCCCTTAAATGGCAGTTAATTGTCCACTTACGGGCCTTAATAGGCCTAAGGGCTGACAGGCTCCCCGTACTATGGGAGATGGGTCGGGGGGTGGGCATGAAGGCGTGGGCTGGCCAACCACCTTAATTATGTGCCCCTCCCCTGCCCTCCCCCACCCCTGTCTTCAAATACACCAGCAGGGCTGCTGTAAAATTCATGCCATCCTTCAAGGAATGTAAGTGAAATTAGAAATAGTTACCTAGTCATTCAGGACATTTTCCTTAACTGATTTTTCCAGTCACTGGTACGTGGCTTTTAAAACTGTATCTGAAGCTCAAGAACTTCCAATCAGCTTGAAAACGAATATGTTTTATAGATTGACTGGTGCTGTTTATGATGTAGTTTAGTACGCTTTTAGCCCTAAACGGATTGTTTCAACGAATGTGAACAGGTGGCTGTACATAAGAGGTGCAGTAATGATTAAAGACCACATGTTATAATTCCCCTGGTTGACGAGCCAACAAATGAACTGCCCAATGTGATATTGCCCTATGCAGGTTGGGTATGTCCCAGGTTTGACCCCCGGTCTGTGTTGAGTTGGCTGACTTCAGCTTGGGAAGCTGTAATGATTCTGCAATAGGAGGCAGGAATCCCGCTCGTCTTATCTGCCCTGTGAACATCTAGCAAGAAAAAAGCGTTTTTTAAAATGGTTGTAGAGTGAAATATGATTCCAAGGTGGAATATCTGCCAATTTTGGCTCCCTAGTCTCATACGTGAAGGATGTGACCACTGAGGCTGGAGCCCAGGTTTTCAAAGGGCCATGTGGTCGGGAAGGGGTGTGGGTAGGGTTTGAAAATCACTGTCCCAGAGACCAAGTTGGAAACCTGATGCCTTTGGAACAGTTCCGAATTTTCAATAGGTCAGCAATGGGAAGGGAGTTGGGAAGGCACCTGCCTCCGATTAATGGCTTTTTTAGCTCTTTAAGGAATTGGTTAAGGAGCCTGTCTGGAACGGAATAAAATTTTCAAAACTTCTTCCGGTGATCCCGAACAGTCTCATGCATGTCAGTGCACAGCTGACGGGTTTGTCCCAGGGCACAAATACATTCCTTTGGACAAAGTTTTGAGAGGAATCTATGGGGTCAACTAGTGTCAACATGAGTGCAGGTCCTTACCTTGTCGTGCAAGTGCACTGCCAACCTCGCTCAACCTCCCTGCCTTCTGAAAAGCTGTCTGCTCAAATTGGCAAGACAGCGGCAGCCTCTAACATGGCTGCCACCAGCCTATGCCACTGGCACCAGACAGGCAGCTCCCACCTCCTGGAGTTGCACAGTGCCTCTAATTGGGTACCAAGCTCACCTCCTGGCCAATTAGACCATTTAAATTTAAAATATCATCACAAGAACAATGCAGATCAGGTGCAGGGTTGAGACACGAATTCGTCCAGGTGTCAGATTCCAGAAAATTCAGTCTAGGAAAGCTACTGACTGATTCAGCACAGTGCCTGACTTGCAATACAATGTTGCTGATTGATAGAAATCAGCTGAAGTCAGGCTACAGACGGTGATTATGGGGACGGTACATATTTTATATATATACTTTATTGTACTGCAAATAGTAAGTTTTGTGATAATATGAAACTGGTGCAGGAATATTCCAAGGACCATTATCAAAAACTCTGATTGAATGACCACATATTAAGCAGCACTACAATTCCCTTGCTAACGGAAATGAGAAAATGTACCCTCTCTCCAGCGCTTAACATTTGCCAACATGACACACAGCAATTTCTGGAAATGCAACATTGTTATTTTTGTTTTAAGAATAGAAATGCAAAATATTTTTTGGAAGGTGTGAAACTTGTAAATGTTGATGTTAAGAGAGACTTGGGTGTGCAAAGAACTCAGAAATGTAGCATGGAGGTACAGCAAGCAATTCTGAAGGCTAATGGCATGTTGGACTTTATTGCAAGGGGATTGGAGTGCATGAATAAAGAAGTCTTGCTACCATTGTACAGGGCTTTGGTGAGACCACACCTGGAATACTGTACACAGTTTTGGTCTCCATATTTAAGGAAGGATATACTTGCATTGGAGGTGGTACAGCGAAGGTTCACTAAATTGGGTCTCTGGGAATGAAATGGCTGCCCTATTGAGAGAGACTGAATAAATTGGGCCTATATTCTGTGGAGTTTATAAGAATGAGAGGCAATCTCATTGAATCATACAAGATTCTGAAGGAGCCTTAATAGGATAGACTCTGAGAGATTGTTCCCACAGGTTGGGGAATCTAAAACATGGGGCCAATCATTAAAGACTGAGATGAGGAGAACTTACTTCATCAAAGGATTGTGAACCTTTGGAAATCTCTACCCCAGAGGGTTGTGGATGCTCCATCATTGAATATATTTAAGGCTGGGATAGACAGATGTTCTCTCAGGGAATTAAGGGATATGTAGAGCAGGAGGGAAAATGGAGTTGAAGCCCAAGATCAGCCATGATCGTATTGAATGGTGGAGCAGATTTAGCATGGTCTACTCCTGCTCCTATTTCATGTGTTCCTGGATTTTTCCTTTAACAAATTGAAAAATCAGCAAATAATATACACATTTTGTGACTAATTGCTGCAGTCTGCTTTGGCAGTAGTAAGTAAATGTCAGATGCATCACCTTCATCAATTTTATGCTGCTGCAGTTCATTGTCATTTGTACATGCACACACACTAGCAGATCTCACATGGTGTTGCTCATGGTCAGTAGGAAGAGTCTGCAGGGGAAGTGTTCCAGGGAATCAGTGCAATAATTAAAGGAATTGTTGCCTACATGCAAGACTTCTAAACTAATACGAAAACAAAGAAAAAGGAAGAACATATTTGTGTTTATACATCACCTTTGACAAACTCAAGACATCCCAAAGGGCCTTACAGCCAGTGAAGTTTTGAACTATAGTCTTGAACAATAGCCACTTTTGTAATGTATAAAAAGCTACAGCCAATTTGCACAAAGCAAGGCCACCAACAGCAATATGACAATGAGCAGATCATTTGTTTTTAAGAATGAATTTTGGCTGGGACGCTATATATATTAAACTTGGTTCATGGGGTTTGCATTTCTTTGAAGATCTATTTTAAGTGCCTGCAGTATCAGTTATCCCTGTAAGGGATGCTCTGATGGGCTTTCTCAATGTTGGAAGTGTTATCCTGGGCAACACACAATAGTTCCTATTTTACAGTGTGAGTATGTCTTCCTGCAATTGCACAATTTTGCAATTGGGTTCCTGAAACTGTTTGAAAAACTTTCTTAATGTCCAAAGTAAGGGTTTAAAACAAAATTAAAAACTCAAAATATTGCACAATAACATGATTAAATTTCTCCTCCAAATTGACTCAAAAATTCTGCCCATATTCTGTGACTCTGTGACTGGAATTTGGATTCTGCAGTCCAAGCTTGTACAGTGTATCTGATTACTCGGGTTGCATCAGTACCCTGCAGTTTATCCATTTTCTCACAACTTCCATTCTGGAATCTTCCCTGTATAAGGTGAATCAGTGCTTAGACTAATGACAGCTAATGTTGAATTTGGAACAGTTTTGTATTACGATCCCATGTTTATGGGGAACTGGATTAAAAAGGCTTAAGTTGACGTGACATGGAATTATTTTTAAAAAATTTACCCTGGGGATATGGCCAACACTAACGGCCAGCATTTATTGTTCATCCTTAGTTCCCCTTGAAAAGGTAATGATCTGCCTTCTTGTTGAACCACTGCTGTCCATGTGGCAAAGTGCTGTTAAGCAACGAGTTCCAGGATTTGGACCCAGTAATGCCTTAAAGCCATTAAACAAGAGAAAATTTCAACTCATTCTTCCCAGCCGAATTCAACCACAGGTCCCAGGTCTAGTGTTTAAAGCACTGCTCCATGCGCCTCTTTTGCCTCATCTCTGATGCCCTTCGCTTGGCTATTCGATTGTCACCAAACACAACATGTTACATGCATTGTGATGGGTTTTTTCAGAAGTTACAACATAACTCTGGCATTAGAAGATTAGAACAAGAGTAGGCCATTCAGCCCTTTGAGTTACATTCAGTTAGATCATGGCTGACCTGAAAGCAGGAGTGTAGGCCTTTGTCCTATCCCTCCATGGTGCATCCTTCTTGAGCATGACTTTTGAGCAAGACATAAGTTGTGCTTGTGACCATTAACCAAGAGTTAGTAACATTGCCCTCAGTATCACAATATCTTTACAGTGCAGAAGGAGGCCATCCAGCCCATTGCATCTGCACTGACTCTCTGAAAGAGCATTCCACCTAGTTCCACTCCCCTGCCTTACCCCCTTATCAGACTTGATGTTCATTCTGTTTGAACCTTTCTGTTTGATGCTGTATTTTATTGGAAATAGCTTCAAAGGCTGTACATGATCTAGTTTCTACACAAAACAGACTCAAATAGAGAAGAGACTGTACTCCAGAAACATGGTTACTTTAAAACAATGCAACAAGATTGGATCTTTTGTGGTGCTTTTAAGAAATGCAGTGGCTAGCCTACTTGATCTCAGTGAAACCTGTGCTTCTTTTTGCATGTCACCCCTTGGAGTGCAGTGTACCTTTCATACGAAACTGAATCTATACAAGGTTCATTTGTTACCTCCAAATTAACATGTCTGTCTGAATGTGAGTGTTGACTTCCTTCCTTAGGCTGAAGCCAGTGTGCAGAAGGCTTCAGTTGATGTCAGTCACACCACACATCAGCTGGAGGAGATCATTTACAAATTTCAGCAGCAAAAACTGCAGGACATTAAGGTATGAAGATTAGAGTTGATCTCTTTATTCATAAATTAAGTCTCAATTTCCTGCTTTTTTTTCAGGCCATTCCTTGCTTCACTATTCTTAGGTGCAAAGACTTCTACAGGCTACACCTTGAACTTGGGGAGATAGTAGTGTTGTGGTAATGGGTTAGTAAATTCAGAACACTAGGGTTAGTAAATTCAGAGGCCTAGGCTAATCCTCAGGGGGCATCAGTTCAAATCCCCCCACAGTAGCTGGTAGAATTTTTAAAAATCAATTAATTAAAAAAAAATCTGGAATTGAAAACGAGTCTTGGTAATGGTTTTGTTAATTGTTCTAAAAACCCATCTGGTTCAATAATGCCCTTTAGGGAAGGAAGTCTATCGTTCTGGTCTGGCCTACATGTGACTCCAGACCTGCAGCAATGTGGTTGACTCTTAACTGTCCCTCTGAAATGGCCTAGCAAGGCATTCAGTTCAAGGGATGGGCAACAAATACTGGCCTTGCCAATGACACCCACATCCCATGAAAGAATAAATTAACTCAATCCTTCTGAGGACCTGAAACGGAAAACCTCAGTCGCCCACTCATTCTAGGATGTTTAAGTCTTTAAAACCTAAAGCTTAGTGGCACCAAAACACCACTTCCTAAATTAACTTCTCTCTTTTCAGTCTCAGTGCTATCGTGTTTTATTGACCTTGGCTCTGCATGTAGGTTTCTCTGTAAAAGCATTGCAAACTGTTGCAATTCTCAAAGGGAGCCCAATCCAGCATCAGAACGGGGGGGGGTCTTGTGATGGTACTGGAGTAAACTGAAGGAGTGATCCATAACTGCACCTGGTCACTGTATCATGATTCCCTTTGCAAAACTCAAATCATTTTCTTTCTTTTTATTCATAGGCCATTTTCTCAAACTTTGTGACAGTCGAAATGATATTCCATGCCAAAGCCCTTGAGATGTACACGAATGCCTTCCAACACCTGAACAACTTTGATGAAGAGAAGGATCTGGTGGTATGAATGGAAGTAACTTGTGTTTAGTCCTTGTTTAAAAAAAAATTCAGCAGACAGATTTACAAGAAACCTAGACTGGGATATTTAAAATGTCTTTTCTTAAATAAATAAAACAGCTAGATGAAAGAAAGAAGCTCATAGACAAGGGCCTTGCCAAGGCTGAAAAGAGTGGGAGACAAAAACAAGACAAGAAGCAGTTAGTAACCCTGCTGTTAGGAATCTACAACAGAACCTGTGGCACAGCTCTTCACCTTGTCTTACATTCCTCACAGCACAAGGCTTGGTTATGGCGAGCACTTTCTTGCGTGTGTGAATTGATGTCCTACTGCTATGCAATGTTTGTAAAGCTTGAAAACTGGGGGAGATGGTGGCGCAGTGGTAATGTCGCTGGACTAGTAATCCAGAGACCCAGTCCATAAATCTGGAATTGAAAGCTAGTCTCAGTCATCTTTTTTTATTCTTTCATGGGATGTGGGTTTCGCTGGCTGAGCCAGCATTTATTGCCCATCCCTAATTGCCCCTGAGAAGGTGGTGGTGAGCCGCCTTCTTGAACAACTGCAGTCCGTGTGGTGTAGGTACACCCATAGTGCTGTTAGGGAGGGAGTTCCATTCTGATCCAGGAACTCCCTCACTAAAAACAGTGATCATGAAACTATCATTGATTGTCATAAAGACCCATCTGGTTCACTAATGTCCTTCAGGGAAGGAAATATGCCATCCTTACCCGGTCTGGCCCACATGTGACTGCAGATCCCCACAGCAATATGGTTGACTCTTAGCTGCCCTCTGAAATGGCCTAGCAAGCTATTCAGTTCAAGAGCAATTAGGGATGGGCAGCAAATGTTGGCCATGTCAGTGATGCCCACATCCCATGAAAGAATAAAGGAAAAACAATCATATTGGAAAGGATTTAACATCTAATCTAGGTGAGCATGCTTCTCATTCAAGGCTTTTCTTTCCCCTGCTATATGAAGAAAAATAAACTCAGAAGAAGCTGTACATATTTCAAAAAACATTGAACAAACCAGCGTTGGGACGCTTCTGTTATGAATAATGATGAACAAAAAGATCACCTGGCCTACCCAGTCTGTGCCACCCAATTGTGATACCTTCACAATAAATATACACCACAACAGCCAAAAGACATGTCATCTCCTAGGAGAGGGGGAAAAAAAACGATAAAACCCAAGGCCAATTGGGGACAAATAATCTAGGAAATTCCTCTCTGACCCACCCCCTCCCCACCACCCCACTAAGCTGATCACAGCCAGTCCAAGAGATCTCTGATCCTGAATTCCTTACAGCATCTACCTTTTGTAAGCGGTGATCTGTGCCTCAGCCAGAAATAGGTTCAGTTCTCGCTTGAAGAAATTTATGGAAACAGAGTCCACTGCACAAGTCGTATTCTCGAGGAAAAGAACCAGCCCCTGACATCCATCCGAAATCTGACATATACAACTTAAAATTCTGACCCCTGGTCCTCCTTTTCCTATTTATAACAACAACGTATATCTATATAACACCTTTAACATGGTAAAATGTCCCAAGGCCCTTCGCAGGAGCATTATCAAGCAAAATATCACATGGAGCCATGTAAGGAGCTATTGTGCAGAATTGTCCGCGACCACTGGCGTCGGGTGTGCTCAGCAGTGTGAGCAGACAATATGGCGAGGAGGCCAAAAGCGATTTCATGACTTCGTGGAACCATTTTGCGATCGTCTGCTCAGCCCGTTGACGGTGGGCTGCGTTTCCCGCCATCGGATGTCGGGACCCTCATTGTAATACATGTGCATATCATTATAAGGCTAGCCCGCCAGACTCATCCCCCCCATGCTAGATCGTCCGCCCACTTCGGCGTGATTGCACGCTGATATGGTTCACAACTGCGCATAAGTGACGTGCACCTGGCGGGCTGCACTTCACACTGGACTTCAAGGTTTATTTGCCTACCTTGCTTTGGGCAGCACTCACAGTCCTCAGTGCCAGGCTTCACAGGCAGCACCACATCACTTTTAGGGGGGCTCACAGGCAGCCATAAGGTGGGGGTGGCTTTGAATGGCTTCAGGGCTAGGTAGGGGAGAAGTGGCCTCAGGCAAGGGAAGAGTCTGCAGGATGAGGCTTTTACTGAGGAAGAGGGTTATCCCAGGGTGTGTGTGGGGGCACAAGTTGATCTGTACAAGTGGCCTCAAGATGGTGAGGGCTGAGGAGGCAGCCTCCAGAGGAGATGAGGCCTGATGGAGATGTGAGTGTGTGTGTGAGAGAGTGAGTGGTGATGCCCCTTGAGCTGGCAGTGAGTGAGATGCCAGTGAATGTGTGATGGGTTTGAGTGTGAGTTTAGAATGATGAGATGGTTGCCTTAACCTGGCAGCACAGATGAGATCATTCATCCTCTTCCTGCCCTAGATGGCCAACCTCTTCTGTGCAACATTGGCACTGATCACCACTGCCATTGCCTACCAAGCCGGAGTGGTAATGTTGCTGCCCCTCCAGTGGCCAGAGCGGGGGTAGAGGACATCATGGCGGGCCTCCACGGCGTCCAACAGTCATTCCAGGGATGCGTCACTAAACCTGGAGGCTGAAGTCTTCTTGCCTTTCGGGGCCATGTCTTACTTGCAGCAGTCCTGGGCTGGAAGCACGTGGGGCTGTACTTTAAATGTGGCGCCCGACGTGATGAAGTGGTGAGGTGATGGCTTGGCGGGAAAATTGGAGCCCACCCACCATGGAAACGGTGTCTTTCCCAGGAATGCATTATGAATGCATTGGGTTTGGGATAATATGACATGAGAAGACGCTGTTACAGCCGACATCATTTTACCCGCCTGCTACTGCACTTAGTGCAAATCTGGGATGATTCCGCCCAATAGGTCAGATGACTAAAAGCTTGGTCAAAGAGGTAGGTTTTCATGAGTGTCTTAAAGGAGAAAAGTTAGGTAGAAGGACAGAGAGGTCTAGGGAGGGCATTCCAGAGATCAAGGCTTGGGCAACTGAAGGTGTGGCCACCAATGGTGGAACGATTAAAATCGGGGATGCACAAGAGGCCGGAATTAGAGAAATGCAGATATCTGGCAGGGTGTGGGACAGGAGGAGATTACAGGGATAGGGACGGGTGAGGCCATGCAGGAACTTGAAAACAAAGATGAGAAGAATTTTAAAATCAAGATGTTGCTTGACCTGGAACCAAAGTAAAATTTGGGAGACTAGCCCAGAATGTATTGGAATAATGCATTTTATCAGCACAAGCTATTTCCTTCATCATCTTATAAACCCCGATCAGAATACCCCTACATCCACACTCCTCTAAAGTGTAGAGGCCCAAATGTTTTAGCCTATCTTGATATCCAAGATGCTTTATATTGGGAATTAGTTTAATGGACCTCCCCTGCACCTTTTCTAAAGTCTTAATATAACCCAATGTGAGGTGTCTAAACTGGACATGATATTCCAAGTGAAGCTTGATCAAGTTTTTGTACAAGGACAAAATTTTATGCCTAGTCTTATAATAAATTTTTTTATGAGCGTATGCCAACATTCAATTTACTCTATCGCTTCACACCATTGCTCATGAACCTTTAGAGTTCTATGCACTAGAGCACCCAGATAGCTACCTCCCTTCACCTTCTTTAATGCCTTCCCCTAAATGTCGAACATTCACTATGCCCACGTACATAACAATGCACCTGTCCAAATTAAACATACGAACTCCATTTCCCAATACATTAAGATCGAACTGCAAATAGTATCTTCTGCAAATTTATAAATTGCATCCCAATACCCAAACCCAGATCATTAATTAAAAACACCCCTCCCTGCAAGGTCACTCTGGTAGCATCTTAAAGATGAGCATGTTCCATGAAGCAGCTCCATTGTAAACATAGGAGGACAGGAGTTCAGGCTACTTGAGAGCCACAAAATTCCAGGAATGCACATTCACAGCTGGGAAACCTTCACCCTCATGCTTCCTTACTCCTAACATTAACTCCTGCGTGTCTGTTTTCAGCCGTTCCATTCCACTCAACCTTTCTGAAAGTATGGTCAGCACTGTCCTCTAGTTGCCCAAAAGGACAGACCAAATATGCGGGTTGGGTAAGATTTTTCTTCCCCTCCCCATTTGCAAAGACACTTCAGTCCAGCAGGTGGGAACAAGTAGAAGAACGGCTCACCGTAGGAACAAACAGAGGCCATTCAGCCCCTCTGAGCCGTTCCACAGTCTTCTACAAAGCCCCTTGTAATTTTCAAATCTTTGTTTAACTTGCTGTATGTGAAATTTTTGTTTCCCACAGGCTTTTAGGTCAAAGATCTCCATCAGTGAATTTGAAAATGACGCACGACCATCTCAGTCCCAAAGCAGCTCAAGCTTACAACCTTCCCCAGGCAGTCAGGTAGTACATCTTTGGAACATTTCAACCTTTACTTCCTAGTTAACCAACTGGCAGTAGAATGAGATTAGGGCAGGCAAGTGTAACGCAGCACAAAATGGATGAAAATCATATGAACATTCAAAAGTGGCGGGCAAGAAAAGACCCAGCTGGCCCATCAAGCCTGCAGCATGTCACGATAGCAGAAGCATCAGGACTAAACACTTCTTTCACTCTCTCCCTTCCGCAGCCAGGTGAACTCCTGGGAGAGGCAAGAAGAGAGAGAAAAAGGTCCAGCAGCAATAAGGTAAAAATTACTCCGGAAAATCTCTCTCTTGTCCCCTCAGGCAATCAAAATTAACCCAAGAGATCACAAGGACCAAGTGTTAATCATAGAATTGTAGAACTGAACAGAGCAGAAGGATTTGACCCATTGAGTTTGCACCAGTTCTGTGGGATTTGAACATTCTTTCACAGGATATGGGCGTCACTGGCTAGGCCAGCATTTATTGCCCATCTCTAATTGCCCTTGAGAAGGGGGTGGTGAGCCGTCTTCTTGAACCACTTCAGTTCATCTGTTGTAGGTACACCCACACTACTATTGGGAAGGGAGTTTAAGGATTTTGGCCCAGCAACAGTGAAGGAACAGCCATATAGTTTCAAGTCAGGATAGTGATTGGATTGGAGGGGAACTTGCAAGTGGTGGCGTTCCCATGCATCTGCTGCCCTTTCCTTCTAGGTGGTAGAGGTCGCAGGTTTGGAAGGTGCTGTCAAAGGAGCCTTGGTGAGTTTTTGCAGTGTATCTTGTAGATGGTACACACTGCTGCCGCTATGCGTCAGTGGTGGAGGGAGTGAATGTTTGTGGATGGGGTGCCGATCAAGCAGGCTGCTTTGTCTTGGATGGTGTCAAGCTTCTTGAGTGGAGCTGCACTCATCCAGGCAAGTGGGGAATATTCTATCACATTCCTGACTTGTGCCTTGTTAGGTGGTGGACAGGCTTTTGGGATCAGGGCGTGAGTTACTCTCCATGGAATTCCCAGCCTGCTCTTGGAGCCACAGCATTTATATGGCTAGTCCAGTTCAGTTTCTGGTCAATAGTAACGCCCAGGATGTTGATAGTGGGGGATTCAGTGATGGTAATGCCATTGAATGTCATGGGGAGATGGTTAGATTCTCTTTTGTTGGATATGGTCATTGCCTGGCACTTGTGTGGAGTGAATGTTACTTGTGTTCAATGTGCTCAACCTTCTGACTAAAGAACTCGTTCACAATTTTCCCAAACCTATAGTTTCATGACAAAAACCTTCCCCAGAGGAGCTGCAATTACCTTTAAGAGTCAGATGCATCAAAAGCGGTCAAATGTTAAAGCTCAAATGAGTGATTCCCCCACTCTCAGAGACAGAGGGCTCTCAAATCTGCCTTTCCTTTGAATAAACATAGACCCAATTCTGTCAGCATTTTCCACACAAATTCTCAGCATTTGTTTTTCATATAATTTGTTTCAGATGAACAGAATTTCGAGATTCAAAGATTAAGGGCAGGTGGTGGTGAGGTGGTATTGTCATTGGACTGATAATCCAGAGACTCAGGATAATGCTCTGGGGGCCCGGGTTTGAATCTCACCATGACAGATGGTGGAATTTGAATTCAATAAAAATCTGGAATTAAAAGACTAATGATGACCATGAAACCATTGTCGATTGTGGTAAAAACCCATCTGGTTCACTAATGCCCTTTAGGGAAGGAAACCTGCTGTCCTTACCTGGTCTGGCCTACATGTGGTTGACTTTTAAATGCCCTCTGAATAAGGGCAATTAGGGATGGGCAGTAAATGCCGGCTTAGCCAGCGATGCCCCACATCCCTTAAATGAATAAAGGGGAAAAAAAACAGATAGAATAGCTTAGATAATGGCTCAGATTATGAGATAGTAAAGAGATGGCAAAACTGTCAGCATTTGCCATAATTACTCCTCTGAATCTGAAAGCAACTCCTGGAGTTAGCACATGTACATGGAAATTCAGAAGTTGTTGTCAGTGAATCAATGTTTCCTCAGAAGGTGTACTGTTCAATCCCCCCCCCCCCACCAAACTGCAATCAAATAGAAATCACTGAACTGACGAGAACTTGTCAAAATGTTAGTGTCACTGTAAAGATCCTTGAAGAAGGTACACCTTGGTGAATTAGGTGTAATTGAATTTTTAATGCTACATTAAGTTCACAGTTACTACTGAACAACCTCGCCAACTGTGGAAAACTTATTTTATATTTTTGGGGTTTTAAGTTTTTCTCCGATGATAAAAAATTCACATTTTAAAATTTAAAAAATGTGTTTTTATAATATTTGAGTTTTTAACCTTAATCCCATGGTGTGTCCAAATCAGTTATTTTGGCCTTTCTAAAATGTTACATTAAAAGTGAAAAATTCAGTGCATTTCACTTCCTGTTTTGCTGTCTATGAGAATACTTCAATATGATTGGCTGCTTGATGACATCACTGTTGTTGGATGCCTGGCAATTACCTTGGTTCCAGGTTCAAGCTGGCATCAAAAAAGGGGAAATCCTTGCCTTGGAGATTGCTATGTCTTTGTGGGGTGCCATCACTTCGCCACTGATTGTGAAATCTGACCAATATAGAAACAAATCAGCATAATTTACAAGCACATTTAGTGGCACCTTCCCATACACTGATCTCTCTGCATGTGATTCCAATACTTCAGTTACAAGGAATCAGTTGGGCACCTACCAAATTCTTTGCCTCTTGAGTGGGTATCAGAGTAAAGCGTGCATATAGAATTCAAATCATTTATTTTTAAATGTTTAAAATAACACGCCATACCATTTTAAATGAAGACATTCATGTTTTGAATGTCAATGCTTGCATAAATGTAATTTTAAGGCAATTGTGCTTAAACCACAAAACTAATGTGCAGTTTTTCATGGGGCTAATCTCTGTGATTTACTTCCATAATCAAACCCCTAATGTCATTGCAGCTCCGGACTCCAAGAGCTCTTCGTGCTCATTTTCAGGAAGAAGAGTCAGAGGATGAGGAGGAAGAAGAAGAAGTTGAAGAGTTGCAGGATCTCAGTGATGATGATTACAATCAATATGCGAAAATTAGAAAATGAGTAATGCTGAAGGAAAGCAGTGCCCACTTAGCAATATTATTTTCAAAATGCTTTTGGATGCGAAATGATTAAAATAGAATCTAGGCCTATCCAACCATTTGTAAGTGTAATTGATAGCCACCGGTAGCTCGAGTGTCTAGAAACTGTCCAACCCACAACAATTGGATGGAGTCCCCAGGAGCGAATAGACAACAAGGCACCGAACTCTTAAGTTACAGAGTTACAGAGTCAAATGTTGTCCTTCACATTCATATTTCACATTGGTTCATGTGACCTGCTTGGCAGCTCTGATTTAGATCAAATCTGCCTTCAGCACACTCTCAGGCAGCGCATTCCAGATCCCAATCACTCACTGCATAAAAGAGGACGGAAGGGGGGAGAAAATTGATTTCACAGAGAACCAGGCAAACCGTCCTGACACTGAACATGTGTCTAACTAGAGTAGCATGGGAATCGTGTTAAGAGGAACAGGTAAAGAGAAACTATTTCTGCAGGTTGGGGATTCTAGGATTAAAGGTACATTGTCTAAAAATTAGAGTTAAAAAATCCAACGATGTGTTTTTACAGGGAGCATGCTGTTCCCAAGTGTTCCCGCTCCCCCACACCCCTTGCTAGGGGAGGTGGGGCAATTTAAAAAAATATCCATTCAAGGATGTGGGCTTCACTGGCTGGGCCAGCGTTTATTGCCCATCCCTAATTGTCCATGAGAAGGTGGTGGTGAGCTGCCTTCTTGAGCCGCTGCGTCCATGCGGTGTAAGTACACCCACAGTGCTATTAGGAAGAGATGATCGAGAGTATACTGATGGGGCAGTAATTGGCTGGCTTGGATTTGTCCAGCTTTTTGTGTACAGGACATACCTGGACAATTCCCCACATAGCTGGATGGATGCCAGTGTTGTAGCTGTACTGGAACAGCTTGGCTAGGGGCGCGGCAAGCTCTGGAGCATAAGTCTTCAGTACCATTGCCAGAATATTGTCAAGGGCCATAGCCTTTGCACTATCCAGTGCCTTCAGCCATTTCTTGATATAATGTGGAGTGAATTGAATTGGCTGAAGATTGGCATCTGTGAAGCTGGGGACCTCCAGAGGAGGCCGAGATGGATCATCCACTCGGATCCCTTAGTTTATTTTAACCACCTTCTCAACCTGCCCTGCAACCTTTGATGATTTGTGCACATATACCCCAGGTCTTTTTGCTTCTGTACCCATTTTAGAATTGTATCCTTTATTTTCTATTGCCTTGCTTTGTTCTTCCAAGCAAAATGTGTCCCCTCACACCTCTCTGCATTAAATTTCATCTGTCATTTTACCCATTCCACCAACTTATGTCCTCTTGCAGTCTCTCGCTATCCTCCTCACCGTTCACAGTTCCAAGTTTTGCATCATCTGCAAAATTTTGAAATTGTGCCCTGCACACCCAAGTCTAGATCATTAATATAGATCAGGAAAAGCAGTGGTCCTAATACCGACCCCTGGGGAACCCCACTGTGTACTTTTTTCCAGTCTGAAAAACAACTGTTCACTACCACTCTCTGTTTCCTGTCATCCAGCCAACATCATATGCATGCTGCCACTCTTCCTTTTATTGCATAAGCTTCAACTTAATTTCTGACAAGTCTATTATGTGATACTTTATCAAACACCTTTTGGGAGTCCAAGTACACCACATTCACTGAATTACCCTCTTCAACCATCTCTGTTACCTCATCAATAGCTCAGTCAAGTTAGTTAAACATGACTTGGCTATAACTAATCTATGCTAGCTTTCCATAAGTAATGCACACTTGTCTAAGTGACTTTAATTTTGTCCCAAATTACCACCCCTAAAAGCATTCCCACTACCAATGTCAAACTGACTGGCACGTAGTTCCTGGGTTTATCCTTACACCCTTTCTTTGAACAAAGGTGTAACATTTGCAACCCTTCAGCCCCTCTGACACCAGCCCTATTATCTAAGGAAAATTGGAGAATGCATTTTAAAATTGAGATTGCTGTTTTTTTGTTAACCAAAGCTATTAAGGGATATGAGGCAAAGACAGACATTTAAGTTAGGTCAGAGATCAGACCTAATCTCATTGAATGGCAGAAAATGTTTGCGGGGGCTAAGTGGCCTCCTCCTGGTCTTATATATTGACAGACATTTCTGTGAGTTCAATAGTCCTGCCAACCAAAATACCTTGGAGGCAGGTGACTTTCAAAGGATGGAAAGGATAAAAAGGGGAAATGCTAATTTCTTCATAATTAAGGCAAAACATATCCTTCTCCTCAGTGTGAGGGTGGGGTGGGGTGGGTGGGTGTAGGGGGAGTGGGTGTAGGGGGAGGTGATATACAGCAGCCAAATCTCTAAACCTAACGTGAAATAAAAGGGATATCTACCCCACTTCTGCGAAACTGTATCATGTTCCATGATAGTTTGGGCTGGTCCAGATACTTGTCCATTCTTCCATCCATCATTACGCAGTATAACACTGGGCTGAATGTGGCATTGCAATCTCTGGAACCACAATAAGATCTGGCACATGCTCTGTAACCACTGCGAAGCTCATGGCATTTGTCTATATTCCCCTTCCTTCCAGTTGGAGTGCTCACTTCCCTTCAAGAAATGCCTCTTTTAATTAAAGGAGGAGACACTAGGTTTCCCTCAAACTAAAAGATCTAACGATAGTGACTCCTTTTTGTTTAGAAGGGCACAACTAATAGAAACTCAAATCTTTTTAAAAAAGGGAACTTAACAAATGAAGCCATCGCATTGCTACCAGTGTTAATAATGCTTCCCAGTCCCTGCAGTCATGAAATGGCTCGAGCTTAGGGGTAGACCCCTTTTCCAAGGCCAATCCAGGTGTTCACCGCCACAGCACATGTCCAACACAGACCTGCCCTTCGTCGGATGCACAAGAGTGGAGTTGCTGGTGTTTCGCTGCAGTGAACATGCAGGATTCTCCTGTAATTCTGGTCCGAGGACTCAACTGCTACATTTATACTCGAGTAAAAAGGAGATTTTGTGAAGCAAGTGTCAGCTGACGCAGCAACCACGACAGAGGGACAATGCTTTGAAAAGGGGCTGTTAGCATCATGACAAGCTGGCAAATGTTTACACTGGAAATTTCCACAGGATCTTTGGGCCGGAGATGGTCAAAACCGAAGAGAGATGGCGTTAGGGGGTTAACAGGCTCTTTCTCCAGGGATTCTGGTGATTTACCCCTTCAAATTATGGCAGGAGGTTTGGGAGAACATTGCAGAAATTCAGGATCTTAGTTCCTTTTGGTTTGAGGAAGACAAGCTAGAGGAGCCATGCATCATCTCTACCCAGCTAAATGCGCAATCTTGTGGTTCTACAGCATTTACACCATAGGCCCACATCTTCTGGAGACCAGACGTATACCCCAAGATGATCTTCATGAGCCAGTGGAAATCCCAATGTGCTGATTTTGTGGGAATTGCCTGGGATGTTTGAACTTCCAATGGGCAATTCTCCTGCTCCCTGGGACCCTCCGAAAAAGTCTCCGACTTGAGTTAGAGTTAGAGACTTTGGGCGATTCGACTCAGTTATCTAGATAGTTAGCCAGGTAATGTTAGATGGAAAAGTCTCCTGGGTAACTATACAACTGACCACCCCCTGCCTCACCAATCACTCATACTGACCTCGCTGCCAACACTCCCCCTGATCGCCCGAGCTGACCTGACTAGCCCTCACCACCCGACTCCCCAGGACCCCCAACTCCCCACCAACCCGATCTGACTAGCCCCTGACCTGATAACCCCTCCCGACATGACCTGACTACCCCTGAACCCACCTACCCACTCACCCACCCTACGCAGCAGTCACCCTACCCACTTACCTCACCCACCCTACCCACTTACATAGCTACATATTCACTCATTCACTAACACACTGAAATGCTGTTTAAATGTCCCAGCTTTACTGTGTTTTAGTGAACACTTACCAGAATACAGCAGGTGGTGCCATAAAAAGGGGGTGTGGCTCATTCGTCACCTGACAATCCAGCATTACAATGAAGCAGTTTGATGGAAGAATGCTCCACATTTCTGAAGGAGCCGGGGTCAGAAGACCCAGGCAGAAATGTGGAGCAGGATCCTGGCACAGAAAATTAGGAGCAGAGTGGCAATACGACAATGGTTGCTGCTCCTCAGAAGATTCAGGCCACTCTGTTATCTACTTGTGGAAAAAAATGGATTTAATTAAGAAGTGCCAAACATTTCTTTTGTGAAGACAGCATTCGTCATCAGCTGTCCCTCGATTTGAGGATGACATCTACTGAGGGTCTCGAGTTTCTGCCATGGGTCTTCATTTGTCTGAACAGGTTGATCCTTGACCCACAGATCTTTGGGCACATGAGGCAGAACATCCCACAAGGTAGTGGGATTTGGAAGCGCAGGATTTGCTTCCATTTCTTTCCTTCTCTGCCGCCGTTCTGTCTCATCATTAAGACGTTGTGAGTCAAAGCATGATGCAGCTTGATGGACAGGTCATTATCCCTTTATTGGGCCTTAAGGTTGCTGCAATGGAGGAATCAAGGTCACCCTGGAAGTTCAATGGAAAGCCCACTGCAGATGCTAGATACTTTCTATTTTATTCATGGGGTGTTAGCGTTGCTGGCAAGGCCAGCATTTATTGCCCATCCCTAATTGCCCCTGATGTGATCTGAGCCACCTACTTGAACTGCTACAGTCTAAATGGTGTAGGTACACCCATAGTGCTGTTAGGAAGAGGGTTCCAGGATTTTGACCCAGCAACAGTGAAGAAACGGTGATATATTTCCAAGTCAGGATGGTGAGAGGTTTGGAGGGGAACTTCCAGATGGTGGTGCTCCCATGTGTCTGCTGCCCTTGTCCTTCTAGATGGTAGAGGTTGGAGATTGGGAAAGTGCTGTCAGAAGTTGCAGTGCAAGCCTTCATAGTGTGTTCATTTATGATTAAAACAGGAAATATATCTGGAAGGAATACTTAAAAAAACCTTCACTAGAAATTTCAAATAAATATATTAATACAATACAACTTGATGCAGATTTAAAAACACTAGCAGTGGTATTAGTCTTGGGGGTTGAGGAGCTGGTCTGTGAGGCATAGTTGCTAAGATGAAGCCTGTCCCTTTAAAGCTACAAAGCACAATCCCTATGGGAAAAAACTCCAACGGGCACATCTGAAGCCAATTAAAGGCCTTGTTGCCTTTTGCTGTGGGAAGTTTCTATAGATTGGCAGCGGCATATAAATCCATAAAACCTGCAGCTCCTGCTCCTGGGGAGAGGCCAAGTTGTCAAGATCACAAAAGTCGCCACGGATTGACTGCCTTTCTTCTTTCCAAACAATCATGGTTTTATTTTACTGTTTTATGAATATAACATTTGAACAAATCAGGTGCAAGTCTGACATAGACTTCACAGTAGTGACATTTTCACCTACGATGTTGATACTAGACTTTCATCCTTGATGTAGTTGTTGAGTTTTACTGTCAGCAGTGTAGTCATTCTGGTTAAAGGGAATAGTGCTTAGCAGTGCAATCATTCCAGTTAAAGCACACAGCAACGCATTCTTTCTGGTTAAGGGGACACTGCACCTTACTTAGCAGTATAGTTGATTCCAGTTAAAGCCATTACAAGGATGTAACCATACAACCAATTCCTGATAAAAGTGCAGCATCAGAGTATGCAGCAGTATAGTCTGTTTGCCTGGAAGGAAATGTTACTTAGTCAACAGCAGCACTTGTCCAATATGAACTTTAAATTGCTGGATGGCTCCTGATCAGCCTCACAGGATGAAATGTCTCTCTAACAGGAGCTGCTGTCTTACTGACGCCTTGGTTACTATTAACTAGTCACCTCTCCAATAATCCCTCCTCTGTCTTCTCAAAATAACACAGGCAAAGAAACAAAAAATGATACCCAATAGGAAAGATGGAAATGGAAAGCGGAGTACAGAGTACATCAATGCAGTTGCGCTATCAAAAACTTTTCATCAGTTGAGAAGTGTTTCAGATGCTTTATACATGGTTCATCAGTGTGATCGCAGACACCACTTGTAAACTCAGGAGAAGCAGAACAAATGTCCAATTGGGTTAGAATTAGTTAATTCTACAGAGAACTGTTCTTGAGGACAACTTTCTCATTGCACAGAAAAAAGGAGCGTGATATCATTTGAAAACTATTTAAACGAGAAATGTGTGATTTGCTTAAACCTAATCAGTGGCATATGTTGGTAAAATTAATAACAGGCTTTATTCTGTGGTTTTCTTTTCATGTAAAAATCCAATTCATGTTCCCATTTTCCAGTGTTTTGTGTAGTGTATGAACATCAATTTGCACCTTATTCAGAATCATCAATCACAATCTATGAATAAAACAGCAGCGAACTGTGTCTTTCTGTGATAAGTAGTATTTTCTGTTGAGTGCCAATGAAATAAATGATTTATAATCCATTCTGACTCTGCTCATGTTGAATTACACAATGATAAGACGCATTACATGAAAGGAACAACTTGCATTTATATAGCATCAGGATATCCCAAAGCGCTTTACAGCCAACAAAGTATTTTTGAAAAGTACTCACAGTTCTGAAATAGAAAATGTAGCGTAGCATGCAGAACAAGATCCCACAGACGTCAATGTAATAAATAACCATGTAATCTGTTTTTTTTTCACTGATGAATATCGGCCCTGCAGGACATCCAAGAAGAACTCCTCTGCTCTGCTTTGAAACAGTGCCATGGGATCTTTTGCAAGGCAGGCAGGATCACAGTTTCATGTCCCAAACAGAAAGGTGGCACCCCTAACCATGTGGCACTCCCTCAGTACTGACAGCAATTTTACCCTAGATTTTGTGCTCAAGTCCCTGGGGGTGGGGGGGGACTTGAACCCTCAGCCTTCTGACTCCGAGGACAGAAGTGCTACCCACAGGGCCAAAGCTGACACTTGATGTTTAGCAGGAACTATTCTACCTTTGATGCTGAGGCTCACACAAAAGTGCATTATGACTGACACCAGGGGAGTCGGTTCCTATTACTAACAGCCTCTGTCACCGAGAGGCTGCAGGTTTAAAATGTAAAAGCACCTTCAGGTTGTCCGAACACATTTCTTCACATTAACCCGAACTGGATTGAAACCCAAGTGTAAAGACAATGGTCTGTAGCAACACCAAGATACCACTTGTGATAACTTACAAAAAGGCTTTTATTAGAGAATAAATTCATAAATTGTAAAATGCACAGCAAATATACACAAAGTTTTAAAAAAGCTTCTCAAAATATATCACTAGTAAAATACTGTAGTCCATATCTAATTACTGATTAAAATAGTGGCCATGATTGGGACACACTCAACAATTGACATGAATATAAGATTGGAAACTCTAGTGACAAAGCATTTGACAATCTTGCCAGTTACAGATAGGCCCAAACACAATGGCATTGGACAACCATTATTTTATGCTCTCTAAAATGTACAAAATATTTGTCATGTCGATACAATTCATGAAGACACAAAGACAACCTCGGTGAGAAAATGATTTATTTGTGTTGCCATATTCTTCTGGCCTGTTAGGTCAGCCAGGCAGTCCAGCGGCTACAGCCTTGAGGGCTAAATTCGCCAGAATGATACCTAGTGCCAAATTTTTAAATGACCACAGAAGTGGGACTACGGGCAGACAGGCCAACAATTCCTGCCACTGGCCGGTGAGCCAGTTTGCTGATGTGGTCCAGCTGCAGGGCCGTTTTGTGAACAGCCTGGCTGGGTAAAGACGATTCCACACAAGCGGCGGGCAGCCTATTAAAGCAGTTAAAGGGCCAATTAAATCCAAAGTTCCGAAGCCGACTAGAATGTTCCAGTTGGCTGGCAGGCTGCTCATGGTGGCCATAGCCCAGCCCGTACATAGCGGTGGCACACCTTGGGAATGATATACTGGTCTTGGAGGGAGCGCAACGTAGATTTACAAGAATGATTCCTGGGCTCCAAGGGTTAAATTACACATACTAGAGTGGTATTCCCTGGAATTTAGAAGGTACTCTACTGAGTGCCACCTCAGGCTTGTTCTAAGCTAAATGCTGTCTTCATAGCAAGATAGTCCAGCCAGAAGATATTGGAAAACCTGGTTCAGATTGCAAACCGCCAGCCTTACACTTTCACTATTTCTCCGATTGCATTACTGAATTTCCCTTCAGCCACTCTACTCAACTCTGACAGCACTGTTTATTCTGTGAGGCAGCTGGTTATCTTTTGGGCTTTATATCTTGCCACTCGATTGTTCCTTTGGATAACACTGGACTGCATACATCAGCCCGTTGCTCTCAAAATAAAGTCACACTTGTGTGAGCGCAGTTAGGATTAAGACGTTCCTGTCCATAAAGCATTCCTCGACAGTAAAGAAACTTCAGATAAGGAATCTTTCATCTACTAGTGTCTTCGTGGCTAAGTTCCTCCTTGAAATTGCCTTCCTTATTGATTCCAGAATCTGATTTCATAAGAAAAAATACATTTTTGGGTTAAAATGGACTTGTAATCAGTTCTAAGCTGTCTGAATGGAACAAGCATTAGTTATAAATGAAAGACTTGCATTTATATAGCCCCTTTCATAATTTCAGGATGCCCCTCAGCTCTTTACAGCCAACAAAGTATTTCTGAAGTGTAGTGATTGCTGCGATCAAGCAATGCAGCAGCCAATTTGCGCACAGCAAGCTCCCACAAACATCAATGAAGTAATGACCAGGTGATCTATTTCAGTGATGTTGGTTGATCTGCTAGTGTTGGAGATTTGCTAGTGTTGTTGGGGAGGGTTTGAACTAGATTGGTAGGAGGATAGGAAGCTGAGGGCAGATTCAGGTTGGACAAATTCAGAGAAGGGAGCGGGAGACAGAAAATTAGCAAGTGACTCTGAAAGACAGAAAAAGCAAAGGTTAAAAGGTTTACAGGGATTTGGCAATGTTAAGAGGTATTTATTTAAATGCAAGGAGTATAGCAAACAAGGTCGATGAGCTGAGGGCACAGATAGACGCATGGCAGCATGATATCATTGCTATAGCAGAAGTTTGGCTTAAAGAGGGGCAAAAATGGCAACTCAACATCCCTGGATATAGGATTTTCAGGCAGGATAGTGAGGGGGCTAAAAAAGGCGGGGATGTAGCATTATTGGTTACAGAGTCAATTGCAGCTGTGAGGAGGGATGATATACTAAAAGAACCATCAAATGAGGCCATATGAGTTGAGCTCAGGAATAAAAAGGAGGCAGCCACGCTACTAGGAGTGCACTACAGGCCCCCAAATAGTGAGAGGGAGATAGAAGAGCAAATATGTAAGCAAATTTCTGAGTACAAAAACAATAGGGCAATAATAGTTGGGGACTTCAACTACCCTAATATCAACTGAGATAGGAACAGTGTAATAGGCACAGAGAGCACAAAACTCTCGAACTGCATTCAAGAGAACTTTTGTAGCCAGCACATAACAAGCCCAACGAGAGGGTGCAATTCTAGATTTAGTATTAGGAAATGAAGCTGGGTAAGTGGATGAAGTAGCAGTGGGGGAGCATTTTGGAGATAGTGACCATAATACAGTTCGATTTAGCATCATTATGGAAAAGGACAAAGATAGAACAGGGGTAAAAGTTCTAAATTGGGGAAAGACAAATTTTACGAAGCTGAGAGGTGATGTGGTGAAAGTGGACTGGTTACAGCTACTTGAAGGGAAATCAGTTACAGACCACTGGGAGGCATTCTACAGGCACAGTGCAGACATGTCCCCACAAAGAAAAAGGGCAGTACTGCCAAATCTAGAGCCCCTGGTTATCTAGAAGCATGTAATGTAAGATAATGCAGAAAAAGAAAGCTTATGACAGTCACAAAAAACTTTTGACTCAGAGCCAAGAGTGCTCCCCACAGAACCAAGGTGGACACCTCGCAACTGGAGCCCGTGTCAAACACGCTTGTAGTCGGATAGGTGTCCTTTTTGTGTTTAGTTTTTAATCTCCCTCTGCTTGATCAGTTCACTGACACACTCTGAACTGAAGCCCAGAAAAACATAGAGAAGCAGGTATCTGGAGGCTGCAGGTGAGAGAGCAGGTCGACTGCAAGAGGTTGCCTGGCCGCGTTCCTGTGCATTAGTGATAGAAAGTGTGTGCAGCAGAAACTGAAGAACTTGGGCCCTGGAACGGGCCTCAGATATTTGAAACATCTCCATGCCAGCTTGAATGTGGGCTTGCTTCAATGATTCTACGCAAAATGCAAGCCTGACTTCTGCCGTGACATCAAAAGAAGCTTCTGTGTCAAGGCCAGACATTGGGGGTGGGGCGGGTGGGTGGGAGAGGGTTGAGGGGGGAACGATTACAGATTGCAATCAAAATGGTGAATAGGATGTTGGCATCTTCCTCAAGGGGGCTGGAATACAAAAGGGGGCGAGAGTTAACTTTCCATTGTTCAAAGCCATGAGTGTTCAGTTTTGAGCACCGCACCTCAGAAAAGATTGGCCTTGGAGTGGGGTGCAGTGCAGGGCCAGCAGGATGACAGCAAAGCTTTGGGGGATTACATTACGTGGGCAGGCTTGGTAAACCTAGTTTGTCATCCCTCGAGTAGAGAAGGTGGAGGGGTTATCTGATCAAGGTGTGTAAAATGCTTAAACGATTAGAGAAGGTAGGGGAGCTCGAGATCAAGTGGACATAATCTTTAAAATTAGAGTGAAGAGTGAAATCGGGAAGCACATTTTCAAAGGGAGCGTGGTAGAAATTTGGAACCTTTTCCCTTAAAAAGTTGTGGATGCTGGGAAGCTTGGAATTTTCAAGACTCAGGTAGTACCCTTACCTAACAAAAAATCTACCTAAGGGATCTGGAGTAAAAGTGTGAAAACTGAGTTGAGATGTAGTGCCGTCAAGGTCTAACTGAATGGTGAGGCAGTCTTGAAGGGTGAACGAACTGATTCTCTTCCTAACTTCCTAGTTCTATATCATATTTGAAGTTAAACCTTGTACAAAAAGGTAGGTGCTGCATAGAATTTTCAGGACCAAAATGATCACCTAGACCAGTTTCGAGCACCTAAGTCTGGGGGGGCTTGGAGAGGAATGTCCAAGATCTTTTTCACCCAAATTGTACTGAGTTTTCATCTGGTTTTTCCACCTCTCTCCAGAGATCACATGGTTGAGGGTGGGGAGTACATATTGTGATGCACAAGGTGCCACGATCGTGTGGGGATAGACTGGGTGGAGGAGAACATCTTTTCCTGTCTATCGCTGTTTGTATATTTGTAACTCATGGCAGGAAGGCACGATGCTGAAATACATCTGGTTAGTGTTAATTAGCTGTCACTTACCTTTTGCACCAGGTAAGTGATGATTGCTGCCAGCACAAAGTCCTGTGCACCCAGATCCACTACAGAGAATAGAAGAGTATCAAAGAGCAACAGGACCAACTCATGGCCATAATAAAGGACATTGCTGAAGAGGGTCCGGTCATCTGAAAACAATGAGATTGAAAAAAATTTCAGCCTCACGGGGTGAGTCAGAAATCTCAAATTAAGCGTTCTGCTGTCTCGCACTGAGACTTTTACAGCTGCAAAAACAGAATAGAAAAGCTGTATAAATAATCAGATATGATCGCAAATGCTGGGAAAAAATGCTGGGAAAACTCAGCAGGTCTGACAGCATCTGTGGAGAGGGAAACAGAGTTGAAGTTGCGAGTCCGTTTGACCCTTCTTCAGAGCAGACTACACAAGCGCCGACTGCAGCTCAGGATGGGGCAGAGTGAACAGACAGGTTCAGTTTAGCACAAAGGCCAGTGAATCCCTGCAGCAAATTGCTTGGCGAGGCACATGAGGCTGATGGAATCAGCTCCCAAGGTTAAGTGCCTTTTACAGCACTCACTGCGGGCCAGAAGCAGGTGTGCCTGTGCCCCTCCCTGTCAATCATGGCCCCTCTCTCCCCCCCACGCCCCCAATCCAATGACAGTAACCAATACATGTCATGCCAGGTCATTAAATGATGCCAGTCTTTCTATTAGTTAGTGTGCCAACTCTCCAGCTCTCAGCCATTTTGTTAATTTGTAGATACTAAGGGAAATCCCACATCATGGGTGGGGTCTTGTGGAGGTGACAGGGGGGTCTCGGCTGCCAGCTGGGGAGCTGTGAGGCCCCCACGTCACCTCTTCTCAAGAAGGCCAGTCACATCGTACCCCACTCAGGGACTTAACAGGAAGTCCTGCCCGTTGAGATACGTCAGCCAATCAGAAGGCCGGCACCTCTTCTGCACTCGGCAAAGCCATTGGGAAGGCGGTGGCTGCGGCCGGTACTACACCCGGCCAAGGTCTCAGATCAAGGAGGAGCCCATGCACAGATGGGTGATGAACGGTGCAGGGGGACATACTCTCGCGGAGAAAAATAAGGGACACTCTGGCATGGGGGTCCGTTAGAGCAGGGAGGGGGTTGCTGCTAGGGCTGGGGGGGCAGTGGGGGGGGTGGGGTTGCTGCTACAGTTGTGAGAGTAGGGTGGAGCTTGTGGAGGGGGCAGGGTGCTGCCAGAGTTGTGAAAGGGCAAGAACGGGAGAGCGGTTACCCTGCATTTGTAAGATTTAAAGGCCCAGATTACATTAAAATGTGTCCTGGATGCATGAAACCAGAGGCACAGGACAGCTAGCTCAATCATGGGATGACCCCATAAAATAAGAGAGAGCTGGTTACCCTGGACAGGAGGGAGGAGGGTTTGACAGCCATGGCTGACAGTAGCTTTCAGTGAGCCCTCCCCCCTTCCCAATGCTGCATCCCTTGATCGGGGACTGAGTGCCTTTGAACGAGGGGCCACCACCAACCATCCCCCCCACCCCCCGATGGTAGAGGCTCCAATTTCCTTTCCATCACATGGCTGACCAGGAATCTCTCCTACTCTGACCACCTGCCATTGGCGTGTGTTGGAAGGATTTGCAGCTCAATACTCAACCAGTTTGCTGTGTAATGAATGCGCCTTCCTTGGTCATCAAGTTCTGGGGTGGGATTTGAACCTGGAGCTTCTAAGCTCAGAGGCAGGGATGCTAACCACTGCGCCACAAGACCTCCTGGACCCATTAGGATGTTCTGCAAAACTCTAACGAGGGTACATAAAAGTGGCAACATTGGGGAGAGTTTTCACGTCGGCGTGCAGGGGGTGGGCCTGCGGTGATGTCAGGCGTGTGTCCCGACGTCACCACGCGTCATTCCAATCTTCCGTTCGGCGGGCGCGCACTGGCCGAACTGTCAAAGGCCTGTTAAGGCCATTAGGAGAGTAATTTAAATAATTGACAGGGCTGCCCGTCCAACCTTAAGGTTGACTCTGTGCCCGCCTGACAGATTCTGCCCATGGAAACAAGCCATTTATTTATGAAACAATAGATGTAAAACTCTCCACAGATTTCACCAAAATAGCCATTAATATTTCACACAACTTATTGTTAGTTCAGGCAATGAACGACATTTGGATTTTGACAGGGTGATGATTAAATCCTCCTGATCATAATAAACACATACTGGCCTGAAATTGTATGATTGCTTCAGGGGAACCCTTTGGCCAAACTCAGAATGTAGCCATGTTGTCACGTGTTGAATCTGACTGATGCAAAGCTGTGGCTATACTGCACAGCATTAGTCATTGAAATACTGGCAAACGTACAGCCCTTACCATTGTAGAAGAAACTCCTATCGTCTGATCGTTGAAACTCAAAGTCCAAGATTTTCTCCAGGAAGAGCTTTTCCCTTACCACATAGTCCATGTCTTTGTAGGCCTGTGTAGAGACACACTATAATATTGCACAGGTAGTGGATGTTCTGCTTACAACCAACTGTCTGCAAATGATAAAGGTTGTGGGAGCTCAGATTCACAGAGTGGCTTATCATCTCAACAGGACAACCAGTGCCACTTGGCACCTAATAAATTACTTCTGAAGTGCAGTCACCGTTGCTCTGTCGACTAGCTAGATATGTGCACAGCAAGATCCCACAAACCACAATTAAGTAAACGACCAGTTGATCTGCATTTGATGGCGTCCGTTGAGGATTTATCAGAGCATCAGAAAAGCTTGCTTCTCTTCAAATGGTGCAAAGGGATCTTTTGCATCCTCTTCGGTTGACATACAAAGCCTCAGTTTATCATCTCATTCAACAATACAGTGCTCCCTCACTACTGCACTGGATTACTGGTCTAGATTATGCGCTCAACGTCCTGAAGTGAGGCTGGAACCCACAAACTGTTGACTTAAGGGCTGAGAGCAATGCCAGCTAAGCCAATGTGGCAAGAAACAAATTGTGGCTTAAATTTCAGTAAACCAGCCAGTCACAGCTCTTACTCCATATGTTAAAAGCCAAATAGTCGTTTGTTGGTACAGAACATGAGTATCGCTGAGAAAAGACACATGTCAAAGCTTTTCATCTTGCACTCATCAGGACATTCGCAAGAATAACAAATGTAAAGGGTACAACAACTTATACTTCATGAGAAGAGAAAAATTACGCCTGTTTCAACTGGACAAAATAGGCAACAGCCATTCTCTGGTTCATTCCCCAGGGCAATGCCTTGACCAGAGTCAACCCCATGCCTGGTTTGAATCTAAACAGTCATCAGTTAACTGGTGCATTATCCATGGCAACACCTCTACCAATCAGAGTCCACTTGCCAACCAATCAGCACTCTCTTCTCATCAAATACAAATTGTTGTTCCCTTTACATTTGGTAATCTTGTGATTGTCCTGATGAGTGCAAGACAAAAAGCTTTGACATGTCTCTTTCTTTCAGCGATAAAGGCCAAATATTATAAATCATTTGATATTGCTTTAATTCAACAACTAATGCCTTACATGCCCAACATGTCACTTTGTTGAATAGACAAGGAAGTGGATCAATGAAGTAATGTGTAAAGTCAGGAGCACAAATACAATTTGGGGAGAATACCCATTGAGCTCAATGATTAATGAGTGCTTGGATCGTTTTCTGACAGCAAGGCAGGGAGCGCAGCAGCCAGAGAACTTATTGGGAATTTGGCCAATCTTTTAAAACAATTGGTTCGGATCTCACAGGCATCCTGTTCTCCAGCTTCTGGTAGCTGTGGCTCAGGAAATGGCCCCTTGCATTGTTACTCCTCACCCTGAGCTTTTAATACTGATCTCCATCTTCCTGGCAGCTTCGTTCACTCAAGTAGATGAGGAGGGGAGGTCACAAAGAAGAGATAAGTTACATTCTTAAGCGAAGAAGGGGATAATTAGAGGGCACTGCTCTCACACAATTCTCAGCAATGGTTTCAAGCAACACTGGGAAATAAGAGGCAGCATACCCAAGGAGTCAGGGGAATAAAATAAATTAAAATTGGCAGAACAGGAGGAAAGAAACAATGTTGAAAGGTGCTATTTGAAAAGGGTGCTAAATAAGTTCAGATCTGACCTGCTCCTTTAAGAAACAAATCCAATCAGCTCTATTTCTTTGACATATTTTGTTGCTTTAAAAACAGACTTCTATTTTTGTTGATAGGGTTCACCAGCAAACCACACCCAGGGTCCGAGCTGCTGTCAAGTAAAATATTAGAAACACATTTCCTACCGAGTCCTTTGTTTGACCCTGTGAGTACATCCCTTTGTAAGTATCTCTCTCCAACTGCAAAGAGCAAGGGTCGCACTGTTGTTGTGAACATTGATTGACTGGTCTGTATGAAGCTTTCCAAAATAGACACGTTGTTTTGGATGGAAGAGAGCAGGACAGCTGTGTGTTTGAATTCAATTTGACCAGCTTTTATAAAAATATTTATAGACTTTTTCTAATGCCAAAACTATTCCCTGCACTCACAGGATGATTTTCTTCTTCAAAATCGAACCTTCTGACTTTTGAGTTTTTGCTTTCTAAAGATAAAGTTTCAAACGGTAGCCTTTATTTTCTCTTGCCAACTTGCACCCCTCCACAAAGCTCTTGGAACCCTCTCTGTGTTTGCCTCAGTAGTCACTGTGAGTCAGCTTGCGAGTGTTGACAAGCAATTCTCTCATGGGACATTTCTAAAAATTCATTCGCGGGATGTGGGTGCTACTGGAAAGATCATGTGACAGGGGCGGGGAGGGTGGGATTGTATGGCTCGCCCCCCCCCTTGGAAGCAACTGACCCGCTCCAGTGCCAGCCCGCCCCACAGCCATAACGCACGTCAGGCTGGCTAAACAAGAGCCAAGTGGGACTTCCACCCCTCACTGGGGAGTAAGACCCGCCCTTGGGAGCTGCTGGCCAATCCGACTGGTCAGCAGCTCCTTCAGTCCCGGCAGCTACCAAGGGTGCGTTAGCGGGCGCTGCTGGGACTACAAGAGGAGGAGGAAGGTGGCCCATGGATCCCTGGAAACAGGTAAGTCCGGTGTCTTGGGCAGGTCAGGGTGGGGAGGATGGGGGAGGTGTAGGTTTAAGGCTGCAGGCAGTTAGGAAGAAAGGGTGGGTTCTGTCTTGGGGGTTGGTGGGGGCACTCCCCAAAAAGCAAAGGGCAGCCCCCAAAGATATATTCTCCCACAACCCCCACCTTCCTTCCGCCTTTTGTCATGAAGCTATTAATGTATATAATATTTTGGAAAATATTTTTCTTTTAAAATAGAGGCTTAGTCTGCCTTAATTGGATTAAAGCCCGCTAGTCTGCATGCTTTGAACTAGTTTAAGATGTAAACAGAGAGGTAGAGTGTATTTGCATTTTTTTGAATAGAGCATTCAGGAATTGGGGTGAAAACTTGATACCTTTCGAGCAGCTACCAAGCCATATGTTTACATTACTAATAAAATTGGTACAATGAAAGGGGTTTTATTATTAAAAGGTAAAGTTTAAAGAGGCTGGTGAGACAATGAGAATTTGAATTCAATCAATGGTGGTAGGTATAACTTCAGTACTTTTCGGGTGTGCAGGCAGAGGCAATATAAGATCAAAAGGCAGCTGTAAGCCTCCAACTAGCTCCACAGTGGAAAGAACCTCATTTTAAATTCGTAAGGTGAAAATGCTTTTCCTGGTGTTCGGTTAAGTCTATGGGTTGTTGTTGCCTTAAGGGAGATTAGTTTGGGAATTTGTTAAAAGTTATGATAGTAATAATGTGTACATGTATTTTAACCTGTGTAAAGTATAAAACGCTTCATTTAGTTTAATGTAAAACCTCGAGAACTGGTGATCTGATCCCTGAATTTAGAGTCACATCTCAAACATAACACTTAAAATTATAGGTTATGACAGTTTAAAGTTTCCCTCTGGGTTTTTTTTAACCAACTCCGCTTTACCAACTGCATCAGTCATAACTCCCTTTGAAGAATTTATTTTGAAAAAAAAAATCGGGCTGCCAACTCCCTCCTGACTGCCCATGCCGATTGTTTCATGACGTGGGCAGGGTCATCTGGCTTGATATCAAGCCTTATCCAACCTTGATTATCTATTTAAACATGGTGGCGGGTGGCCGATTTCAGCGCCCGCCTACCATCCCTGTGTTATGAGGATGAGATCAGGGGTGGGTGGGATGATGGTGGGGTGGGTCCCCGCCGAAAACACGCCCGGCAGGGGCAGGTAGAATGCAGCTCCATTTATTTATTGCCCATCCCTAGTTGCCCTGAAGTGTCACTTCAGAGGTCAGTTAAGGGCCAACCAGATTGGTGTGGGACTGGTGTCACATACATGGCAGTCAGGTAAGGAAGGCGGGTTTCCTTCTCTAAAGGGCATTAAGTGAGCCAGTTGGGTTTTTTATGACAATCTGACAGCTCGATGGTCACTTTTACTGATGCCAGCCTTGTTAAAATCTGAATTCAAATGATCAAAACTGCCATGCTAGGATTTGAACTTAGTTCTCTGTCTCGTAATATAATCACATTACCGTATCACTACATTACAGACAAGACTGGAGACTTGTCAGAAACAAGCCCTGAATTCATTTCCTTCCACGTACACTCACTACTCAATGCAGTAGTGAGTTCCACATTTTGACCATTCTGTAGATGTAGAAGGTTCTCCTGAATTCCACTGTTGGGTTTATTAGTGACTGTTTTAAATTGATGCTGAGACCAATTGTAGCATCCCTTCCAAAAAGCTCAGGTCAAATCAGCACACACTAGCTCAACTACCCATTTGTAAGCCTGCTGAACGAGCCTCTGATCAAAAGATTGTGGGTTCAAGCCTCAGAGCAGGAATTGAGTTTATAATCTGGGTTGATCCTCCAGTGCAGCATTTAGGAAATCTTACATCAAAGAATGTGCTATCATTCTAGTGAGATGTTAAACTGAGGCCCCGAATCTCTCTGTTCTGAACATGAGAAGATCCCATGGCATGACTGGAAGTATTCTCCTTGTATATGGGCTAACTTTCCTTCCTCAGCCAATGCCACCAAATTCAAGTTCATTAGTTGTTCAATCTCATTGTTGTTTGTGGGACATTTCTGCTATAGACTGGTTTACCGTGTTTGCCACTGCAGAAACCTAAATACCAAAATCCAAGCTGACACTCCAGTGCAGTAGGTTTTGATGAGGCCTTAAACTGAGGCCCTGTCTATCATCTCAGGTGGATGTAAATGATCACATGGCACTATTTTAAAGAAAAGCAAGGGAGCTTTCCAGGAGCTTTGGCTAATCTTTAGCCCTCAGCCAACATCACTCAAACAAGATTATCCCTCCGCACTGAAGCAGTCCATATGCAGTGTGACCTGGACAATATTCAGAATTGGGTTGATAAGTAGCAAAAAACATCCATGCCACATAGGTGCCAGGCAATGACTATCGCCAAAAAGAGAGAATCTAATCAAAATAAAAACAGAATTACCTGGAAAAACTCAGCAAGTCTGGCAGCATCGGTGGAGAAGAAATCAGTCAACGTTTCGAGCCCTCATGGCCCTTCAGCAGAACTGAAGCATAGTTTCAACAAGGGAGAAATATAAATTGGTTTAAGGTGGGTGGGGGGGAAGAGACACATTGAGGGTGTGGTGTGAGCAGATAATCAAAAGATGTCAGAGACAAAAGGGTCAAAGAGGTGTTGAAGGTGGTGGTCTTTGTCTGAGAAAAGTGCTAATTAAGAATGCAAGACAGGATATTCAAAGTACAGCTCTAGTGGGGGTGGGGTGGAAAGACTAAAGGTTTTAGTTTTAGATTTAAAAATAATGGAAATAGGTGGGGAAAGAAGAATCTATATAAATTATTGAAATTATTGAATTAATCTAATCATCTCCCCTTGATGTTCAATGGCATTACCATCGCTGAGTCCCCCACTATCAACATCCTGGGGGTTACCATTGACCAGAAACTGAACTGCACTAGCCATATAACTACTGTGGCTACAAGAGCAGGTTAGAGGTTAGGAATCCTGTGGTCAGTAACTCACCTCCTGACTCCCCAAAGCCTGTCCACTATCTACAAGGCACAGGTCAGGAGTGTGATGGAGTACTCTCCTGAATGAGTGCAGCTCCAACAGCACTCAAGAAGCTCGACACCATCCAGGCCAAAGCAGCCCACTTGATTGGCACCTATCCACTACCTTCAACATATACTCCCTCCACCACCGATGCACAGTGGCAGCAGTGTGTACCAACTACAAGATGAACTGCAGCAATTCACCAGAGCTGGTGATTTGAAAGCACCTTCCAAAGCCATGACCTGCACAACCTCGAAGGACAAGGGCAGCAGACACATGGGAACACCACCACCTGCAAGATCCCCTCCAAGTCACATACCATCCTGATTTGGAGCTACATCGCCGTTCCTTCACTGTCACTGAGTCAAAATCCTGGAATTCCCTTCCTAACAGCATTGTGGGTGAACCTACATCACATGGACTGCAGCAGTTCAAAAAGGCTGCTCACCACCATCTTCTCAAGAGCAACTAGGGATGGACAATAAATATTGGCCTAGCCAGCGAAGCCCAAATTCCATGAACGAATAAGAAAAAACTCCAAAAGTAATTCACTATGTTTTTGATGCACAAATGCGGTAAGGTACTTCAGCAGTGAATGTAGTATATTAATTGCTCACCCTGTTGCTTAGAAGATTGGTCCAATTAGGCTCAAGACCCTTTATTGGGCAGAAGAGAATATTCGAATGGTTTAAAATTAAATTACTTAGGAGCTCTTTGCAGTTAGATAAATTGATAGCGGGCTAAATTATAAAATGATTGCCTCTTAGTATAATGAGTACTGACTAAGTTGAAGCAACCAAAAGAATTGAGGCCTTCTACCTGTGTTGGGTAAAAGGACAGTGTGTTCACCCGCTACATCCAATATGGTGCCCAGATAAGCTCCCTCTTGATTTTATGGTCAAAAATGTCAATTAACTTCCAGCATTCTTTTATCCCAATGGCATATATGTGCACACAGCATCCCACACAATAACTGACAATATCCACACACACTCAGCCAACAAGCAAAATGAAAAACAACGACTCACGTGTTCAAGAAAAGATGAAAGGAACTTATTCATTGTGAAGTAGGCTTTCAGGTTCTGCTGCAGAGCGGCTGTATCCTCACGACTGCTTCGATTTACATTTGCCGCCTTTAATGATAAACAAGACGAATGAAAAAAACAACCCGAGTGCTGAATTTCAAGGTCACGCTCTGCATTAGATTCAGGTCCTTGTTAAAGGTGATAATATTTGCTTCAACAGCTCAATGCTGTGCTTCTGCTGCCCACAAACCTCCTCTCACGACTCTTTACCTAATCTCTTGAACATAACCTTCATTGCCACAGACGGCTGTGGAGGCCAGGTCACTGAGTGTATTTAAGACCGAGATAGATAGGTTCTTGATTGGTAAGGGGATCAAAGGTTACGGGGAGAAGGCGGGAGAATGGGGTTGAGAAACTTATCAGCCATGATTGAATGGCAGAGCAGACTCGATGGGCCGAATGGCCTAATTTCTGCTCCTATGTCTTATGGTCTTATTCCTTTCTCCCTCATTTGCTAATCTAGCTTTTTTTTTATTCATTCATGGGATGTGGGCTTCACTGACCGGGCCAGCAATTATTGCCCGTCTTTAGTTGCCCTTGAAGAGGTGAGGGTGAGCTGCCTTCATGAACTGCTGCCGTCCATGTGGTGTAGGTACACCCACAGTGCTGTTAGGAAGGGAGTTCCAGGATTTTGACCCAGCGACAGTGAAGGAACGGCGATATATTTCCAAGTCAGGATGGTGAGTGACTTGGAGGGGAACGTCCAGGTGGTGGCATTCCCATGCGTCTGCTGCCCTTGTCCTTCTAGATGGTAGTGGTTGCGGATTTGGAAGGTGTTGTCTAAGGAGCCTTGATGAATTTCTGCAATGCATCTTGTAGATGGTACACACTGCTGCTACTGTGCGTCAGTGGTGGAGTGAGTGAATAATTGTGGATGTGGTATCAATCAAGCGGGCTGCTTTGTCCTGGATGGTGTCAAGCTTCTTGAGTGTTGTGGGAGCTGCACTCATCCAGGCAAGTGGGGAGTATTCCATCACACTCCTGACTTTTGCCTTGTAGATGGTGGACAGACTTTGGGGAGTCAGGAGGTGAATTACTTGTCGCAGGATTCCTAACCTCTGACCTGCTCTTGTGGCCACAGTATTAATATTGCTAGTCCAGTTCAGTTTCTGGTCAATGGTAACCTCTAGGATGTTGATAGTGGGGGATTCAGTGATGGTAATGCCATTGAATGTCATGGGGTGATGGTTAGATTCTCTCTTGTTGGAGATAGTCATTGCCTGGCACTTGTGTGGCGCGAATGTTACTTGCTACTTGTCAGCCCAAGCCTGGATATGGTCCAGGTCTTGCTGCATTTGGACATGGACTGCTTCAGTATCTGAAGAGTCGCGAATGGTGTGAATTAACCTTTTCTTCGAATACACCATGTAGTAGTGAGTTCTGCATTTGACCATTCTGTAGATAAAGAAGTTTCTCCTGAATTCCCTGCTGAGTTTATTCGTGACTATCTTATATTTATGGCTTCTGGTTCTGGTCTTGCCTGCAAGAGGAGACATCTTCTCTACGCTTAACGCTTTCAAACCCTTTTCTCTTTTCTAGAGAAAAGAGCCTTAGCCTGTTCAATTTTGTATAACATTTCAGTTCTGGTATCATTCTCATAAATTCTTATTTCAACCTTCTGGGCTGGATCTTGCCTCCAGGGAGTGAGAAACAGAAGTCGGGACGATTTCTAAGTCCCAAGCCACAAACCTCATGGGAAAACAGTCATTCACTGGCATTTTTATGTAGGTCCTCTATCCAATTAAGGATGGTGTGCGGTCTCTCAAAGCTGGAGTGCCAGGGGCCTTCAAGCTTAAAAAGCGCAGCAGGCTGAAATGGGAAAGTAAGTGAGAGAGAGAGAGGGCACTTCAACATGGAAGCATCTTCTCTCCAGCTTTTTCAAATATTTAATTAAACAATAAGTTCAGCAGTCAGGCCATCACTGTGGTTGGATACGAAACAATAATTTGTGATAAAATGAACAGTCACTTGGATAAATGTGGATTAATTAAGGAAAGCCAGCACAGACCTGCGAAGGGTAAATTATGTGTAACTAATTGGATTGAGTTTTATGATGGGGTTACAGAGAAGATCGATGAGGGTAACGTGGCTGATGTGCTGTAAATGGAATCTAGAAACAACATTTGATAAAGTGACACATAACAGGCTTGTCAGCAAGTTGAAATAAAAGGGAAAGAGGCAGATAGATATAAAGTTGGCTGAGTGCCAGGAAACAGAGCAGTAGTTGTTTTGCGGACCGGAGGGAGTGGCGTTCCCCCAAGAACCACTGCTTTTCTTGATCTATATTAGTGATCTAGTCATAGGTCTAAAGGGCACAATTTCAATATTTGCAGATGACAGAAAACATGGAGGTGTTGTGAACTGTGAGGACATTGATAGATTTCAAGGGGGCATAGGCAGCCTAGTGAATGGGTAGACAGGTGGCAGATGAAATTTATTGCAGGGGGGTGCATAGTGATACATTTTGGTAGGAGGAATGAAGAAAGGCAATAAAAAATAAAGGACACAATTCTAAAGTGGTTGCAGGAGTAGAGGGATCTGGGGGCATATGCGTACAAATCATTGAAGGCAACAGGACAGGTCGAGAAACCATTTAATAAGGCATACAGGGTCATGGGATTTATAAATAGAGGCACAGAGTACAAAAGCAAGGAGATTATGCTAGAAAAAAAACCAAAGTGCTGGAAAAGCTCAGCAGGTCTGGCAGCATCAGTGGAGAGGGAAACAGAGTTAACATTTCGAGTCCAGTATGACTCTTCTTCAGAGCTGTTCTGAAGAAAAGTAATTTTGGACTCAAAAATTTTAACTCTGTTTCTCTCTCCACAGATGTTGTCGGACCTGCTGAAATTTTCTAGCACTTTGTTTTTATTTCAGATCTCCAGCATCAGCAATGTTTTGCTTTCATTTTAGAAGTTATGGTGAACCTTCATAAAACATTGGCTCAGCCTCAGCTGGAGCATTGTGCCAAGTTTTGGGTGCCATACTTTAGGAAGGATGTGAAGGCATCAAAAAGTGTGCAGACAAGATTTACAAGAATGGTTACAGGGATGAGGGACTTCAGTTATGTGGATTGGTTGAAGAAGCTGGGGTTGTTCTCCTTGGAGAAGGTTGAGAGGAGATTTGATAGGGGGGGTTCAAAATCATGAGGGAGTCTGGACAGTGTAGATAGGGAGAAATCGTTCCCATCGGCAAAAGGAAGGAGAGCCAGAGGAGGCAGGTTTAAGGTGAATAGCAAAAGAACCAACAGAGAAATGAGTGGTTAGGATCTGGAATGCATTGTCTGAGGGTGGGGTGGAGGCAGATTCAATTGTGGTTGTCAAAAGGGAATTGGATCATTATCTGAAGAGAAAAGACTTGCAGGGCAATGGGGAAAGGGTTGGAGAGTAGGACTAGTTGAGTTACTCGTGTAGAGAGCTGGCATGGGCACAATGGACTGAATGGCCTCTTGCGCTGTAACCATTCAATTCTAGTTTAGAATTTAACTCTCAGCCTTCTCATCCAAACTCAATTAACCTTGCACAATTGAATTTCACTCCACTTCGTCCCTTGGTTTCATGAAACACTTTTCTTTCACCTCGCCTTTCAACTTCTCCCCCCTTCCCCATGCTTAGCGTCCATTGCATCCCTGTAATCCTCATTGCAAAGCAGATTGAGTCATCATCCAACACTACCTCAATTCATGCTGTTTCTGCCACTGGAAGAAGCAGATTTTATTAGCGCGGCACTTCATTGATTGAGAAGAATGCAGGACACAACAACTTGTATTTATATCTCGCCTTTAACATGCAAAAATGCCCCAAGGTACTTCACAGGAATTCAGACAAAAAAATTGGGAGTCAAAGAAGCAGGTAGTAGGTGGGGTTATTAGTAAATTCCGAAATACCTCATTAAGTGGTTATAATAAGTTATTAATAAAACAAAAGTACCTCATTGAGTGGTGATAGTATCCGATCATATTGTTGTCTGACTTTGTTAGAAATTAAGACCTCAAAGGTCTGGATGTCCATGTTGGGCTCTAGACCTCTCATTGCACAAAGATTATCCTTTGGTAAAAAGTGAAAGATTAGAAAACATCGCAGTTTCTGACTCTTCCCCAACACGATCCTCTCTGTCTCCCCATTCCCACCCTAATTACAACAACTTCAGGATTTTTCTGTCTGATGTGCATCCATTGCCATCGCCTGCATGTGCAGATTTCCTGTTCCTGAACCAAGTCCACTGGTTTCCCTGGATAGAGGGAACCCTGACTGGAAAACACACCCTCTTGGATGATACTTGTGCAAACATTTCATCCCTTTAAGATGGAAAAACAAAAGAATAAATCTACAAGATTTAGATTTCCAGCCTGACTTATTTTCTCATATTTACTGCACCCAGGCACTCAAATAACCCCAGAGGCAGGAGCAGGAAAATCTGCTCCATCATGTCAGGGGAACAGTCTCGAACTAGGGCTCATAGTCTTAGGATAAGGGTTAGCCATTTAGAACTGAGGTGAGGACAAATTTTTTCACTCAGAGGGTCGTGAATCTTTGGACTTTACTACCCTGTGGATGCTCAGTCATTTAACACATCCAGGCCTTGGATTGATAGGTTCAAAGGAAATTCAAGGGATATGGAAAAAGGCAGGAAAATTAAGCTAAAGGAAAAGTTCAGTCATGATCTTACAGAATGGATGAAACTGCTCGAGGGCCATATAATCTACTCCTGTTACTCTTTTTTTATGTTATTTGAATACAATTTACAATTTATTAAGATTAATCTTAACCCAACATCATAAAATGCATCATTTGATTACCTCTTCCTTCTTGAGGTTGAGGTACATTGACTCCATACCAATATCAGCTTGTCCATGTACTGACCGTCCGTGGATGTAGTAACCATAGCACCTGTGCAGTAAGACCAAGACTGATACCTGGATGCAATTGTATTCGAAAAATATTATTCGTACTTGAGACACAGATATAAAAGAAAATGATGTAGATATTTCTATTTAAACTCCATTTCTGACAGTGAAATTTGGTAAAATAACAGGGGCAATCAATTTGGCGAGTTCCATCCAACTCCAAGCAGCTAGTTCAGAATGGCTTTGTTGGAAAAATAGGATTCTCAACAGGAGCAAGGGTCAGAAATGAAATCTAAAACTTGGGAAAAAAGAGGTCATATAGCAAAGTGAATTAAGAGGAGATAGAAAATAAAGTTAGGACTTCAAATCACTTTTCTTTTGCAGTAGCTTCTTGTCGATTCATCCCACGTGGCACAAGCATAGGTTATTTCACGATTGTGCGTCAACCATGGTTCAATTGGTAGCACGTTCACCTCTGAATCACAATGTCCTGGGTTCAAGCCCCACTCTAGGGCTTGAGCACAAAAACCAAGGCCAACATGCCAGTGCAGCACTGAAGGAGCATTGGACTGTTGGAGATGTCGTATTTTGGATGAAACGTGAAACCAAGGCCCCATTTGCCTGTTCGGGTGGATGTAAAAGATCCCAAGGCACTACTTCAAAGAGCAAGGGACTTATCCCTGATGCCCTGCCCAATATTTATCCCTCAATCAACATCACACAAAACAGGTGATCTGCTGATCATCACATTGCTATTTGTGGGAGTTTGCTGCGTGCAAATTGGCTGCTGCATTTCGTGCATTACAATAGTGAGTACACTTCACTGACTGGAAGGTGCTTTGAGATATCCAGTGATTGTGAAAAGCATTGGACGAATGCAATTCTTTCAAGTCTTTCTTCAGCATGCCCAGGGGCAAGTCACACTGGCAGCGAGTGTGAGTCGGAAATAGGCCCACAGCATTACAGGCACAATTCTCCAATCTAAACTCCGAGTTCACAGGTATAAGACATGAAAGACAATGGCCATCGAATACACTGTCAGATTAGCAACAGGCCTGGTCTTTCCTGACAATCCATGGGAGCATTTTTACTTCCATATTTGACTGTAGGTTTGGAAACTATTCCTTGGAATTTTTCCACAACTCCTCTCCAAAATCACAGTTGGAAAGTCCTGGGACTTTTTTTTTTAACGTGACTAATTAACCCACTGCTCTCCGGAAGGCTTGTGCTCAGTTCGGGTGCGGCCTCCCTGGCACCGACTGCCTTCTGGTCCCTCTCCTCAATAGCCATTCCATGCCAGACAGTATAAACAAGTAACTTAACCCTGAATGGCCACAACCAAAGTCCACGCCCCTCACACTTTCCAGCAGGGGATTACTGGGTAGCATTCAGGGATGGGCACATCGATCGATATTTATTTTTCTTTCCTTAACCCAGTGGCACAGAGGTCAATTGTAGTGTTGTGACTCGGGAGCTGGCTGTAACCGGCAAACTCAGCGAAGACCAAGGGAAAACTTTAGATAGCGCAGCTCAGTTCCACTGGGCAGTGGTCGAGGTTGCTTTCCATTTTTAAGCCAGTAGCTGCGTTATAATTGGGCTACTTTCAGGGTAGCGGAGTGGGAGGCCACATACTCACATTGCTGACGGAGCACACATCTACAAACTGCTGAATCTTGTCTTCCACAAATCGCTCACAGAATCCAACGCAGAAGACTACCTGCAAAAAGGGTGACATGTCCCTGGTTAATGCCGAATAGAGTTTGCTCAGTTCCAAACAATTTCAACGTGAGGTCACATTCATGCTCCGTGCTCGTGGTGAAGGGTGGGGGGACGGTGTGGGTCACCCCACCTGCTCCTCCTCACATTACAAGTTTGTCAATAGGAAGACGCAACGTCCTGCTATTCTGGGAGAGAGGGAGAAATCAAAGGGAAGTTTGTCAGGGATTACTCTCAGGAACCTTTTAGTGACTGACAGCAGATGCAACGGGTGAATTTGAGTCCGATAAATAACTGATGCCTCCAAGTGACAGTCTCTAGCACGTGAGGTCACAAGGCAACCACCTTCTGTAATGGGTATGAAAAGCAAGGAAGTCAAGCAAACTTGTTGCTTGTCACCATTAGGCAGGTGGGAAATGTTCAAAACTCGTGAAGCATCTATCTGAGGTAAATGCATGTTTAGCATGAGTGAGAACCACAGAAGCACCACATCCATTTCTGGATGCCATACTTTAGGAAGGATGTGATGGTATTAGAGAGAGTGCAGTTAAGATTTATGAGAATGATTCCAGGGATGAGAAACTTCAATTACGTAGATAGATTTGAGACGTTGGGACTGTTTTCCTTAGAGAAGATAAGGTTGAGAAGAGATTTGATAGAGATATGCAAATGCATGAAGGGTCTGGACAGAGTAGATAGGGAGTCACGGTTCCCACTGGTGGAAAGATTGAGAACCCTATAGTGCCAGTAGGATGTGTAAAAAAAACACAGAGCACACAGATTTAAGGTAATTGGCAAGAGAAGCAATGGGGACATGAGGAAAAGCTTTTTCACCTTGTGTGTGGTTAGGATCTGGAATGCACTGGCTGAGGGTGTAGTGGAGGCAGGTTCAATCGAGGGATTTAAGCGGGAATTGGAAGAAGGTGCAGGGCTATGAGGAGAAGGTGGGAGAGTGGCACTAGGTGAATCGCTCATTCAGAGAGTATACATAGTGATGCAGCAGCTAGCCAATTACTGCAGGCCACTTAAGGGGCCTATAAAGGCCGCTATGCCAACACAGACCAGAATTTTTCAGTTATCCAGGTTATCTAGACATTATCACACTGTTGTTTACAGAACATTGCTTTGTGCAAATCGGCTGCCCTGTTTCCTATATCACACCAGTGACTACACTTCAAAAGGACTTCATTGGCTGTAAAATGCTTTGGGGTGTCCCAATATCATGAAAGGCGCTACAAAAATGCAAGGTTGTTTTTTCCTTTCCATCTTTTCTTTCTTTTGCCATAAACAATGTCCTTTGTCATGTGTCCAACAGTTCAAATTCCTAAATGAATTTATATTTAAACAAATCGTCTCTTAATGGAAAGCACCTCTTTAGCAGCCAGCAGCATGACATACTATGTGAAACAGAAGTGTGGTTGTGGTGGAACAGGGAAGCGAGTCTATTGGTTGTTTTACTTCCTGACTCTTATGGAAGTGTCATTCATTTATCAGTGTCTGGGCTGCCAATATATAAAATATAGTAACTGCAGCTGTCTTACTTGAGCTAAGCCGACTGCCAACCACATGGATACTGCTATTCCATATCGGAGAACTGGGCTCCAGGGAGCCAGACTAACATCAGATCCTGGATGTAGATTCAAATTCAGGTCTCTTCTAGCGATGTTCTTTAAGCCAATGACCTGGAATTAAAAATATGTAAGACAGATACAGCAATTTGTTACACCTGCCAAGCTTATGTCTTTCACAAGGAGTGAAGGAGAAAGGTTAACAGAAACTCCTTCACACAGATGGCCGTTGGAGCATGAAATATTTTGCCACAGGGAATCGTTGAGGTAAAAGACATTTACTCCTTTTAAGGGAAAAGTGGATAAATACCTGAAGCGGAGGAAGACACGGGGCAAGTTCAAGAAGGCAGCTCACCATCACTTTCTCAAGGGCAATTAGGGATGGGCAATAAATGTCGGCCCAGCCAGCGACGCCCACATCCCATGGATGAATAAAAAAAATGATTGGGGAGCGCACGGGGTCGTGGGATTGGTTTTGGATTGCTCTAGTAAAACTTTGGCACAGATACAATGGACTGAATGGTCTCCTTCAGTGTGCAAACATCTATCTTTGAACCTGCTAGCGGGAAGATGCTGAGAGTCACCTTTCTACTACCGTAAGAAATATAACCATGAATCACAGAGACCAGGCAAGGTCTAAGAACGTTTGGTTTGCTTCACAAATTACTGCTTGGTAACCTCAGCGGAGAGCTGTTTGTCCAATGGAGCCTATACCTTTTCCATTGCTTCAGGGAAGGGGGCAGGAGTGGACTCTCTTGTTCATTTCACCCTCCCACCTCCCACCCCCATATAGCATAAACCATGATTGGTGAGTCTCTACCCAACCTCTGGTGATACCAGTGTATGGTACACTCATAGTGCTGGCCTTGGCTTTAAGCTTCAAAAAGACCTAAATCATATAATGATGTTGAAGTCAAAACATTAATCGACTCAATTCTCCCAATCTATTCATAACTAATCAGTTCTGAGACAACATCATTACACCACCACCAAATCAGCAACTTATATTTGTGTAGCCTTTAACGTAATAAAACATCCCAGGAACATTATCAAACAAAATATGATGCTGAGCCACATAAGGAGGTAGTGGGCCGTAACTTGCGTGGAGCGGCAGAGTCGGATTGCCACTCCTTTCCTAGTTATTTACCTTCAAACGAAGCAGCTCCTTTTTCTCACTCAGCCTTCCGACTTGGGCCGGGTGAGAAAGGTGCAGTGCACCAGGTTCCCAAGGCGTTGTGTCGAGGGCAGCAGAGTGGGAGGTAAGGAAGCCACGCCCCCTTTTTACAGCACTATCTGCCGTAAAGCAGGTAAGTTTAAAGGTCCGGTCACTTTGAGGGCAAGGTAAGTTTGTAAGGTAAGTGAGAAAGATTGGGGGCAGGGGAAGGGGCAGGACTTGTGGTCGGGGGGTGGCATTGCTTAGTGGAGGGGGGGGTTTGGTCAGTGGAAGGGGATGATCAGTAGCAAGGTGGTTAGCGGGGGTGGGGGGATGGGGGTGTGGTCAGTGGGGGGGTTGGGGTGTGGTCGAGTGGGGGGCTGGTGGTGGTCAAGGGGGTGTAGTCAGTGAAGGGCCCTGGGGCTAGTTGGGGTGTGGGGAGGGCAGGCAGGGTGGGGTTGTAGTTGCAGGATGGAGAGAGCAGTCATGGAGGCGGTGTGTAGTGGAGGGGGCGGGGTGTAGTGGGGGGCGGGGTGTAGTGGGGGGTGCAGGGTGCAGTGGGGGGGTGGGGTGTAGTGGGGGGGGTGGGTGCAGTGGGGGGGGCGGGGTGCAGTGGGGGGCGGGGTGTAGTGGGGGGTGCAGGGTGCAGTGGGGGGGTGGGGTGTAGTGGGGGGGGCGGGGTGCAGTGGGGGGGCGGGGTGTAGTGGGGGGGGCGGGGTGCAGTGGGGGGCGGGGTGTAGTGGGGGGTGCAGGGTGCAGTGGGGGGGCGGGGTGTAGTGGAGGGGCGGGGTGTAGTGGGGGGCGGGGTGTAGTGGGGGGCAGGGTGTAGTGGGGGGGCGGGGTGTAGTGGGGGGGCGGGGTGTAGTTGGGGGGGCAGGGTGTAGTGGGGGGGGTGGCGGGGTGTAGTGGGGGGGCGGGGTGTAGTGGGGGGCGGGGTGTAGTGGGGGGCAGGGTGTAGTGGGGGGGCGAGGTGTAGTGGGGGGGCGGGGTGTAGTTGGGGGGGCAGGGTGTAGTGGGGGGGGTGGCGGGGTGTAGTGGGGGGGCAGGGTGTAGTGGGGGGGCAGGGTGTAGTGGGGGGGGTGGCGGGGTGTAGTGGGTGGGGCGGGGTGTAGTGGGGGGGCGGGGTGTAGTGGGGGGGCGGGGTGTAGTGGGGGGCGGGGTGTAGTGGGGGGCAGGGTGTAGTGGGGGGGCGGGGTGTAGTGGTGTGGGGGGGGGGGGGGGGGGGGGGGGGGGTGCGGGATGTGGTTGTGGGGGTGGGGGGTGGTGGTGTAGTGGGGGCTGCAAGGGGCAGCCAGCAAGGCGTAGCGGGGTGTGGGGGCATGAACGTGTTGTCGTGGGGTGTGGGTGTAGGCAGGGGGTAGGGAGGGCAGTCGTTGGAGGGATCGTGGGGGTGTAGTCGGTATATAGTCACCCCGGGGTTAGAAGCAGTTTTAATTACTATAAGACAGTTGGAACCATCCGAAGTTTGCGATTTAAATCACAGTATCGGATGGGTCCCAATGCAGGGAAATTGTCCAACGGATGTTTGAACTTCCCGAGCAATTGCCATGCAATCCTCACGTGGGGAGTTCCCCAGCATATCTTTGAGGTACTCCCCACCCCATTCCTGATACAATGCCGTGGGGAGTGGAAGCCATGGGCGAATAGGTCAGATGTCCAAAAGCTTGCTCCAAAGGTCGGTTTTAAGGAGTGTCTGAAAAAGAAGAAAGCAAAGCTGGAGAGGTGGAGAGGTTTAGGGAGGGAATTCCAGAGTTCATTGCCTAGGCAACTGAAGGAGCAGTCACCAATGGTGGAGCGATTAAAACGGGATTTGGTCAAGGTGCCGGAGTTGGAGAAGCTCCATGAAACTTGGCTTCCAATGACTATAATGTTAGTCTTGCAAACTAGGCTTGAATGGAGAGCCCTCTCCTGCCTCCTTCCCCGAATGGACTAGACAGGGACTCCGTTGGACAAACAGCTCGCCAGGGAGGTTACCAAACAGGAAATCTGTGAAACAAACCAAATGTTCTTAGACCTTCTCACCTTTTCCTCGTATTCCCAATCACCAATGCCAGCAATTTCCTACCAGGCATCGTGATGCCAAGACACAAAGTGGCATTATCGATACACAGAGGGTAATGTCTGAGCTTATTCAGATGACCTACGATCAGCAGCCAGAAGTTCCAACCACCACTATGATACCCCTCAGCTAATTTTCTAGAATCAGGATCATTGGCATTTTTTGGCAGGATTCCCATCGTCTACTGGGTGGTTCGGTCAGAGGTTTTGGTGAAGATTAGCTGCAGCAGGTCACGGAATCCTATCACATTTTGACCTGTGACCACTTCGCTGCCAAAGAAGTTCTGATATTCAGCCCAAAATGCCCCGTCAACCTGTCCAAATGCTCATCCTACGATTAACTCTAGGCACTTTCTGGCCCTTTAATGTTTAAATCCTTCCTTCCTCCAACACCCATAGCATCATTGAATGCTGAGGGGGGGGGGGTTACTGTCCTGAGCCCCTTCACTCTGTTGTGATGGTAAGACCCTTCCTTCTATCTGATTCCCCTGCATTTGCTGCTGCATTTGCTCCACCTCCTGTTGCTCACCTTCTTCCAGCCAGAATGGAGTTCCCGAATGTTCTCTGTGTGGGGAAAAAAAGCTGCCTCCCTGGAATCCCCTTAACATTTCAGCAGTTTTCACAACCAGTCCAAGCACTATCAAAATTGCCCACTTAGCCACAAACACAATAAACTGGCAGCTAGGGTTCCAGCTCCTGTCTGATGTGCAGACACTCCGCTTGGAACGGGCTGTGGGGGGGGGTGGGGCAGAGGGGTGCGGTTTGGCTGGGGTGAGGATTGTACTCAGCTGCGATTCTCCCCCCCCCAGTCAAATAGCACACCGATAACCACGGTCGTGGCTCACGCACGAATGACAATCAACGAACGAGGAGGTAGTCATCAATGTCTTGGCAGGGGCGGTGGGAGGTGGGGGTGGGGGGGGTGGGGGGGGAGAGTGAATTTTACGAAAAATACTGTAGCCACCCATCCTCGGAGTGCTTCACTTCCATTTCTTAGAAAGGACCATTGCTCTTGAGATTCACACACAGCTTTGACAAAAAGCTCAGAGCAGAAAAAATAATCGAAGTAATATTTTTAAATCAAGTGCCCTGTCGAACAGTGAATGGAACAGACAAATGCTAAAGATCTGGTTTTAATGTTCCCTGCTTCTTTCAAAGCTGACAAATGCTGGGAAGAATCATCAGCAACAGCTTAATTAACTTTTAAACAACAACCAGAAGAAAGAAATATGGGGAGTCTCGAGAACTGCTCAGAACTTTCCGACACACTGTCCTGGTGACCGCGATCTGGAACGAATAATGCGTTCCTTCCTGCTCACTTGATAGAAGACAGATCCTTCAGCTGCGTTACACTGAGAGGAATTTGTTTTGTTCTTTGAAAAATAGCCAGAGGAATTCTGCATGTGGAAGGTCACTAATCCCCCAACGACAGTAACTTGAGGGAATTTTGTGTTCTCGCGTTCAAATCCTGCCTGCGCCAGACCGCAAACTAATTTCTTACTAACCTGAGGGAATAGTGGGATTCTTTCCCTGAAAAATAGTAGCCCGAGGACACTAAGGGATTGAGATACAGCCCTGTGATCTTTCTCCCCCCCTTTCCCTCACATCCCCCCCAGAGCCATCTCGGTTTTAATGTGGATCAGTCACTAGCTACACTCCAGTTGATTTTGAGTCTTGCTACAATGCTAATGAAAACACACGGAGAAGATGGAATTTTTTACTCATGGTGTGTCCAACTAACTGTTCTGGCCTAGACGCTTCTTGATAAGAGGTACATCACCAGATAGAGTAGAGATAAGTGCCCATCATTAAAATAACATTCCAGAGACACCGATGTAAGTTATGGGTCAATTCCTGCAGTTGGGCTGAACACTTGAAAGAAAATTGAACACTTGAAAAAAATGAGATGAGCGAGTTCAGATTACAGCTGAATTTAAACTCACAACCTGTGTGACGAGGAGTTCAACATTGCAATCCAGCAGTGATAAGGGAGTCCTGTGTTTTCAGTGCCAGAGTTCACAGAATGTAACGGACCTTCACCGTTAAACCCACCAGAGTTTCAGTGTTCTGTCATCAGACTACCACAGAGCTTAACACTCCAATGCAAGATAACGAGAATCCAATACTGTTATTAGATTCATCAAAGACTCCAACATTCCCCATTATAGCTACCCCACATACACCAACACCGCACTATTAGTTACCATAAAGGCCAACATTCCATACTGCAGTTACTATGGGCACCAACACGCCACCATTACAGTTAATATAGACTCTGACACTCCGCCATTACAGTTAATATAGATTCTGAGACTGCACCATTACAGTTACCAGAAACTCTGACACTCCACCATTACCGTTACCAGAGACTCCAACACTCCACCATTACAGCTAGTACAGACTCTGACACTCCGCCATTACATAATATAGGCTCTGAGACTGCGTCATTACAGTTACCAGAGACTCCGACGCCCCACCATTACAGTTACCAGGGACTCCGACACTCCACCATTATAGTTACCAGAGACTCCAACACTCCACCATTACAGTTACCAGGGACTCCGACGCCCCACCATTACAGTTACCAGGGACTCCGATGCTCCACCATTAGTTACCAGAGACTCCGACACTCCACCATTATAGTTACCAGAGACTCCGACACTCCACCATTATAGTTACCAGAGACTCCGACACTCCACCATTATAGTTACCAGAGACTCCGACACTCCACCATTATAGTTACCAGAGACTCCGACACTCCACCATTATAGTTACCAGAGACTCCGACACTCCACCATTATAGTTACCAGAGACTCCGACACTCCACCATTATAGTTACCAGGGACTCCGACACTCCACCATTATAGTTACCAGGGACTCCGACACTCCACCATTATAGTTACCAGAGACTCCGACACTCCACCATTATAGTTACCAGAGACTCCGACACTCCACCATTATAGTTACCAGGGACTTCGACATTCCACCATTATAGTTACCAGGGACTTCGACATTCCACCATTACAGTTACCAGACTCCAACACTCCACCATTATAGTTACTAGAGACTCCGACACTCCACCATTACAGTTACCAGACTCCGACGCTCCACCATTATAGTTACCAGGGACTCCGACACTCCACCATTACAGTCAACATAGACTCCGGCACTCCACCATTACAGTCAACATAGACTCCGGCACTCCACTGTTACAGTCAATTTGGACTCTGACACTCCACCTACCATAGACACCATCACCACACCCCTCCACCCGCCATTACAGTTACCAGGGACTCCAACACTCCACAATGGGGGTCACTAGGGAATTTTACTACACCTTCAAAGGTGCCACAAAAAAAGCCCCAAAGGGCCTGAGCCCAACATCCATGAGCCCAGGCAGCAGGAAAGTAGGATTTGGAAGTTTTTTTTAAAAACTCAATCTTGTAACATTTTAACAGATGGTCCTTTAGTTGATGCTATGCACATAGAGATAGAAAGTTAAACTGATGATTCAATCCTCCACTGGTATTGGGCAGAACGGGAGGTGAAACCGGAACTTTTCACCTGAGGTTTACTATCAGGTTCATTTGGTCAAAGTGAGGCCACTTACCTCCAGCAGCAATAGAATGATGAAGAGTTGCAGGATTGGATTTATCTTTCTTTTAGTCTGAATCTCATTCCATTCATTAGCTATGAAGTAAGTTCTCCAGATACTGACTGAGGAGGGAGGCGACTTGTTTTCTGTGGAAGAGATGGTGTCAACATGATGGGCCGTTGCGTTCGGCAAGATACACAGCGGTTAATAAGCCAAAGCTACATTACAGCAGAAGGTCATTGTCGGGACAAGTTAGAATCGTAGGGCAGAACTTTTCGTCCCACAGGCGCCCGACCCAAACAGGAGTGAAATAGTCGGACGAGCGTCCCAGCGCCATCGCGCACTCTCGCAATTTTTCGGTTGGCGGGCACGCACAAGAGGGGGCAGCACGCCCGGCGACAATTAAGAGGCCTATTAAGGCCCTTAAGTAATTAATTAAGTTGCATTTTTCACTGCCTGCTCAACCTTTCGCTTGGCGGGCAGGCGAATAGGCCAGGCGGCCTTTGCATTTTTAACAAAACCTCATCCACGGGCAGGATGAGGTTTCCAAGGGTTACTAAAAAAACCTTTAAAAATTTTTAACCTTTTTTTTTTAACATGTCCCTTTATGTGACTCAGTCACATGTGGGGACATGCTTATATCATATCTAACAAAATTATTTTTCATTTTAAAATCCTTCGGCTCCCTGAGGTAGCTCTGTGCCTTCAGGGAGCTGTCAGTGCGCACTCCCCCGCACATGCGCACACTTCAGCGCTCGCTCTCCTCCTGCCCCAACCCTGGCAGCGCTGAGGCTCTGAGGATGCCTTTCACGCTGGCTGGCTGCTAATTGGCCAGCCTGTGTAATATCACAGTCGGAGCCCGATCACAGGCGGCGGTCAGTCTCGTGGTCGTTCCTGGGCCTGTTTCTTCGTTTGCTGTTCAGCAACTCACCAAGGCTCCTTTGACTGCACTTTTCAAACCCGCGAATTCTACCATCTAGAAGGACAAGGGCAGCAGATAGATGGGAACACCGTCACCTGCAAGCTCCCCTCCAAGTCACTCATCACCCTGACTTGGAAATATATCACCGTTCCTTCACTGTCGCTGGGTCAAAATCCTGGAACTCCCTCCCTAACAGCACTGTGGGTGTACCTACACCACATGGACTGCAGCGGTTCAAGAAGGCAGCTCACCATCACCTTCTCCAAGGGCAACTAGGGATGGGCAATAAATGCTGGCCCAGCCAGTGACACCCACACCCATGAACGAATTTTCAAAAATCACCTTAAATCTGTGTCCTTTGGTTCTCAAACCTTCTATCAACGGGAACAGTTTCTGCCTATCTATTTTGTCTAGCTCTGTCATGATTTTGAATATCTCTATCAAAGCTCCTCTCAAACTTCTGTAAAGAGAACGAGCTTTGCCAATCTATTCATGTTCCAATTCAACGCACCCCTCCAAACTTCAATAAGCGAGATGAAGACACTTCAGCTGACTGGCCTGGGGCATCGTTAACACATGGGGATCAGATGGAATGCCACCTTTAGACTCTGCCCAATATTATTCCCCACTAATTTTAGTGGAGAATAGAATTGGGCGGGGTTTAAGGTATAAAACTAGTGTTATTTCTTAATCCCTGTCAGTTTCCCAACTGGGGGTGTGGTTTAGGTCAAAATTGGCCCCGTTAATTTTACCCATGGCCCTGGGTGGGATGAGCACAGGCCAATAGATCTTTGATACAGGGCCTTCAGACTGAGAAGGCAATGGGAGCCACATGGGTGTGTGGCAGGGACTGAGGGCCTGAGTGTGGAAAGTGAACAAGAAAGAAAAAGGTTTCCATCGTCAAGCGGCTTTCACAGTCTCAGGATGCCCCAAAGTGCTTTACAGCCAAGGAAGCACATTTTTTGCGGAAGTGCAGTCACCGCTGTAATTAGGCAACACTGTAGCCAATTCTGAACACATCACCAATCACAGCACTATGCGAAGTGACCCTACCTGCTGCTTTAGGAAGTGGTCGGCCTTTTGGCTTTTCCCAGTCGATCAGGAAGATTGATACCGACACCTGGACAACGAGGATGTGAATCAGTTCCAGGGCCTGAAAGAAACCCAATGTCCCAGCATTAGAGGAGTACGATTTCCAAATCCTAAGAGACTCTCACATCAAGAGATTATGGCTGTTTCCATCGCTAATATTGACCACGGAGGGCTCCGTATCCTGACACCATGGTCCGGCAGTGCCCAAGCTGCTAGGTTCAAAAACAAATTTAATGGTAGTTCTATAAACTTTTGTAGGACAATTGTTTGGATGTCAGCTTCATCTTCATTGAGACTCGGATCATTCAGGGCTGAACTCTGGGTTTGCTCAATTGGCTTGTGTCTTCAGAATCAACATTTGGACCAAAAGCCGAATGACTTTGACCATCCAAAAACCAAAGACAAAAACCCATCTGCATCACCCCTTCCATTCTGTGTTTTTTTTTATATGAACAAGCCAACACATTTAAATTCCCTACGTAAACATTTTCCAAGCGATCAGTTTTGAGCTAGACTGTCTCGTCGGCAGCAGTCCTCAGGATAATCCTTCCCGGGGGTCGGGAGGGGAGAGGTGGAGGGACGTGGTAGGTTAATGCACTGATCATTGGTCAGTGCTGGGCAGCTGCAAATTTTATATAGCATTTGGTGGCAGTCACGTGCTGGGCTACAACTAACACAAGTAAACCAGCGAGGATAAGCCATAAGCTTATATAAGCAGTTCCCATGATAAATGTGGACATAGGGATTTATAATTGAAATATGGAAATAAGGCCAGAGGGGTCAACTTTTAAACTGAAACAGACATCTGCATTTCCTGGTCCAAGTATCTACCTGTCTGTAATCCAGTTTCACTTGAAGACAAGTTTTGGCCTTGACTCCCTGCGTGCAGGGACACAGGGGACTGGCTACCATTATAAATAGTTTTCGAATGTTATAAGCCAGACACTTGGATCAGGGATTTGGGGATAAATAGACAGTTCCTCACTAAAATCACAACATGGGATAAAATAAATCTGCTAAAATAGCATAAAGAACAATCTCAGAGGAAAAGGTTAAGCCTGCGCAAGCTACTATCCCACATGGAGACAAATATTTGTAAATCTTCCAACAATTCTCATTTATTCTTGGAAAACGGCTACTGAGCATTGTTAGTGTTGGCATCTTGCGGTTTTTGTAGTTACGGATCTCGTTCGAAAGAGCGAGGGGAGGGAAAGTGCAAGGCCCATGTTAAACACCATGCATTTGAAGCTGAACGGAGATATCTGAGGCAGCTCCTGGAAGACGTTCACTAGAAGTGCCTGAAGCTACCTTCAGTCCAAATGCACAAGCCACATAGATGATGAAGTCAGTTTCAATCTTCCCACCAGCAGGGGGCAGTGTTACCTCAACTGTGGACTGCTGACCCTGTGAAATTAAATACAGGAGAGAAATTAGTACATCAGCACCAAATGCTGTCTTCCCACACCATTCTCTGCGCAACTGGGGCTTGAACAATGTTTAAGCCTTCCTGACAATGTTGCGCTCAGATGACATAATACATCCCACCTGAATTTTAAGGTTTGCGTAAGAAATATGATTGTAACAAAGGCCTTGCCCTAATTGAGAAGCAGTTTGATTAAATCATCCCCTCATCCACTTGCATCCATCGATTTATCTGTAAATATATTTTGATTCAAAGGATTTGAGGATTTGTGACATAATCAGGGGAGTTGCTTAGTGAAGCAGGTGAGCCCAGTATTGTGAAGGAGTAGAATTAACATCAATGGGGCCTAAGTAAACTCCTCCAAATTTGCAACCTTCCAACACCTCTGTGCTCCTCACATCCCTGATTTTCATCACCGGTCGTACCTTCAGCTGCCTAAGTCCTAAACTTTGGAATTCCCTCCTTAAACCCCTCTCTGCCTCTCTAGCTTATTTAAGGCTCATCTTTGGCAAAGTTTTGGTCACCTGCCCTAATATCTCCTTATGTAGCTCAGTGTCAAACTTTTGTTTGATAATGTTCCTGTGAAGCATCTTGAGCTGTCTCACTATGTTAAAGGCGCTACACAAATGCAAGCTGTCGTTGTAGGGTCATCATCCTCCCTGGTAGGAGATGATGTGATTAAGCCTTGAGGACATAACCTGGAGAAAGGGCATGTGGAATAATACACTTACAGTTAGCAGGGGCTGGTAAAGGTTCACTACACTACAGCTGTCACCTGGCGGGAGCAACATCTTTCGCAGAACTGCGCACTGCCAGACCTTCTGTCCATTATTTTCAATGGAGTTCAGGGTTGGGTAGGTCTCCTGCCTCTGAATCAGAAGGTTGTAGGCTGAAGTCCAACTCTAGGGACAGGAGCACAAAACCTAGGCTGACACTCCAATGTCAGTACTGAGGCAATGTTCCATGGTCAGATGCAACGATAAACTGAGGTGGCATCCGCTCTCTCAGGTGGATTCAAAAGATTCCATGGCATTAGTTTGAAGAAGAGCAGGGCAGAGGGGGGGGGTGCACAGACAGGTGAGGGGAGGTGGAGTTCTGCCCCATGTCCTGGCTAATAAATATCCCACATCCAACAGCACCATTCGATTATCTGATTGTTGTTTGTGGCTTCTTGCTGAATAAACATTAGACATCACAACAGTGGCTACACTTCTCAAAGTACTTCTTTGACATTAAAGCACTTTCGAAAAGTCCCGAGGTGGTGAAAGGCGCTATGTAAATGCAAGTCATTCCTTCTGTGGCATGCACTTCCTTTGGATGTTTGGGGGCTGGACAGTAATAAGCAGTTACCCCCTACCTTGTACACAACGAGCCAGTAAACACCCGTCCCAAACGTGACGATGAAAAAGATGTTCGACAGGGCACCAGCAAAGTAGGCAAAATACTTCACAATCGTCTGTGTAAAATGAAAGGAGACAGTGAGGAACAAAATACAACAAGACTACATCAAAATTAGAGGACAGGGGAGTGGTAAAAATGGATTTTCTTATGTGGATAAAGGTTATAATATATAATGTCAAGGATTTGGCCTTTAACCAGGCACTGTCTCTGTATATATGGGACAGTTTAGCTAGAGAACCAAGTTCTTCTTGCAGTTCTTGATGACACACCTGAACTCTGACCTCAGGAGATGCCCACCCAGTGAGCGGTTGTGATGCTCTTACTTCACCACTCACTCTCTACATTTACAACCCATCTGGCTGAGTCAGATTGTCAAATTAGTGCTGAACTTTAGCACCATCCTACGCTGAGTGGCTGTCCCCAGACAGTAAGTCACATTTATAGACGTAAGCAAATGCTTAACTTAGACTGTGAGTAAAGGACTAAAGGGCAAGAGCACATTGACATTAATGAGCAAGGCGAAAGATTATAAGATACTTTTCTTCCATGTGGATGAAAGCAATAGACCTTTGACTGATAGTTAATGTTATGTGAATTAGCATCTTTAAGAACAGCTGAGATAATATTCAGTTACAAATGGGATTGAGCAATACAAGTGCAGGCAAGAATGATCAAATACTCGGTTGAAGACAACAGGTATACAACTTGTAAAGTATGCACAATGTACATATAGACTGCACTATAGGGCAGCACTGGTTGGAATGTCTTCAGCCCAAAGCTACTGATCTTCTGTTCATTTAAATTCATGGATAAAAAATTATAAGGGGAGATGGTGGTAATGCCACTGAACTAGTAATCCAGAGTTCCAGGCTAATGCTCTGGAGACATGGGTTCAAATCCTACCACAGCAGCTGGGTGGAATTTAAATTCCGTTAATAAATCCAGAATTGAAAGCTAGTCTCAGTAATGGTGACCATGAAACTATCCTCAATTGTCGTGAAAATCCACCTGGTTCACTAATGTCCTTTAGGGAAGGCAACCTCAATAACCCTAATATTAGCCGGGATAAAATAAGTGCGAGAAGGTATAAAAGGGTGCAGGATTCTTAAACATGCACTCAGGAGAACTTTATTGCCAGCAGGTAACAAACCCCAACAAGAAGAGGGGCAGTTCTGAATTTAGTTTCAAGAAATGAAGCAGGGCAAGCGGAAGGGGTAGCAGTGGGGGAGCATTGTGGTGCTAGTGATCATAATACAGTTCGATTTAGAGCAGCTATGGAAAAGGACAAAGATGGACCAAGTAAAAGTTTTAAATTGGGGAAAAGCCAATACCACGCTGAAATGTGATTTGGCAAACGTGGACTGGTAATAGCTGGTTGAAGATAAATAAGTGTCAGAGCAGTGGGAGGCAGTCAAGGAGGAGGTATGAGGGTTCAGAACAAATGTATTTCCACAACAAAGTGTGGGATTCACAAATCTAGACACCCAAATGATACGATACTGAGAAGTGTAGAGGAATAGAGGGACACTGGAGCTTGGACCTAAGCCCAATGGAGTTTAGAAGAATGAGAGGTGATCTTAATGAAACATTTAATATCCTGAGGGGATTTGATAGGGTAGATACCGGAAGGATGTTTCCACTTGTGGCAGAGACTAGTACCAGGGGACACAGTTTAAGAATAAGGGGTCTACTGTTTAAGACAGAGATGAGGAGAAATTCTTTCTCTCAAAGGGTTGTTAGTATGTGGAATTCTCTTCCTCAGAAAGCAGTACAGGCTGGGTCATTGAATTTATTCAAGGCAGATTAGACAGATTTTTGATAGACAAGAGAGTCAAGGGCTGTGGGGGAGTAGATGGGCAAATAGAGTTGAGACACAACTAGATCAACCATGATAAAAGCAAAATACTGCGGATGCTGGAAATCTAGAACAAAAACAAAAATACCCGGAAAAACCCAGCAGGTCTGACAGCATCTGCGGAGAGGGATACAGTTAACGTTTCGAGTCCGTATGACCCTTCATTAGAACTAAGAAATATAGAAACGAGATGAAATATAAGCTGGTAGAGGGGGGTGGGACAGGTAGAGCTCACCCCCCCTCTACCAGCTTATATTTCATCTCATTTCTATATTTCTTAGTTCTAATGAAGGGTCATACGGACTCGAAACGTCAACTGTATCCCTCTCCGCAGATGCTGTCAGACCTGCTGAGCTTTTCCAGGTATTTTTGTTTTTGTTCTAGGTCAGCCATGATCTTATTGAACAGCGGAGCTCGATTGAAGGGCTGAATGGCCCACTATTACTCCGAAGTCCTATGTTCCTATGCATGTCCGCAGGTTCCCAAAGGTAGCAGAACAGGTAAATAAGATGGTTAAGGTGGCATATAGTACACTTTCCTTAGAAGTGGATTATAAGATTATAAGAGTAGGGGGATTATGCTAGAACTGCATGAAGTGCTAGTGAGGCCATAGCTGGAGTACTCCCTACAGTTTTGATCACCATATTGCAGGAAGGATGGGATCGCACTAGAGAAAGCACAGAGGAGATTTATGAGGATGTTGCCAGGAGTGAAAAATTCAGCTATAAGGAAAGATTAGATAAGGCTGGGGTTGTTCTCTTTGAAACAGAGGAGGCTGAGGGGAGGTTTAATTGAGATTTATAAAATTATGAGGGGCCTTGATGGAGTGGATAGGGAAGGAGCCCATTTCCCTTGGCAGAGAGGTCAATAACCAGGGGGCACAGATTTAATATAACTGCCAGAAAGATGAGAGGGGAGGAATTGTCACGCAAAAGCTGGTGAGGATCTGGAACTCACTGTGTGAAAGGGAGGCAGAGGCAAAAACCCTCATTGTATTTGAAAAATATTGGATATGTATTTGAAGTGCCATAATCTCCAAGGTTATGAACCAAGAGCTGGAAAATGGATTAGGTTGAATGGTTTTTTTAATGGCTGGCACAGACATGATGGGCTAAATAGTCTCCTTCTGTGCTGTAAATTTTCTACATTCTTGTTTACAGGTATACGGGGTACAGTGTATGAACTGTCCACACCTGGTTTGGGGTGACTACTAGTTGCTTATAGATATTGCTGTGCACAAATTGGCTCCCTCCTTCCCTACATTAGAACAGTAACCTCACTTCAAAAGTACTTCATTGGCTGTATATCGCTTGGCTGCCTCTTGAGGTTGTGAAAGGCTCTGCATAAATGCAAAACAAAAACAGAATTACCTGGAAAAACTCAGCAGGTCTGGCAGCATCGGCGGAGAAGAATAAAGTTGACGTTTCGAGTCCTCATGACCCTCATGAGGACTCGAAATGTCAACTTTATTCTTCTCCGCCAATGCTGCCAGACCTGCTGAGTTTTTTCAGGTAATTCTGTTTTTGTTTTCGATTTCCAGCATCCGCAGTTTTTTTGTTTTTATCTCTGCATAAATGCAATTCTTTTCATTCTTTCTTCTACAACAACGTGCATTTATATAGCAGCTTTAACATAATTAATGTCTCAAGGTCCTTTACAAGCATTATCAAACAAAATTGGACATCATGCCACATGACAAGACATTAGACCTGTGCTTACCACCACGTCTATAAATTCTAGTCCGCTCCTCCGTCTCCAGCTGCTCGTCTCCAGCATGGCAATGAAAACAGCCAGAGATCCAAGAACGCCCAGGGCTATCTACACAGTGAAATCAAATTCAGCTGGTCAGAGGTGACTAATGGCACGTTCAAAGAGTGTGGAGATTTATAGAATATCATTTTATGGAACATATAGTAGACCTGTAAGATAGTAAGCTTGAATAATATAATTCATATCAAACTGTCTCTTGGTTGTACAGGACTTGAATATTGCTGAAAAGAGAGACATGTTGTTGAAGCTTTATGGCTTGCACTCATCAGGACAAATGCAAGAGTGCTGAATTTCAAACAATCACAACAATTTATACTGTAGGAAAATAGAGTGCTGATTGGTTGGAAATTTGACTCTAATTGGCTGGGCCGTTGTCTGGGAGAAAGCAATAGGGAACGATATCCCGGATAATTTGAAAAAGGTACAAAGCTTGAACATATTCCTTTTGTTGGCAGAGAACGGGCCCACGTAAATGAATGTATGTCATCCCTAGCAAGCATAAATGAGCCACATTATGAGCTTGACTGATTATCTTAATTTTTGTTTGACAAATTTTGTTTCTGTCACCTGTGAGAATTTGGTAAACCATATCATTATATCCACACACTAGATATCGACATTTGAAGAAAACATTTTCCACATGTTTAATGGATATAAAAACGGAAAGCCCTGGAACAACTCAGCATGTCTGGCAGCATCTGCAGAGACAGAAACAGTGGCCTAGATTTTGGCAATGACGGAGAGACTCTCGTCATTGCGAAAATAGCGGAAGAGGCCAAAGATTGGAAGTCCGCCCCTCTTGGATAAGAGTAAGTGTTAATAGCAGCAAATTGACAGCTCTGTTTAGAAGCAAATACATGAAAACAAGATACAGTCTGGCATTTGGCAAAAAAAAAATCAAAATAGAGGACAGAGTTCATGGTCTAAAGAACAAAGGAAGATGGTTGTGGTTGTTGGAGGCCAGTCATCTCAGCTCCAGGACATCACTGCAGGAGTTCCTCAGGATAGTGTCCTCGGCCCAACCATCTTCAGCTGCTTCATCAATGACCTTCCTTCCATCATAAAGTCAGAAGTGGGATGTTGGCTGATGATTGCACAATGTTCAGCACCATTCGTGACTCCTCAGATACTGAAGCAGTCTATGTCCAAATGCAGCAAGACCTGGACAATATCCAGGCTTGGGCTGACAAATAGCAAGTAACATTAATGCTACACAGTGCCAGGCAATGACCATCTCCAACAAGAGAGAATCTAACCATTGCCACTCGACATTCAATGGCATTACCATTGCTGAATCCCCCACTATCAACATCCTGGGGGTTACCATTGACCAGAACCTGAACTGGACTAGCCATATAAATACTGTGGCTACAAGAGCAGGTCAGAGGCTAAGAATCGTGCGATGAGTAACTCACCTCCTGACTCCCCAAAGCCTGTCCACCATCTACAAAGCACAAGTCAGGAGTGTGATGGAATACTCCCCACTTGCCTGCATGAGTGCAGCTCCCACAACACTAAAGAAGCTTGACACCGTCTAGGTCAAAGCAGCCCACTTAATTGGCACCACATCCACAAACATTCACTCACTCCACCACCAATGCACATTAGCAGCATGTGTACCATCTACAAGATGCACTGCAGGAATTCACCAAGGCTCCTCTGACAGCACCTTCCAAATCCACAGCTACTATCATCTAGAAGGACAAGGGCAGCAGATAGATGGGAACACCACCACCTGGAAGTTCCCCTCCAAGTCACTCAACATCCTGGCTTGGAAATATATTGCCGTTCCTTCAAAATCCTGAAACTCCCTTCCTAACAGCACTGTGGGTGTACCTACACTACAAGGACTGCAGAGGTTCAAGAAGGCAGCTCACCACCACCTCTCTAAGGCAACTAGGGATGGGCAATAAATGCTGGCCCAGCCAGCGGAGCCAACATCCCGCGAATGAGTAAAAAAGCGGTTGAACTTAATGTTGAGTCCAGGAGTCTGTAAAGTGCCTAATCGGTAGATGAGGTGTTGTTCCTCCAGCTTGCGTTGAGCTTCACTGAAACATTGCAGCAGGCAGAGAACAGAAATATCAATATGAGAGCAAAGTGGTGAATTAAAATGGGAGGTTGCTAGTGGATTAAGCAGCGGTGTTCCACAAAGTCTACGTTTGGTCTGCCCAATGTCAAGGTGAGCGCATTGTGAGCAGTGAATACAGTGTGATAAATTGAAAGATGTACAAATAAATCGATGCTTCACCTGGAAGGAGTGTTTGGGGCCTTGGACAGTGAGGAGAAAGGAGGTGGAAGGGCAGGTATTGTACCTCCTGCGATTGCAAGGGAAGGTCCATAGGAAGGGGACAAGGTGTTGGAGGTGATAGAGGAGTAGATCAGGGTGTCACGGAGGGAACAGCTCCTTCCGAATGCTTAAAGGGGAGGGAAGGGGAGGGGAAGATGTGCTCTGAAGGAGAAATCAGAACAACTGATGTCTATACAGCAACTATAATGTAATAAAACATCCCACGACACTTCACATGAGCCTTATAAAACAAAGTAAGATACCGAGCCACATAAGGAGGTATTAGGTCAGATGACCAAAAGCTTGGTCAATGAGGTAGGTTTTAAGAAGATAATTGAGGTAAAGAGGCAGGAAGGCGTAGGGAGGGCATTCCAGAGCTTAGAGCCAAGACAGCTGAATGCACGGCCACCAACGGTGAAGCGATTAAAATTTGGAGGTCAGAATTAGAGGAGCACAGTTATCTCAGAGGGAGGAGATTGCAGAGATAGGGAGGCAACAAGACACAGAGGGGTTTGAAAACAAGGATGAGAATTTTAAAAACAGCGAAAAAGACACATGCAGCTGAAAGCTTGTATCCTGGGATGTCGTAATCAAGCTTAAACTGCTCATGGAGAGATAATAAAACAATAAAGAGTCCTCCCCGTGATTAGGAATGGGACAGGCCATCACACAAATCTTCACTGGCGGTGTGATTGGTTGGGCTGTAAATAGCCTCCCGGCATTGTGTGTTGATACTCGTTGTCGAAACTCAACACGGGGTAGTGACAGAGGGTAACCCATTCCACGGCAAGGAGTCAGCATGTTCAGCAGAAATAGGTCAGTAAAGAAAACTCGGTGGGGAAGGAAGGAGGAAAAGGATTCTTAATGACGACACGTCACCACCCGATGGCCCAATGGCCCGTTCCATTCCTGCCGTAGGGGTGGATTTTAACTCAGGAGCTGGTTTTCGGCGGGTGAACCACTCCACAGGGTTGGTATCCCACCTGAAACCAGGAGGCCACGCACAGGACAAGAGTGACATTTGGGAAGAGCGACCAGGCAAATGGTGAAGCTGTGGGGTGGATGGGGTTTGGGGGGAGGGGGGGGGTGTCGGAAAATGAGTCCAGGCCAAGGGGAAGCCTTGTGTGAGGATTAGAAGAGCACACCAGCTCCTCTTGGCCCCACGAAGGAAAGTTCTAGACTTACCTGGAGGGCCTCTTCTATACTGAGGACAACTTGCAGACCCTGCAGGAAAGCAAGACTAGGCTCTCCACCCAGGCACTGGTTAAAACTCTATTGGGATCCTATTGATGTAACCAGATACTGATTTTAATAAATTTATGATGCATGCTCCTTGCTATAGATGGCAGCTTCATCTGCCTGGGAAACCCCCACAGGTTATTTTGGAAAAGGTGTAGGATCTGAGCTGGTCAGTAAACCTGGTCATTTTTAACTATCCCGTCCCACTGGGCAGAAAGGGGTAAGATCAACCACTAACCATAACAACAATTTAATTTATACAGCTCCTCTACCAGCGTAGAACATCCCAAGGCCCTTGAATGAAGCAAAATAATTAGAGGTTTGACGAAGAGCATCAAAGGGACAAAACCACAGTGACAATGATGCTTGTTTACAGGAGAAATAAAGACAGAGACAGAATCTGCAACAGATAACTCCAAGAGACATTTGGCACAGGTTCAAGGCTGCAACATAATCCTCCAATCTGAATGTCTGTTTACTGTCTGTACCCAAACCCCTGATTGCCTTGTAACACTCTCAGACATTATTTACTCTCCAGGTTAACCATCAACCATTTGTTGAATTGACCAGTTCCTCACGCACTTTACTGTTTTTAATCCGTTGGTTTTGTCAAGATCTTTGTGACCAAGGGCTTTAGGTGAAGGAGGTTGGACCTTGGTCCGGTTACACGTTGTTATGGGATGTGGGTCAGGGTAGACTGTCACGGAAAAGCCTCACTAAATTTATCCAAGTTTTAAAAACAAACAGATAAGAAAGAGCATGATGTACAGGAATCCAACTGTAGCACCTAGATTGCACATCCACAGGAGTCACTTACTACGCCAGGGAAGTTGCATGGCGTGCATGAACTTTTATTTACAAATGTACAAAGTCATTCCACTTCAACGCCAGTTTCTATCAGTGTTTCTGGTGATGTCCCTAATTTCCCTACATATATAAAACAAGCCCTGGAATTGTGGTTGAATTGCTGGTTTCTGAGTTGATCACTTGATTAACAATGTCCAGTGCAAATGGTGACCATGTTAAACCGGGCATTCAGGCTCCAGAGCAGAGTTTATACATTAGTGATATTACACTTAATGCAGTCTTGTGTCTATCCAGCCAGAATGCCTATTGGCAATACTGTGCCAGAAAATGAGTTTGAGGTAGGAGGGACATACAACAAAGTCGATTTACTCAGCAGGGTCTATTTAAACGTCATACATCAAGCACTCCATAAAGTTTATTTAAAAACAGTCTCTACAAACTACAGCAAACAGAACTCATGACCAAAATTGCAGGAACATCTCTCAGTAAACCCAGGGTAATTTCTCCAGCACATTGCAGTGAGTGGTGGATAATAACCCAATGCAAATTACGTGTAAAATCAATCCCAGTCACTTACAGCAGCGTGGGCTACAGGGGTGATTGGCGGGAAGAATTACCCAATCATCTACTTTCTAACTGGGAATAGTCACTATATGCAGGCCTTTCTGCCCGGGTTAACTCCTCCATTAAACCAGTGGCCAGAGCTGAGTGTCTGTCCAGGAATGTTGCGAACACTAATTTCTATGTCTAGCTGCTCTTTCTCTCTGGTTACCCACTGATGCTAGAGGCGGACACTGAAGGATAGAACAGTTGAGGTGAAGTGCCAATCAATCAAAGAGCATCAATCGGCAGGAGTGTAGATCAGTCTCGTGTATTGTATGCATTTACTTCGCAGATTCACCTTATTCACCGTTATGATTTTTTTCAGTCTTTTTTGTCACTGTCGATATTTTTTTTTTTACTGTCAATCATTTGCTGGCAACATTTCATTATTAAACTTTACCGGCTAGTTCTAAGTAAAACAACAGGACTGAGGAGGCAAGGAGTGTATGAATCGGAAATAAGGAAAACTTAATAACAGTGAAAAATTAATAAGGAGATATGAACAACACCCAGCCCTGGAATAACCAAAATCAATTACAATTTAATGAAAAAAGGTGAACCAATTAAATCATTCCAATTGAATCACTCAGGATATACCCCGACACCCTTGCAAAATTCCCAATGCTTCCAGAACCCGGACTCCGCTCTCCAGTTACCTCAGATCCCAGGCTGTACCCATCCTCCCAAACAGCAAGGTGCTTTTATATAGCACCTCTAGAGTAGTAAATATCCCAAGGCACTTCATGGGAGTGGTTAACAAACCAAATATGACGCCAAGCCACATAAGGAAACGTTAGGGCGGGTGAACAAAGGCTTGGACAATGAGGTACCATAGATCGTTATACAGTTGATCTTAGAAGCTTCGAAAAATCCTTCCAAAATCGGGGATCGACTTCTCCGCCGAGTATAAGACATGAAAGGCTGAGCAGCAAAAAGAAAATGTTAATACTCAAGACTCTTCTCCATTGGAAGGCACTGAAAAACTGTACACCAGTTGTGTGGGAAGGGGCAAAGCCGAACTCTGTTTTTGGGGAGGAGGAATATTTTCAATATTGCATTTGATAAATCCAGTTTATTCTGGTGCCTTGCAATAGATATTTGTGCTAAAGGAAAAGAAAAGAAATTTATTTTTTAATTTTTGTTCATGGGATGTGGGTGTCTCTGGCTAGGCCAGCATTTATTGCCCATCCCTAATTGCCCTTGTTCAAAGGGCATTTAAGAGTCAGCCACATTACTGTGGGTCTGGAGTCACATGTAGGCCTTCCCTAAAGAACATTAGTGAATCAGATGAGCTTTTACTACAATTGGCAATGATTTCATGGTCATCATCAGGCTTTTAATTCTGGATTTTTATTGAATTCAATTTTCACCATCTGCCGTGGTGGGATTCGAACCTGGGTCCCCAGAGCATTATCCTGGGTCCCTGGATTACTAGTGACAACACCACAATTCCACTGCCTCCCCCACTTTCCGCCCAACTGCGCCCAGCAAATGAAATGAGAGACGCATGAACATACACTAAATTCTATTGCAAAAACTCAAGCCATTTCCTCCCTCTTTATAATATTCTACCAATTGAGAAACAAATTGAAAAAACACTTTTTCCCAAATCCCCCTTCCTCCCATAGGGCCATCTCTCACTTGTTTCTATATTGTGCTTTCACAGAGCACTGACCTTTATTCTGCTATTAACGCCTTCTGCTATCTTGTCTTTATGGCACTATCAGCACCTTCTTTACTCTTTACCACTACAGTTAACACTCCCTTTGCCTTGTGTCTATGACACCTTTGTCACTCTCCTTAGCTGTCACCTATCTCTGACCTTCTATCTTGCTCCACCTTGCTCCACTTAAACAACGTAAAATCCATCACATCACATTTGTACTTTAGCCCTGAGAAAAAGTCATATGGAGTCAGAACATTAACTCTCTTTCTCTCTCCACAGATGCTGCCAGCCCTGCTGAATTTTACCAGCATTTGTGTTCTTATTAACACATGGGACTGTTGATCTGCATTTGGCTAATTGAGACACATGTAACTCAATAAAAATTCATATTCCTGTTTTCAAATCATTCAAAATAGTGCAAAGTTAACATAAAAACTATTCGTTTATGAATAAGACTCAAAGTTTCTTTTAGGACGTACACCCAACTCCGATACCTTTAACATGTTTTTACTGTTGCCAGTGTCCCTGCCTCACGTTTCAGTGAATAACAAGCTCCCTGCAAAACTATTGCAGGTCACAGCAATCCCCAGAGCTGATGTAATAGAATGTACACACGCCACCCATGGAGCTATGACCACTGGATAAGACCATAAGACCATAAGACATAGGAGCAGAAATTAGGCCAATCGGCCCATCGAGTCTGCTCCGCCATTCAATCATGGCTGATAAGTTTCTCAACCCCATTCTCCCACCTTCTCCCCGTAACCTTTGATCCCCTTACCAATCAAGAACCTATCTATCTCGGTCTTAAATACACTCAATGACCTGGCCTCCACAGCCTTCTGTGGCAATGAATTCCATAGATTCACCACTCTCTGGCTAAAGAAGTTTCTCCTCATCTCTGTTCTAAAAGGTCTTCCCTTTACTCTGAGGCTGTGCCCTCGGGTCCTAGTCTCTCCTACTAATGCAAACATCTTCCCCATGTCCACTCTATCCAGGCCTTTCAGTATTCTATAAGTTTCAATCAGATCCCCCCTCATCCTTCTAAACTCCATCGAGTATAGACCCAGAGTCCTCAAACGTTCCTCATATGTTAAGCCTTTCATTCCTGGGATCATTCTCGTGAACCTCCCCTGGACCCTCTCCAGGGCCATCACATCCTTCCTGAGATACGGGGCCCAAAATTGCTCACAATATTCTAAATGTGGTCTGACCAGAGCCTTATAAAGCCTCAGCAGCACATCCCTGCTTTTATATTCTAGTCCGCTCGAAATAAATGCCAACATTGCATTTGCCTTCTAACTACCGACTCAACCTGCAAGTTAACCTTAAGAGAATCCTGGACTAGGACTCCCAAGTCCCTTTTCCAGATTTCTGAATTCTCTCCCCATTTAGAAAATAGTCTATGCCTCTATTCTTCCTACCAAAGTGCATGACCTCACACTTCTCCACGTTGTATTCCATCTGCCACTTCTTTGCCCATTCTCCTAACCTGTCCAAATCCTTCTGCAGCCTCCCCGCCTCCTCAATACTACCTGTCCCTCCACCTATTTTTGTATCATCTGCAAACTTAGCCAGGATGCCCTCAGTTCCTTCATCTAGATCATTAATGTATAAAGTGAAAAGTTGTGGTCCCAACACTGACCCCTGCGGAACTCCACTAGTCACCGGCCGCCATCCTGAGAAGGACCCCCTTATCCCCACTCTCTGCCTCCTGCCAGACAGCCAATCTTCTATCCATGCTAATACCTTGCCCCTAACACCATGGGCTCTTATCTTACTGAGCAGCCTCCTGTGCGGCACCTTGTCAAAGGCCTTCTGGAAGTCCAAGTAGATAACATCCATTGGCTTTCCTTTGTCTAACCTACTCGTTACCTCCTCAAAGAATTCTAACAGATTTGTCAGGCATGACCTCCCTTTGATGAAACCATGCTGACTTTGCCCGATTTTATCATGCACTTCCAAGTATTCTGAAATCTCATCCTTAATAATGGACTCTAAAATCTTACCAACAACCGAGGTCAGGCTAATCGGCCTGTAATTTCCTATCTTTTGCCTCACTCCCTTCTTAAACAGGGGGGGTTACATTAGCGATTTTCCAGTCCTCTGGAACCCTCCCTGACTCCAGTGATTCCTGAAAGATCACCACTAACGCCTCCACTATCTCTTCAGCTATCTCCTTCAGAACTCTGGGGTGTAATCCATCTGATCCAGGCGATTTATCCACCTTCAGACCTTTCAGTTTTTCTAGCACCTTCTCCTTGGTAATGGCCACCATACTCACCTCTGCCCCCTGACTCTCTTGAACTTTGGGGATGTCACTCGTGTCTTCCACTGTGAAGACTGAAGCAAAGTACCTATTCAGTTCCTCTGCCATTTCTTTGTTCCCCACTACTACTTCTCCAGCGTCATTTTCCAGCGGCCCAATGTCCACTTTTGCCTCTCTCTTACCCTTTATATATCTAAAAAAACTCTTGCAATCTTCTTTTATATTCCTGGCTAGTTTACCCTCATATTTAATCTTCTCCCTCCTTATTTCTTTTTTAGTTATCCTCTGTTGGTCTTTGTAGGCTTCCCAATCCTCTGGTTTCCCACTGCTCTTCGCCACATTGTATGCTTTCTCTTTAGCTTTTATGCTGACCTGATTTCCCTTGTCAGCCATGGTTGCCTCGTCCTCCCTTTAGTATGCTTCTTCTTCCTAGGGATGAATTTTTGCTGTGTCTCCCAAATTACTCCCAGAAACTCCTGCCATTGCTGTTCCACTGTCTTTCCTGCTAGGCTCATCTCCCAGTCAATTCTGGCCAGCTCCTCCCTCATGCCTCTGTAGTTGCCTTTATTCAACTGTAATACCGTTACATCTGATTCCAGCTTTTTCCTCTCAAATTGCAGGGTAAATTCAATCATATTCTGGTCACTTCCTCCTAAGGGTTCCTTCACCTTAAGCTCCCTTATCAAATCTGCCTCATTACACATCACTAAATCTAGAATTGCCTGTTCCCTAGTGGGCTCCACCACAAGCCGCTCCAAAAAGCCATCTCGTAGACATTCCACAAATTCCTTTTCTTGGGATCCAATACCAACCTGATTTTCCTAGTCTACCTGCATATTGAAATTCCCCATGATCACTGTAACCTTGCCTTTCTTACATGCCTTTTCTATCTCCTGCTGTATCTTGTGCCCCACATCCTGACTACTGTTCAGAGGCCTGTACATAACTCCCATTATAGTTTTTTTACCTTTGTGGTTCCTCAACTCTACCCACACAGATTCTACATCATCTGACCATACATCATTTCTTGCTATCGATTTAAATTCATTTCTTACTAACAAAGCAACCCCACCCCCCTCTGCCAACCTGCCTATCTTTTCGATAGGATGTATATCCTTGGATATTTAGCTCCCAGTCCTGATCCCCTTGCAGCCATGTCTCCGTAATGCCCACCACATCATACCTGCCAATTTCAATCTGCACCACAAGCTCATTTACCTTATTTCGTATACTGCGTGCATTCAGATACAACACCTTCAGTCCTGTATTTCCCGTCCCCTTTCTCATTGTCAACCCTTTATCTGATGTGCTTGAAGTTAGATTCCTAGCCCTTTCCAAACACTCTGTCCTATTTTGTGTTCTGGAGACTTTAATATCTTCTCCCGGGCTCTCCTTTCTTTTCAGTTTTTTCATAATTTTCCATGAAGTTGAATCCACTCCCCAACACCCCCCACACGCTAACCTGATGCTTTGTTTCCCATTAGTCATACTTCTTGAAGTTTTACCCTTCCCTCCCCCCTACTTTCTAGTTTAAAGTCCTGTTGATAGTTTTACAGTTTACATAAAATGGTAAGAAAAATGTTAATAACCAAGACAAAAAAACTCACGTACATTTTATTGTAAATTCTCAACATGCTTTCAATCAATGATTTCTTCTAAAATTGTAAATCATCTTTTTTCATGTGATTATAAAGTTCAATGATGTTTCCTCAAGGTATGATTAAATTCGTACAGTAATACTGCATTTCAACTTTATTTTTAAACTTTTGAAACTGGTATAATCCAGGTAGCCTGAGGAACTTTATTAACAGAAAAGGACAGGGTGGGGGTTTTGTGGTGGTGGGGTGGGGACACTTTTAAGCTGAGTATAGCCCTAAACATGCATTTTGGCGCTGAAGAAATTGGGCTGCTTTATATTCCAGGTCGACCTATTCGCTGTGATCTACGGTAGATTTTAAATAATGCCTTAAAGGAGGTGAAGAGGGTTAGAGAAGGAATTCCAGAGTTTAGTGCCAATGCAGCTAAAAGGCAAGTAAAATCCCAGGCTCCAAAACCTCTCTTGCCCAATGCTCCCAGGTCTTAAGACCTGAGTGTTCAGAAAAGATAGGAAAGGGAAAAAGGGAGGAGGGGTGGCGTTTTTGATTAAGGAGAGTATTGCAGTACTGGAGAAAGAGGGTGTGTCAGAGGGTTCAAGGACAGAATCGATTTGGCTAGAGCTAAGGAATAAGAAGGGTGAAATTACATTGCTCGGTATAATATATAGACCACCAGCTAGTGGGAAGGATATAGAGGAACAAATCTGCAAGGAAATTACAGAAGAGATGTAAACATCGTAGAGTAGTTATAATGGGGGACTTTAATTACCCATATAATAGACTGGGATAGTGGTAGTGTAAGGGGCAGTGAGGGACAAGTGTTCCTAGATTGTGTTCAGGAGAATTTCCTACAGCAGTATGTGTCCAGTCCAACAAGAAAGGAGGCACTGTTAGACTTTGTTCTTCTCCGCTGATGCTGCCAGACCTGCTGAGTTTTTCCAGGTATTTCTGTTTTTGTTTTGGATTTCCAGCATCTGCAGTTTTTTGTTTTTACCTTTGGCACTGTTAGACCTGGTTCTTGGAAATGAGGTGGGCCAAGTAGATCAAGTGACAGTAGGGGAACATTTGAGGGACAGTGATCATTGTATCATAAGGTTTAGGATGACGGTGGAAAAGGTTATTGGTCAATCCAGAGTAAGAATAATCAACTGGCACAGAGCTGACCTCAATAGGGTAAGAATGGACCTGGGTCAGATAGACGGGAACCAAAGGTTGGTGGGAAAAACAGTTGCTGAACAATGGGCTACCTTCAAAGAGGAGATGGGTACAGTTAAGGTGTGTTCCCTCAAAAGGGAAGGGTAGAACAAACAAATCCAGAGCTCCCTGGATGACAAAGGAGATAGAAATTAAGTTAAAGAGGAAAAAGTGTGCTTACGACAGATGTCGGGGAGCAAATACAACTGAGAACCACGCTGAATACAGAAGGTTCAGAAGGAATGTGAAAAAAGCAAATACAAGAAGCAAAGAAGGATTATGAAAAAAGACTGGCAGCTAACATGAAAGGAAATCCCAAAGCATTCTACAAGCACATCAATAGTAAATGGGTGGTAAAAGGAGGAGTAGGGCTGATTAGGAACCAAAAAGGGGATTTACACATAGAGGCAAGAGGCATGGCTGAGGTGTTAAATGAATACTTTGCATCTGTCTTTACTGATGAGGTAGATGCTGCCCAGGCCATGGTGACAGGTGAGGAAACTCAGCCACTGGACGGGTTTAAAATTGATAAGGAGGCGGTATTGGATAAGCTGTCAGTACTTAAAGTTGATAAGGCACCGGGATTGGATGAGATGCATCCAAGAATATCGAAGGAAATGAGAGTGGAAATTGCAGAGGCACTGGCAATAATCTTTCAATGTTCCCTGGATTCGGGGGAGGTGCCGGAGGACTGGAAAATTGTAAACATTACGCCCTTAATCAAAAAAGGTTGTAAAAGATCTGCCCTGCAATTACAGACCAGTCAGTATCTCCTGTATATGCAGATATCAGAAATTCTTCTCCTTCCCAATCCTTACCACTCTGTTTATCTCAGTTTATAAAACTAGAGAAGGAATTAGGAGAATGTATGGAAGGAACAGAGGGATGTTACGATCGGGAATGTACCGCCCTGAAAGGTGATGGAATCAGACTCCATAGGAACTTTCAAAAAGCTGCTGGACATGATGGGGGGGCCAGTTTGTAGGGTTAAAAGGAAAAAAGCTGGGGCATGTTTAAAGGTTCTTTCAAAGAGTGGGCACAGACATTATGGACCGAATGGCCTCCCCCTTTTGCAGTCCTACAGACTCTCGGCACCCTTCAAAATACAACTAGACCCTGAGACCCGCAGCCGAGCACTATCAGACCCCAGAGTCCCCTTTCCTAGGGCTTTAAGATCCAATGTCACCTAAAATGCTAATAAATCAGAGCCCCTAATAACACTCTTGTGGGATAACTTCTCTACTCTCCGACTCTCCATCCAGCATGGGTCTGCTAGTTAAAGAAAACTCAAAATAAATGGCATCTCTCAGCCAAAAGTATTATTTAATATTTGGCAAACGTTCCACAGGAGCTCTATGCAGAAACAATATGACTGAAAGGCAAAGAGATGATTACACGGGCTGAGGAGTTAACGCTGTCATGTTCTAATTATCCTTCAATAAGATTAATGGACAGAATCTGGTAAAATAAAGTGCAGCGTTGCGGGTTTTATCACAGTACTTACATCGGTGTCTCTCTTGTGTACAGCATAATTCATTTCATAGCGCACAGCAAATGTTACCTGGAGGAGAAAGCAATAAATAAGCAGTGAGGGAATCTTTCACAATTCTGCCAGCTCCTACAGGTATGCTGGGTAACCAAGGCAACGCTCATTACAGAAGCAATCCTTTCCTAGTGGCGACCCGCAAGCACGCGCCACAGCTAAAGATATTATGCCTCGAGTATTTTCCAGGAGCATTCTTGGTTTATCAGAAGGTTATTCATCCCTTTTCAAATCACTTTGTTTATTGTATTATGACCTCATTGCAAAGATGAAAATTGGGCCAAATCAAGTCCCCAACTGCAAGTGCACAGCACAGCTCTCTTCCCACTTTCACTCTGCAAAGTTCAGCAGAAGCTTCATTATCCAGAGAGTGGTTAGAATGTGGAACTCACTACCACAAGGACTAGTTGAGGTAAATAGCATAGACACATTTAAGGGGAAGCTAGATAAATGGCAGAGGAGTTGAATAAATACTTTGCTTCAGTCTTCACGGTAGATTCCAAGGAAGTATTCCAATGCTAAGTAATCAAGGGGCAAAAGAGGAGGAGGAAATAAATACAATCACTATCACTGGAGAAGAAGTACAAGGGAAACAAATGGGGCTAAAGGCCGATAAATCCCCTGGACCTGATGAATTGCATCCTAGGGTATTAAAGGAAGTAGCTAGAGAGATAGTGGACGCACTGGTAGTAATCTTCCGAGAATCCTTAGATTCTGGAAAAGTCCCAGGGGATTGGAAAACTGCCAACGTAACACCCTTATTCAAAAAGGGAGGGAGACAAAAAACAGGCAACTATGGGTCAGAAAGCTTAACATCTGTCATTGGGAAAATGTTAGAGTCTATTATAAAGGATGTAATAGCAGAGCATTTAGAATTACATAATATAATCAAGCAGAATCAGCATGGCTTCATGACGAGGAAATTATGCCTGACAAATTTATTATAATTCTTTGAGGAGGTAATAAGCAGGATAGGTAGATAGAGGGGAATCAGTATACATGATATAATTGGATTTCCAAATGATGTTCGATAAGGTACCGCAAATGGGGCTACTTAATAAGATAAGAGCCCATGGTGTTGGGGGTAGTATAATAGCATGGATAGAGGGTTGGCTAACTAATAGAAGATAGAGAGTTGGGATAAGGGGGGTATTTTCAGGACGGCAACCTGTAACTAGTGGAGTGCCGCAGGGATCAGTGCTGGGGCCTCAATTATTTACAATATATATTGACTTAGATGAGGGAAGTGAATGTACTATCGCCAAGTTTGCGGATGATACAAAAGTAGGTGGAAAGGCAAGTGGTGAGGATGACACAAGGAGTCTACAGAGGGGTATAGACTGGTTAAGTGAGTGGGCAAAAAAATGGCAGACGGGATATAATGTGGGAAAATGTGAAGTTATGCACTTTGCAGGAAGAATAGAGAAGCTGAATATTATTTAAATGGAGAAAGACTGAAGAAGGCTGTAGCACAGAGGGATTTGGGGGTCCTTGTGCATGAATCCCAAAAAGCTAACATAAAGTTCAACAGGAAATAGGAAAGGCGAATGAAATGTTGGCCTTTATTTCAAAGGGAATGCAGTAGAAAAATAGGGAAGTCTTGCTAAAACTATACAAGACACTAGTTAGACCACAACTAGAATACTGTGAACAGTTTTGGGTCCCTTAACTAAGGAAAGACACACTGGCATTGGAGGCAGTCCAGAGAAGGTTCACTAGGTTGATTCCGGTTATGGAGGGATTTTCTTATGAGAAGAGATTGAGTAGTTTGGGCCTGTACTCATTGGAGTTTAGAATGAGAGGTGACCTTATTCAAACACATAGGGAAGAATTATCCCCCCGTTGGGGGGGAAATTCAGGGGCGGCCGCGCCTCCGATCTGCGCCCCCAATCGGGGGCATGCCGCCATTTTACCTGGGCAGGCCAATTAAGGCCCACCCAGTGTGACGTCCGCCAGGAAGCGTCACGCGGTCCCTGTCTGGGCGGGGGTGGATTCCCTAAGCCGAGAGTGGACTCTTTCACGCATGCGCACGAAAGAGCGCACTGATCTCCTTGAGGCTAGGTGCTGCCTCAAGGAGATCGGCGCCAAATTCAAAAATGTGAAATATAGAAAAATAAAAATTCCCTGGCATGTCCCCTCATGTGATACTGTCACATGAGTTGGGAAATGTCCATCACTTTCAATTAAGCTTTTATTAAATTTTTAAAAACCCACATGAAACCTCATCCTCGTGGATGAGGTTTTCATGCTTTTTCTGAAACCCGCCAGGGCTCCCGGCCTGCCCGCCGACCCTAAGGTTGGATAGGCAGGTCCATTAACTACTTGAATTAATTTTTAAATGGCATCAATTGGCCATTGACAGGTCGGCGGGCGCACAGCTGATTCGCTGCACCCCCGCCGACCTGAAAATTGAAATGACGCGGGGTGACGTTGGGAGTTCCGCCTGATGTCATCCTGCGCAATTTTACGCGTCGGCGAGTGGGCCCCGCCCCCCACTCGCCAAACTCAATATCCTGCCCATAAGATTCTTAGGGGGCTTGACAGGGTAGTTGCTGAGAGGTTGTTTCCCCTTCTGGGAGAGTCTAGGCCCAGAGGGCATAATCGCAAAGTAAGGGGGCGCCCATTTAAAACAGATGGAGGAGAAATTTCTTCTCTCAGAGGGTAGTGAATCTATGGAGTTCTTTACTGCAGAGGGCTGTAGAAGCTGGGTTGTTAAGTGCATTCAAGGTGGAGATGGACAGATTTTTAATCAGTAAGGGAATTGAGGGGTATGGGGGAAAAGGCAGGAAAGTGGAGTTGAGGATTATCAAATCAGCCATGATCTCATTGAATGGCAGAGCAGACTCGATGGGCCGAATGGCCTACGTCTGCTCCTATGTCTTATGGTCCCGTGCAGGAGAAAGGAATTAGAAGGCTATGTTTGTACGATTAGATGAAGAGGAGTGGGAGGAGGCTCATATAGAGTGTCAATACCAGCATGGGCCGGATAGCCTATCAGAAAGATGGCCCTTCCAACAATACAGCACTCCCTCAGTACTAACACTGGAGCAGACTCATCACGCTGAGCCCTACTCAAACTCATTATTTCCCTGGGCTTCACTATCTCCCCTTCCATTTTGTAAAGGCTGAGGAGTGTAGGCTTCAATAAAAAAAGCAAAACAGAGGAATAACATGAGCAGGTTACACGCTTGTCCACTTTGTTGGACAAATTGAGGTTAGAAGCGGTGTGCATGGTAGTGAAAACTGAACATACTTGCGCTTGTGCACGGAGATCCTGTACTTGAGCATATTGTACTGTCAGTAAAAATGGCGGCTCTCTGGTTGGGTTCCTTGTCGGTAGGTAGGTCCTATACAAAGACATATAAAAGGATTGAAAGTAGCTGACAGAACCAGACAGGGCCCCTTTGCTTTGTCAAAACGCTTTTTTGTTCAAAACAAAAACTGCTGGAACATCCACAGGGGCATCAGCAAAACGCTTAATAATTTACTACTGACTAGAACATAATCAAGATTAACCCACCCACCTTCCAAGTGTCTGGTTACCCCATTAAAAAAGGCATAGAGAGGCACTGGAGAAAGTGCAAGGTTTGTAAGGATAATGCCAAAAATGTGATGTTATATCTATCAGGAAAGGATGGACAGGCAGGGCCCCCTTCTCTTGAAAAAGAATTAGGCCAACCCTCAGCCATCTGAGCTTTTTAAAATCATGAAAGGTTTTGTTAAGGGTGGATATAGGGAGAATATTTCCACCTCTGGGGGAAAAGCAAAACTACAGGCCATCAATATAAGAAAATCAAGACAAATTCCAGTAGGGAATTCAGAAGAAACTTCTTTATCCAGAGAGCAGTGAGAATGTAGAATTTGCTGCCATAAGGAGTGGCTGAAATGAATTAAGGGGGGAGCTGGACAAGCACTTAAAAGAGAAAGGGGTAGAGGGTTGTGTTGAGGAAGAATGAGTCCAAAGCTGGCCTGTACCTTAAAACAGGTTTCAAGACAGCAAAGCAAAATCACAGACCCTCCAGCTCCTCCCAGACACTCAGAGACAACATCGCCGCTGGGTGGCCTCGAACCACCAACCTTTCGATTAACAGCCGAACGCGCTAACCAATTGTGCCACAGAGACCAACTCCCAGACACTCAGGTCTTTATTTTATTCTTTGTATAAAACACTTTTATGTTGCTGGAGCAACAGCCGACTGGGACCTTTGGACAGACACGGGTGTGGGTCTTGGCCAGATGATCAGTGAATTCCTGGTATGGGGCCTTGGTAAACACAGTCTCTTTCCACAGATCTGGGGTCAGGTAACTGTAGGTCTTAGAGATGGCATCAAAAGTAGCTTTAGCAAAGTTGCCCAGTGTGGCTGTGCAGCCTCTGGCTGAGGTGTAGCAATGGTCGATACCAGCCATCTGAAGCAGTTTCTTGGGTACGGGGGCTGAGACAATACCAGTACCACGAGGTGCAGGGATAAGACGTACCAAGACTGAACCGCAACGACCAGTCACCTTGCATGGTACGGTATGTGGCTTTCCAATTTTGTTACCCCAGTAACCCCTCCTTACAGGGATGATTGACAGCTTCGCCAGAATAATAGCTCCACGAATGGCAGTGGCCACTTCCTTGGAACACTTGACACCCAGTCCAACATGTCCGTTATAGTCACCAATAGCAACAAAAGCCTTGAACCTTGTGCGTTGACCAGCACGGGTTTGCTTCTGGACAGGCATGATCTTGAGAACCTCGTCCTTCAAGGCCGATCCCAGGAAGAAGTCAATGATTTCAGACTCCTTGATAGGAAGGGAGAAGAGGTATATTTCCTCCAGAGTTGACACTCAGAGTGAACTGGTTTCTATACTCTTACAATGATTCCCTAATACTTGCCCAATTGAGCACAGCTATGCCTAATTACCAATTTAAAGCACGTATTTCATTGCAACACAAATTCAACATTAACAGGTTATGCTGATAGAGTTAGATGGGGAATGATGGGAGGAGGCTCGAGTGGAGTATAAATGCCAGCATTGACTGCTTGGGCTGAATGGCCTGTTTCTGTGCCACATGTTCTAGGTAAATTTATGTTAAAAATTCAACATCTAGCTGGCTATTCCTCTTTAGAAAAGGTAACATTTTCTCCCAAAAACTTAGCAAACCCCCTCAAACGTTAATGCCCTCAAGTGCGGGACAGTCCTGCTGATTGAGATAACAGGGTTGGTTTCACCCTAGCCCGGGCATTTACCCAAGGATCACGTCAGTCGATCTCCAACGATATGTCAGCCCAGAAAATGTTGGTTTAAAGTTTGGTTCCCATTTAAACAACAAATAGAAGGTTGGTGTTCAGAAAGGTTTCTGCTGCAAGCTATTTTATTATAAGTGGGTTTTTTTTTGTGTTAAGTTTTTCAAAGCAGCTTTAAGGTTTTCAAATAAGACTTTCCTCTTTGTTAGTCATTTGAAGAATTACGAATAAAGCTGACAGCAGCGCCCCCTGTAGAAAAAAGCAGCAAATATCAATAATATATTTATTTGACCAGCACAACACGGCACAACATTGTCATACAAGGCTGCCACCATTTTAAAAAATTTATTCTTTGGGCAGCATTTATTGCCTATCGCTAATTGTCCTTGAGAAGGTGGTGGCGAACTGCCTTCTTGAACTGTTGCAGTTTGTGTTGTGTCGACACACCCACAGTGCTGTTAGGGAGGGAGTTCTGGCATTTTGACTCAGCAACAGTCAAGAAACGGTGATATATTTCCAAGTCAGAATGGTGTGTGGCTTGGAGGATCAGTGGGGAAACTTTCAGGTGTTAGTGACCCTTTGATCCTGCTGCCCTCGTCTCTCTAGGGGTTAGAGGTCATGAGCTTGGAAGGGACCATTGAAGAAACCTTGGTGAGTTGCTGCATCCAATAACCTTGTGTGGATGGACTCTTTTCATTTACTGAAATGCATTATCACATTAGTGACCTGATTATGCAGGTGCTTGCTGGTGCCATGAGAGTGCCTCTATTTTATGTCTTACCAGCCTCCAAATCAATCTAGGCTCAGCTCCTGCTGTCACAGTCAAGATTCCTGACTGCACTGTTCTACTAAAGCACCTTGTGTAGCCATTAGCCTACAATACTAGGGGTTAGAGGCCAGCAAGGCAGGGGATCTGTACCAAGGTAGGTTTGTTCAGATTTGGACAAGTCCCGGGAAACTTGTGCCGATGTGTATCAGTCTTCAATTGCATTTAAGTGCCCTGTCATGAGAACATGGGTAACCCTCCTGGGAGATGAGTGCGGGATGGATTTTTCTTGAGATTGTGACTTGAGATGGGAGACACCATTCTGTAGAATTTTCACTGTTCAGCATTAAACGTAGTTGGAAACTCGGGGTGAAATTTCACTTTAAATTCTCCCACAAGAAGTCTCACACAACCAGCCGGCCCTCCCGCTCGAGCAGGTTCTCCCACCCAGAGATCGGCTAATTGGAAAACTGGGGGTGGGAATCAAACATAAGAGGACATAACCTTAATATTAGAGTTAGGCTATTTAGGAGGGAAATCAGGAAGCACTTTTGGACACAAAGTGCTATGAAAATCTGGAACTCTCTCCCCAAAAGGCTATAGATGCTGGGATAATTAGTGCCTTCAAGATTGAGGCTGGTAGTTTTTTTGTTAGGTAAGGTTATGCAGTGATATGGAGCTAAGGCAGGTAAATGAAGATGAGATGCATATCAGCCATGATCTAACTGAATGATGGAGCAGGCTAAAGGAGGTGAATGACTTCCTCCCATTCCTAATGTTGCTATCATCCCATGATTTTCCGATAAATCACGGTCTCCCGGGTCCTGTCAGCAACAATGACTCACTAGATTAATTAACACTGCTAATGATACAGCCTTGGGTTATACTCTCACGCTGCCCTATATCCATCTACTTGTACGAAACAACTTCCAAAAAAGAAAGCACTTCTACTTTCTATGCGATAGCATAAATTAAGAATTACAAATAGTCAGTTCAATGTATGAGTCCAATTCCTGCAAGGAAGATTTTTCATTGGAACACAGAAGGCCCAATTATTCCTTAGCCAGTGCCATTCAGTTCTAAACTACCAAACTGATACCAAAGGTGAAATTTTCCAACATCTCACATAGAAGGAGCCGCAATAGACCATAAGGCCCCTTGAGTCTGCACCACTATTCTGTAAGATCATGGCTGATCTTCCACCTCAACTCTACTTTCCCACCCTAGCCCATATCCCTCAATCCCCAGACATCAATCTGGTGAGTCATTGTTGCTGACACCACTGACAGGACCTGGCAGACGATAATTTATCGGAAAATCATAGGGCGATATTATCTAAAATTCAGCACCTCAGGTGATGGAGCACTCCCTCAGTACTGCACTGGAGTACTCCTGCACCACCTCAAGAAATGGTTTCCAATTCTGTGGGGGCAGGTTGATCATACTGTAGCTGCCGTACACGGCCACGTTTCCTGGGAATTGTGCTGTATAAGGAAAAGCATGGATGGGTTCACTGATCATATCTCATCACCATCACATCTAGAGCTGGGATCAAGGGAGGTAAAACTGTGTAGGATCAGAGTACTGATTCTCTAATTATTGAAGCACAGAGCTCCTGGAATTCATTCTGCAACAAAGCCTCAGATAGAAGGATCCTGCAATGGCTATCCTCTCACCTTAGTACAATGTCTTTAGCATAGGTGACAGTGCTCGGTGGGTTACTAAGACTGCTCCTCCTCCCTGTCAACCCATCAACCAAAAAGAATCTCCGCAATGCTCCTGCTCCTGGAATCAAAAAGAAAAGAGAACCTTTCATTTGTATAGCACCTTGTACAACCTCAGGACATCCCAAAGTGCCTCACAGCCAATGGAGTTCAGTCATTTGTAATGTAGGAAACACGGCAGCCAATTTTCACACAGCAAGGTCCCACAAACAGCAATGTGATAATTAGCAGATAATCTGTTTTTGTGGTGTCTGTTAAGGGATAAATATTGGACAGAACACCAGGGATAATTCCCTTGCTCTCCTTCGAAATAGTACCACAGGATCTTATACATCTATCTAAGATAGGGGGTCATCAGTCTAATGTGTCGTCTATAAGATGGCATCTCTTTACAATGCAGCACTCCCTCAGCACTGCACTGGAGACTTAGCCTACATCTTTGTGCTCAAGACCTGAATTTTTACGATGGCAGGGTTTCCCTTCCTGCCAACCGAACAGTCAGCGGGGGAACACATCCCCGTTGATTCCAAGTGACCTGCAGCCATTTCACGCTCGAATGATTGGCCGGCAGTTCTCCAATCCTTGCAGTGACAACAGCTGTAGTGGTCTAAAGAGGAACTTCAGGAAGATGCCTGAGCCTAAGTCCTGGGTCCGGAGGACAAGGTAAGTTTTAGGGCTCCCAGGGCAGGGAGGGTAGGGAAGGCCAGGGTAGTAGGGGGAACAAAGGGGGCAATTGGGGTGGTGGGGGAGAGGCCGGTGGGGGAGGGAGGTCCTGCGGCTTCAGGACCTTAAGTTGGGGGTGGGGGGACACACATGTGGTCAGAAGGGAATTCTGATGGAGCCAAACCATCTTCCCATCCGAGATCTAAGCCTATTCTTTTTCAGGCTTTCCCACGCCAGGTAAATCCTCCCGCCAGCCTAAAAATTGAGGCTGGGTGGGAAACGGCCCTTAACTGGCCAACAACTAGCCACTTAAGGGCCTCAACTGGGGCAAGGGTGGGCGTCCCGTCCAAGGCCTTGCCCACCCCAGCGTCAAATCGCTGTGGGGCCGGGGTGGGCGGGAACCCAGAGGGAATGCCGCGCCTTCAATTTCACACTCCCCCCCGCCCGCCTTAAAAGCCGCCAGCGAGGGAGCGAGAAATTCAGGACCAAGTCTCTGACTCAGAGGAGAGAGTTACTAGCTCAGCTACAACCAATACACAGGCTGAGTATCCTGTCGCTATGGGTTTCTACTGCACCACCCTTCATATTAACCAGTGTTTTCCTTGTTGAAAGCTCTGGCAGAACTTGGAAACAACTCTTATCAGTAAAAGTGACCATTAAGCTGTCAGATTGTTGTAAAAATCCAACTGGTTCACTTGATATCCTTTGGGAAGAAAACCTGATGCCTTTATCCAGTTGGACCTCTGCACGTTCTCAGACCAACATGTTTGTCTCTTAACCTCCCTCTGGTGGTGCCCAATCTCACCATTGAAGTCAAGGCAACTGGGGATGGGCAATAAATGCCGGGCTTGCCAGTCAGGTTGACAGGTCAAGACTGAATAGAACTTTCCGATAAATGAATAAATATGCTGTAATTTAGGAATCAATCTATCATAAAGGAAAACAATATGATTACCCTGGAGTTAATGAGACACATTGATCTGCCCCAGCAACAGTCAGGTCACCACTAGCACTGAAGCAATTAACTCAACCCACCACAACAGTGGAGGCTGAACCTGGAACTCCGGCCTTGCCACACACCCCGCCCCTCCACCCCCACAAAACTCCCTGGTATATATGGCGGACTGTCATACCGGTCAATCCATATAGCCATTGTGCACCAGGCACCTCCACACAGAGTTCATACCACTGCTACTTTCATATGACAGGGAAGCGTATAATGGGAGTTTGTCTATTCAATGGGTCTCCTGAGATGCTGAGTGGAGAAATGAGGTGCCTCTTAAGTTTGCCATGGATACAGCGAATATAGAAAACTCAGGAAGAGTTTGTATGGCTGTGCTCTTCTCTCTGTCTGAATTTCTTGTATCTGCTGCACTCAGGCACAGAAACAGAAAAAGTTCTCGTCACCTACAGAAGGGATCAAAATTCGGAACAAGGGATGTGATGTGATCCATGGTCTGGGACTCACGGCCACAATCACACTTCGGGCTGCTGCTCATCTTCTAACTATGGAGTAGGTGACCACGCGGTCCACGCCCAATGTAGATTCAGTTGAGCGCAGTCCACTGTCTTCAAGAGAGTTCAAACCTGGGATCTCTGATGTTGGGTCAGTGATGAGGTGTTGGTTCGTTATGCTTCTGTGTCCATGATTCCGTCCATCTGGGTAGTGGGGTAATATCAGCTGAATGAATATTAGCTGCTGTTTCCAGAATGGCGTCAATGGATAGGAAGTTGTTGGCAACCTACAGGTCACCCTGTGCAATGGTTCATTGAGAACTTGGAGGCTAACGTCATCAAGAACACAACCAAATGCCTGTAAGTGGTCTCCCGGTCCGAAAAGGTATGACAGCATCAAAGCGTTAAATCAACACAGTGACTTACGTGTCCCACTCCTGCCTAGATTCAGATTGTGCACAGGGATGGGCCAGACCTTCTGGAGTCCTTGGCTATCATTGAACAGGAGGAAGAGCTCATAAAGGACAGGTTCTGGGAATCGGCTGAGAAGATCCGATATCTGCATCTTGCACTGAAATGAAACAATAAGATTCAGTTGCCTCCGAACACAGTCTCCACGTCCCTTTACGATTGCTCAAGAGATCATTTCGGCAGTTTGTCGGTTAGGTTAAGCTCAGAACTACAATCTCCTCTGAAAAAAACTGGCATTTTTTTGTTGTTGTTTATTCATTTAGATTAAACAGACTTGAGTTCAGCTACATGAATCAGTCCAACTCTAAAATAGCTCAATAGCATTTCAAAGGTCTAAATGTATGATACTGCTTATTTGGAAGTATTCCGAGGTTGGCTATTTCATGTGCGCCAATTGGAATGTACAACAGTGGCCGTGCCTGCAGCTGTTTAGATTCTAAGCTCTGGAATTTCCTCCCCAAACTGGCACCATTGGAGACCAAGGTAAAGATGTCCCCTGTGGGACATGCGTTTCGTAGTTAAATTAAAAAAATAAATAGTTTTTAGATTAAACTGATAAGAGAAAAGAAACACACCAATACCCCAGGCCTTGCTGTCGATGCGATGATCCCACTCCCATTCATAAGGCTGATTTTCCTTTGCTTACCTTTTCCCTCCAACAACCCACGAGGCTCACTGCTGGCAGTCGGAATAAGGAGCCCCAGAAGCCCAAGTTAGGCTGGCCTCTGACACTCGGGCTGAATTTTAACATGGGCTTTAGAACCCTTACGTCAGGGCAAGAAGTGGGTCATGAGGCTGCATTTGTCAGCAGCTGGACCTAACCTACCGCCCAATCAGAGGGACAGCAGCCCTGAAGCCTCAGCAATGCCATCAGGAGAGATGGTCGCAGATGGAGCATGCAGGAAACCTCAGGGCACTTCCAGCTAAGTTAAAAAAATAAAAAATTCAGGGGGGCCAAGGGAAAACCCTCCTGGAGGGGGTTAGTTTGGGCCTTGGGGGCTGCTTTCTCTGCCCACAGCCCCCTCGTTGGGCCACTCTGGCTCTGTTGGCCCCCTAGGGCTCCCACAGGGAAGCCGTTTCCATGAAGTTGGAGGCCTGCCCATCAGCAAAGTGCTGGTCCTTTAAATATGCAAATCAACTTCCCGCCTCCTCAGAGCAGGCATCCAATCCACCTGACAGTCTATTTTTAACGGATCCCAGGCCAGATGGTGAAATATGAAACTAGGCACAAATCCTTTTCTTGATGGTGGGTTTATTTACAGATTGCAGCTTTGCATATCTCTGCCCGCTACCTACCGACCAACGCAGTGTCCCAGCAGTCCCTCTTTATATGTGCTCGATATACTTAATCAATCAATAAATACCCTCCACCTGTTTATCCTTAACCTTAACAATACAATTAACATATCATTAACACCCACTGCTGGGAAAATTCCCAGACAATGGAACTGCACAGGGGGAGTCATCCCCACATGGCTCCCACTTCCCGGTTTGTGTGTTGGTTATCGGGTACATCCAATGAATGTCAAATCCATCCAATTCCTACACTCCAGCCAATGCTGGATTTTCTACTTCACTGACCGTAGTCACTAGCTCAGACAATGGAGATTTCCTTCCTTTACTGTTTGCGGGGATATTGGAAACACATTCCTTTATATACCACAGCCATGATTTCACTAGGATGAGTAAAGGGAGAAAATCTTTCTCAACACAGTTAGATTCCACACAGTCAACCAGGAAAATCTGCCCATGTTGATCTTTACTCACAGTCTGGACATAGGAAGAGCCAAATTTGTACGCTGCATCCAGCAATATTTGAGTGTCAGGGCATAGCTGTTAAAAATGATAAATATGTGCATTAGATAGATTGAAGTAATTACATGGCTGTAATGTAAAATAACTTTATTATTTCTCGAAATCTTATCGCACCTTTAACATGACGAAACACCCCAAGGCGCTTCACAAGAGCATTATCTGGCAAAATTTGACACAGAGCCACATAAGGGGCTATTGGGGCAGATGGGAAAAACCTTGGTAAAGGACATAGGTTTTCAGGAGCGTATTAAAGGAAGACAGAGAGATAGAGAGGCAGTGAGGTGTAGGGAGAAAATTCCAGGGCTCAGATCCTAGACAGCAGGATGCATGGCCCACCAGTAGGGGGTGCAAAAGAGGCTAGAAATGGAGGTGCGCCGAGATCTCAGAGGGTTATAGGGCTGGAGGAGGTAACAGAGGGATGGGGCCATGGAGGGAAACATGGAGGCTCTAGAAGAAGGCTTTAGTGGGTATTTAATTATAATGCAGGAACAATTTTGTAATTATTTCATTGCACGCCTGTCAGGAATTAAACAGGGAACCCGGCACATCTGTTATGTCTTCTGCATCAAGTGTATAGAAGACACCATTTTGTTTCAGAGAGGGGGGAAACCGTGAGAAACAGACCAGGGAACACAATCTTCAGTTAACTGATCTCCAGCACGTGTGCTTTCCTTCATTCCCCTTTTACACTCAGAATGGCAGTAACTCGCCTCCTGACTCCCCAAAGCCTGTCCAGCATCTACAAGGCACAAGTCAGGAGTGTGATGGAACACTCCTCACTTACCTGGATGAGTGCAGCTCCCACAACACATATCATGAAAATATAATAATTTTCATAATATTATTGTGATTTATTATAAAGGTAGGTTAATAGTGGGGTTTGGATTAGTTTCTCTGTGTGGATGCGTATGGGGTGGGGCTTTAATTGAATTAGAGACAACTGGTCCGGAGAGTGATCAAAAGGGAAGCTAGGTTTGAAATGCTAAATATGTAAACATGACTGAAGCTTTAGAATGTGCATTTTTAGATAAACCAGAGTAGTTTCAATTTCAAAGAGATGGTAAAGTGTTATACTTAGCCATAAGAAGTTAAGCCAAACAGTGTGTTTATTTTTCCCAAAGGTTACTGATAATATGAGTACTATAAAAGATTTACATATTGGAACAATGGAATTTACATTAAAAAGGGAGAAAGATGTATAAAGGAGATGAGGTTATGTGTAAGGAGGAAGGAATTCTAAGATCTAACACAAGTGTGAAAAGCCTCCAGCCTCTACGCATCAAGCTGCAGTCTACAGGAACCAAAGCTAAGTAAACTCACTATGAATATCACTGTCCAGGATATTATGTGTTTTGTCTGGGTCTGTTGAATTCTATTTTGCTTTTACTGTTGCCTTAACGGAGGTGTAACTGGGAGTTAGATTAATTAGGAGATTTAGGAGTTATTATAATTGAGTTTTGTAAACCTATGTATGTGCTTAAAATCCTTTTCTTCTAGTAACAAATGTATAATTTAGTTTTATAAAAAACCTCTAACTCTTGGTGGGCTCATCACTACTGAATTCAAGGCACGCATCTCCAAATAAAGTACAAATTGCAAAACTGTTGTGGCAGCGGTTTCAAGTTTCCCTCTGGGATTTGAGCAGTTTGGCATTTACCGTCCGCTGTGCCATAACACACTCAAGAAGCTTGGTACCGCCCAGGACAAAGCCGCCCGCTTGATTGGCACCCCTTCCACAAACATTTACTCCCTCCACCAAAAACAAACAGTGGCAGCAGTGTGTACCATCTACAAGATGCACTACAGAAACTCACCAAGGCTCCTTAGACAGCACCTTCCAAACCCATGACTGCTATCATTTGGAAAGACAAGGGCAGCAGATACATGGGAATACCACCACCTGCAAGTTCCCCTCCAAGCCACTCACTATCCTGACGTGGAAATATATCGCCGTTCCTTCACTGTCTCTGGGTCAAAATCCTGAAACTCCCGCCCTACTGTTCCCACTCAAGAAAGGATCGAGAACAAGCAGGCACAGATTTAAAGTAATTGGCAAATGAAGCAAAAGCAACATGAGGAAAAATGTTTTCATGCAGCGTGTGGTTAAGATCTGGAATGCACTACCTGAGAGTGTGGTAGAGGCATGTTCAATCGAAGCACTCAAAAGGGAATTAGACTGTCATCTGAAAAGGAAGAATGTACCGGGTTTCAGGAGGAAGGCGGGAGGATGGCACTAAGCTCATTCGGAGAGCTAGTGCAGACACGTTGGGCCAAATGGCCTTTTCTGTGCTGTAACAACTATATAATTCTGTGATTCAATTGAAAAGAATTGCATCTTAGTTTCAAAACTCTCCATGGCCTCGACCGTCACTGTCTCTTTACCCCCATAACCCACTGTGCTCCTCCAATCCTGGCCTTTTGAACATCCCTGATTTTTCATTGGACCAGCATTGATGGCCGTGCCTGCCGTTCCTAAACTCTGGAAGCCTCTTCCGAAACCCCTCCATCTCTCCACCATTCTCTTCTCTTTCAAGAAGCTCATTAAAACCTACCACTTTGACCAAGCTTTTGGTCACCCATCCTAATGTCTGCTTATGTGATTTGGCATCTAATTTTGTTTGCCGAGCAGAGCGGATAGAGAGAAACTGTTCCCATTGGTAGAAGGGTTGAAAACCAGAGGACACCAATTTGAGGTGATTGGCAAAAGAGCCAGAGGAAACATGGGGGAAACACTTCTTTCACACAGCAAATGGCTAGGATGTGGAATATACTGTCCAAGAGTGTGATGGAGACACATCCAATCATGGCTTTGAAAAAGGAATTTGGATGAGCACCGGAAGAGAAAAAATTGGCAGTGCCATGGGAAAAAGGCAGGGGAGTGGAGCTAGCTGAGTAGCTCCTACAGATAGCCAGCACAGAAACGATGGGCCAAATGGCCTCTTTGTGTGCTGTAACCATTCTATGACTCAGTGAACACTCCTGCGAAGTGCCTCGGGACATTTCATTGTGTTAAAGGCACTTTAAAATGCAAGCTGCTATTGTTGTTAGTTCCTTCTAAAAATAATGATGTACACAAAATGGCACCACACAATGAATTTACATTGGCAGGTTGGCATATTTCCAGAGAGGCTCTTTCCTTTGTTCCTTTGCATGATGACAAATTGCATCCTGCATCATCAGCCAGAACACAATTTTAGCCAGGAGTTCACATGCTTATATGTCTTATGAGGAACGGTTGGACAGGCTGGGCTTGTTTCCACTGGGGTTTAGAAGAGCGAGAGGTGATTTGATTGAAGTATATAAGATCCTGAATGGTGTTGATAAGATGAACGTGAAAAAGATGTTTCCTCTTGTGTGTGAGTCCGGAACTAGGGGGCACTGTCTTAAAATTAGGGGTCACCCTTGTAGGACAGAGATGAGGAGAATTTTTTTCTCTCAGAGGGTTCTGCGACTTTGGAACTCTCTGTCTCAGAAGGTAGTAGAGGGGGGGTCATTGAATATTTTTAAGGGGTAGATAGATTCTTGTTAGGCAAGAGAATCAAAGGTTAACCGGGGATAGATGGGAATGTGGAACTCGAAACACAAACAGATCAGCCATGATCTTATTGAATGGCGGAATAGGCTTGAGGGGCCAAATGGCCTACTTCTGCTCCTATTTCGTATGCTCGCAACTTCCACTGGAGGTGGGATCACATTGTTGTGTCAAAGTTAACTGCAGTATGGTCAGGTGTTTCAAACGCCTGATGTTGGTGACTGGGGCTGCAGAAAGAGCGGAGAGATTGGGACTGAGGCAACAGCTGTGCAAATGTTGTTATTCTTGTTTTCGTTTTGCTGACATCAGAAAGAGGCTTGCAAAACTTATCCATCTTGTGACCAGCATCTGAAGCATTCTATGAATTGACACTCACTTCCTGCAACGAGTTGACCTGGCTTTGGGCAGAAGTACAAAAAGCAAAAAAAAAATACCGCAGATGCTGGAAATCTGAAATAAAAGCAGGTCAGGCAGCATCTATGGAGAGAGAAACAGAGCTAATGTTTCAGCTCGATGACGTTTCATCAGAACTTTCGGCACTCCCTTCATCATGCCTTAGCCACCATCAGATCATTATCTCACCCACATTGCACACCCTTCCCATAGTGATATTCCCTTTCAATTCTTCCCGCCTTCTCCTGATATGTCCTGTAGCGAGGAAGTTGGAAGTCAGGAGCTTGGAACAGAGGATCCCCAATATAATTGACACTCTGGGGCTTTGATACTCTGTACTATTCCACTGTTAACCTTCTTTAACTGTCCACGTTACTGCAAACCCAGAAAACAATACCATACAATGACTCACCTGTAAAGTACCCCCTCTTACATCTTCCCAGCCCAGAAAGTTCCCACGAGCATCATATTTCACAATTTTCAAGGTGATCTGTCGAAAAACGAAATGGAAGGTTTTGGAACTGGGCACTGAAAACATGACACAACAACTTAAACAAAGATACAGTTATGTTTTTCACTCCCGTTCCCACACCCACCGGAGTTCACTGCCTGGGAATCCAGGTGTGAAAGAATGAAGATGAACTATGCACAGTAGCTCAATTATATAAATATCCTTAAATTCAATAAGCCATCCTTAAAAAGGTACAGCCGCCATTGTTAGCATGTGCTTACCATCCTTGAATTAAACAGCCCAGGGCCATTTTAAGCCCACTTGACTCCCAGCTATGTCTCTGTGCATCAATGGAGCCTTCATTCATGGCTTGCCTGACTACGCAGGAGTGCCAAAGCTGGAATTCAGCACTCTTCCCTCTGTCAGTGAGTGGAGGTACAGCCATGCTTTGAAGACTTGGGAGCTATGCAGGAAACCACAGGGCAAGAGAGAAGGTTTGATGGTAAAGTGCCTGCCTGGGCTCTGCTTGGCAACTGCCCAGAACGCCACATTTGAAAGCAGCAGCTCAGTAGGCTGGCAGCTTTAGACACTACATAGCATCCCAAACATTCTTCAGAGAGGTTTGGAGCAGGGTATTCCCTGGAATTGTGGCCTTCAACAAAAAAAAAACTACTGAATAACACCACAGCACAGATTTCTCAGAATGAACTGAGAAAAAAGGGGTGAAAGTATTAGACACATTGGGGTAGGTCTTGACTTTGTGAGATGATGCAGCCCAATTTATATCTTTCCTGATTTTATTTTCATTCCGGTTAACAGAAGTAGCAATGGGGAGGGATGTAAAGTGGGCAGCTGACTCGCTATTGCCCACATTAGATGATCGAACAAAGTCAAGATCTAATCTATTATGACCAACACAAGGGAACTGGGGGCCAATATATTTCATAGATACACAACTTAAATAGCCAATAAGTGGATTGGGGAATGGTTGCCACCATAGCGATGTTCAAATAATATCACACCCCATGAGGCTGATGAGAGAGGGAGCTTTATAATGGTTAGCTAAACCCTGTGGATACATTGAAATCACTGCTTTTTACAGTTAACTTTATAGTTTTAGTCCAATTAGGTGTGTGTATCTGGGCTGCGAGCAGCTGTTGGTGCAGATGCTGAGTGTCAGTATATCCTTCTGACATTGATTCAAACCTAATGACGAGTGCTTGTGACATCATTATGCTAAACTATCGCAAAGTAATTTGCAGCTAACTACTGGCACATTGTATGGCTGCTGTATCTAATCAGGGAGTTAATTCTGCTCTCATGTGCCTGTCAGGCATTTGTTTGACTTGTTTATGATGATCATTAAGAAAGATTCTGCATTTCTGTAGTGCCTTTCATGACCTCAGGGTGTCCCAAAGTGCTTTCCAGCCAATGGAGTAAAGTTGTAATGTAGCAAACACAGTAGCCAATCTGCAAACAGCAATGAAATAAAAGACCTGTTCATATGTTTTCAGGATAAATGTTGGCCAGGACAGCAAAAAGGATTTGCCTGCTCCTTCTGACAAGCACCCATGGGGCCTGTTATATTTGCCTGAGAATGCAGTGTAGCACCTCATCTGAAAACAACATCTCTGACAGTGCAGCACTTCTTCAGTACTGCACTCAAGCGGTAGCTTGGAGTGGGATTTGAACTTCCACAGGCCTAAATCCCAGGCAAGAATGCTACTCCTGAGCCACAGCATATTACTATGCTTCATTACCTTTCATATCCACATGTCTCATTTTTCTCAGGAAACAGCTGGAATTACTAAAATGATAATTTCCCCATGCAAGATTTAGATGTTGCACCATCTCTCTATTGAACTGCATTGAGGAAATACACAAAAAAATGTATAGAGAGGGAATCATATATTTAATATTGATTTAATATTTTATGACACAGCTTGTGTGCCAGATAGCTTAGAATTATAAATATACATTACTCTCCTCACTGAACAATAATGCTGTTTGACGAGCCCAATCGATAAGAACATATGAAATAAGGGTTGGAGTAGGCCATTTGGCCCATCAAGTGTGCTCCGCCAATCAATAAGATCATAGCTGATCTTCTATTTCACCACCTTCATGCCCTATTCCTTGATTCTCAAACAGAATGAAAGTAGTCGTGTGGTAATATAGAACCTAAGTGGTACATTCACTGGTGCAATCTCCATGGCAATGCCTCTACCAATCAGAGTCTGCTTGCCAGCCAGTCAGCACTCTCTTCACATACAGTATAAATTGTTGTTTTCCCCTTATATTGGTATTCTTGCGAAGTGTCCTGATGAGTGCAAAACGAGAAGGTTCGACATGTCTCTTTCAACAGCAACACTTAAGAATGGGAGTAGTTAAACAAAACATTCCTTCAGCAGATTCAAGGGGTGGGGTCGAGGTGAGATAAATGCAGGTTCTCGATTGTTGAACCAAATGATCCTTGGAGTTCAATACAAAATGCAGAGTGTAGTAGACCTTTCATTTTTATTCTGTAAATTAAGGTGACCTGCATTTTGCAACATCCTGTAATTATTTGTACACTGAAATGTTCATAATTGTGCAATCCTTTTATTATTTTATACCGTATTTTTATTTTAATGACTCTATATAACTATGTTATGAATCCTGATTTCTCGTTTTATGTGTCATCATCACCACTCGAAACCTGCCGCCATGAAGATGTTTCAATAAACCAATTATGGATTCAAATAGCCCCTTATTGTGGCATGCTAATGCCCAAAACCTGATAAAATCCTGCTCTGCTTTTTATTTTGTGTTCTTCTATGGTTACTTGATTAAAGCTCACAGCAACATCTAATCACCACAATCAAAAGTTAAAAAAAAAACTTTCCTGTTCTGTTTTGTTTTGCCCTCATTCCAAAAATATTATCGGTTTACAAAATGTTCTGGTGCGCTGTGAAATTCTCAGTTATTATGCCACTGGAGCTATTAGAAATTTACAAAAAAGACTAAAAACCCTGATTTTTTTTGGAGTTGGGGATTTGTCAGTTAGGCTTGTGCGTGAACAGTTAGGGCAGAATCTTCTGTTCTCGGTAGGTGTCTCATGCACTGCCTGAAAAAGTGGCGAGCCACCCGCGCTGACGCTGAGGGGGGAAGGACAGCCGCATCTTCTGCCCATCAGGCAATTAAGTGGACAGCGGTGGGCCTTCCCCCAGACTGAGGACCCAAAATCTGGGCCATTTTGGGATCTGTGGGTTGTTCTCACAGCCTTTAACCTGCATCAGCAGATAAGGCATAAGGACAGCAGGTCACCAGAAGTGGCAAAGATATGTTCTTTATTCTTTCGTGGGATGTGGACGTCACTGGCAAGGCCAGCATGTGTTGCCCATCCTTAATTGCCCTTGAACTGAGCGGCTTGCTAGGCCATTTCAGAGTCAACCACATTGCTGCGGGGTCTGGAGTCACATATAGGCGAGACCAAGTAAGGACGACAGATTTCCTCCCCTAAAGGAAATTAGTGAACAAGATGGGTTTTTACAACAATTGATGATAGTTTCATGATCACCATTACTGAGACTAGCTTTCAATTCCAGGTTTATTAATTTAATTTAAATTCTACCAGCTGCCATATGAACCCATGTTCCCAGAGCATTGGTTTGAATCTCTGGATTATTAGTCCTGTGACAGTACCACTGTGCCACCATCTCGGCAACAGAGGTCACAGGTTCTGACAGGCAGCCACCTGTGAAAGTCGCTACATAAATGCAACTTCTTTCTTTCTAATACCTCCTCAGGACATCCCAAAATGCATCCAATATTTTTGTCATGTATTTAGCGTTGACATGCAGGGAACCACAGTTGCTAAAATGTAGATCATCTAAATGCTGGGCCCAACAGCTCATTAAGCAATCCTCGATGGCAAGAAACTGCGCACAAGAACGCACTTATTATCATCCGGTTACACATTGCTCCTTGCCAGGAACCATTTGTCGGCTAGATTAATCTGCAGGTCAAAAGTAGGCTGATTTTGCCCCCATCACCGTATATACATCACTATACACTTGCCTGCGAATCCTTTTTGAAAGCGAGTCCCTTCGGGGCTGTTTGTCCCAGGGATGCTGCTATATTCGTATCCACATAGAAGAGTTTCGGGAGGTAGTTAGTACTGCAACAAAAAGGGAAGAATTAAAAATTCTTAAAATTTTAAAAAGAGATCAGGCATCCTGGAAAAATAAAGAATGATTAAGCGGCCATTCTACTGTTTGTCAGGAAGCACAAAGCAGGTAACTGTCATAAGTACAGAAAAGATTATTTGCCAAACGCATGTCATCTGCGAATGACCTGGCAGCTAGAATTCTTTTGAAAAGTATGCCAAGAGCTGCCAAATGAACTCCATAACCCACAACTCAAACAATGGGCTCTTTGCCCAGAAATATCTTTTTGGTACAAGAACGTTTGTCAATATGTTTTTGAGATTTGAGGGTAAATTCATTGTTCCTGCAATCGCAGTGGAGGAGCTTAAAGGCAACACAGGAACGAAAGAGTTTGCATTTATTCACATTGCCAGTGCTATTTCTGTCTATAATTAGTCATGGTCTTCAAGGGACTCGGTTTCAGAGAGAAACAAGTGATTAAAGCTCAAGGGCACCACTCCATATCACGCATGGCTGACCTCTCACACCACCTGCCATGAGCAGGTTAGAAGAATCACCATACTGACTACCAATCTGCTTGGTCACATCATGGTCCACAAGTCCTGGGGTGGGACTTGAACCCAAAGCTTCTGGCTCAGAGGCAGGAATGCCACCATCTGAACCACAAGACATCCCGGTATTACTTCAGGATATCCCAAAGATATGACGCAAAAATAGGTGGGAAGGCAAGTGGTGAGGATTACACAAGGAGTCTACAGAGGGATATAGACAGGTTAAGTGAGTGGGCAAAAACTGCGTAGATGGAATATGATGTGGGAAAATGTGAGGTTATGCACTTTAGCAGGAAGAATAGAGGAGCTGAATATTATTTAAATGGAGAAAGACTACAGAAGGCTGCAGCACAGAGGGATTTGGGAGTCCTTGTGCATGAATCCCAAAAAGCTAACATAAAAGTTTAATAGGTAATGGGGAAGGCAAATGGAATGTTGGTCTTTATTTCAAAGGGAATGGAGTATAAAAATAGGGAAGTCTTGCTAAAACTATAAAAGGCACTAGTTAGGCCACACCTAGAATACTGTTAACAATTTTGGTCCTCTTATTTAAGAAAAGATATACTGGCATTGGAGGCAGTCCAGAGATGGTTCACTAGGTTAATCCCAGGTATGGAGGGGTTTTCTTATGTGGAGAGGTTGAGTAGGTTGGGCCGGTACTCATTGGAGTTTAGAAGAATGAGAGGCAACCTTATTGAAACATATAAGATTCTTAGGGGGCTTGACAGGGTAGATGCTGAGAGGTTGTTTCCCCTTGTGGGAGAGTCTAGGACCAGAGGGCATAATCTCAGAGTAAGGGGGCACCCATTTAAAACAGAGATGAGGAGGAATTTCTTCTCTCAGAGGGTAGTCAACCTGTGGAATTCTTTATCGCAGAGGGCTGTAGAGGCTGGGTCGTTAAGTATATTCAAGGCTGAGATAGACAGATTTTTAATCAGTAAGGGAATCAAGGGGTATGAGGAAAAGGCAGGAAAGTGGAGTTGAGGATTATCAGATCAGCCATGATCTCATTGAATGGCGGAGTAGACTTGATGGGCCGAATGGCCTACTTCTGCTCCTATGTCTTATGGTCTGAGGTATTTTACAGCCAAAGAAGTTCTTTTGAAGTGTATTCACTGTTAAGACAGTGTCATGGCCTTGACTCTGACTCCCATGGGAGTATAAGATCATTAGATTTACATGCAGGTACCAGCTTAGTGATGCCACCTGACTGGCAGAACTCAGAAGTTATTGGTTAAAAAGTCCAATTGCTCAGCACACCCCTTGCGTGGTATGAAATGGATGCTACTAACCGGGTTTAGGGCTTATTATTGGTCACAGAATTCTACATGATAAGCTCCACCGAAGGACTTTTCTGATCATCCAGATTGCCTTGCAAGAAGCAGTGGCCCAGAACATCCGAGGAATGGCAGTCACAGTCGGATCGCCACTCCGCTCCTTTTCACTTACCCAGGTCGGGAGCACATTTATTGCCCGCACTCCTGACCCGGGCCTGGTGAGAAATGTGAGCATCCCTGATACCCGAGGCCTTCCAGTGCTGAGCAGCAGCATCAGGGGAAGTAAAACCATGCTCCCTTTTTACAGCACTAGCTGCTGTCAAACGAGTAAGCTTAATTGTCCCAGCTCTGACAGTTGAGAAGGTCAGGAGGATAGTCGGGGTGGGGTGGGAGGGTAGTCGGAGGGTAGTCAGATGGTAGTCGGAAAGTCCAGTGGTGGCTTGGGGGGGACGTAAGTACCATAGTTAACCAGGAGTTAGAAGTAGGTTTTAATCCTTCTAACTATTCCTGGGTAGCTATTCTGCCAAGAGAATCAGAATCACGCAAAGTCTTCGATTTAAGTCGGAGTTTGCTGGGGAATTGCCCATTGGAATTTTAAACTTCCCGGAAAATTTCCACGCAGTCCTTGCATGGGGGCTTCCGGGGCTCTCCCAGCGCATCTCTGGGGTACCCCCAGGGTATGAGCCCTCACGGAATGGAAGCTCGGGGCCAATGTGTGAATTCCACATTCTAAAATGACAACAACAACCACTTTCATTTATATAGCACTTTTAATGTAATAAAGTGCACCAAGGCGCTTCACAGGAGTCAAGAATTGACACCGGGGTGAAGAAAGTGATATTAGGATGGGTGACTAAAAGCTTCATTAAAGAGATAGATATTAAGGGAGAGTCTTAAAGAAGGAGGACAGTCAGAGAGAAGTTTAGGAGCTCCAGTGTTTAGATTCTGGAAAACTGAAGACGGCCAACTGGGGGGCACGGGGAATGGAGGATGTGTGAGAGACCTTGAAGAGTGCAGAGATCTAAGAGGGTAATAAAGCTGGAGGAGGTTACAGAGATAGGTGGGGCAAAGCCATGGAGGAATTTCAACAGGGGAGTGAGAATATTAGATCAGAATTTCGATCTTCGTGAAACAGCACTGTATCTGCATTCCATGAAGATACAACAAGTTTCCTTGAGTTTCTGTGCGGATAGGACTTCTTACTTAAAAGCAAAGTGCTACAGACGCTGGAGATCGGAAATAAAAACTGAAAAGTGCTGGAAAACACTCAGCAGGTCTGGCAGCATTTGTGAAGAGAGAAACAAGAGTTAGCGTCTCGAGTCAAATATGACTCTTCTTTGGAACTGAAGAAGAAGAAGAGTCCGAAGAAGAATCATATTGGACTCGAAGTGTTAACTCTGTTTCTCTCTCCACAGATGCTGCCAGACCTGCTGAGTTTTGCCAGCACTTTTGGGTTTTTATTTTCGGACATGTTTACAATATCTTCCTGTTCTCAATTGACCAGGTGCAGATTGGAACAGATTGTGGAGCTGCACCCATCGGTACTTGCCATTGGAGCTGCAATACCATGACAAATATCTCTTTCTGTGCTCTCAGCAATAATAACAGGGGTCTATTCTTCAGTTGTGATGTGTACTTTTCAATGTCAACTCACACAGACAGGGAGGCTCCTGGTTTTGAATCCTGGTCAGTGTTGAGTCATCTGATCTTATCTGGTGTAAAGGTTGCAGCGCTGCAATTAGTTGGGGATAGGGACATGATAAACCAGCGCCTTTCCTAGTCCCGATCATGAACCTGCGGCCCACACAATCTTTAACCTGTTGTTTGCCACTCGTGATAAAACGAAAAGATGTCCTGTACCTTGGCATGGTGCTAAGAGTTAGTAAAATGTCATTGATCTTGCAACAAGACTAGTCTAGTCCATGATTCACATATTTTATGGAAAGGAACAAACACTTTTGTATTGCTTGACTAGCTGCACAGATTAGTCAAGGAGTTGCATATTTGCCCTTTCAAAAGTTATTCTGCACTGCAGTTAACCATTAAGTGAGTGCAACGTTTTATATTCCACAGGTTGTACACTTCTGTTGGTGGCACAGACACTCATCGGTGACTTTCTTTCCCCACTGGCTGAGCAGTAACAACCACGTGGGGAGATCGTGTCTTTGGGCGAGTGCGTCACACAGGTGAGACTGCATCACCCGCCCGTTATACACCTCTGACACTCCGGAGAGATGCTGATCCAAAATCTCACGTTTTGTGCTGTCACCCAAAGTCAAAATGGCCCAGCTTGGTATGTGTGTGATTTAATAGCACGTCAGCAAGGTGGAGGAGCTTCTGGAGAATATGCACTTGCAGGAGAAGACGGTCAGTGGTCTTGCATTTAATAAGACAGATGACGGCCTGTTCTTCACTGACATGGGAGATAAAAAGATAAATCCACTCCAAAATAAAGGAAAATTGAAACCACTGAAAATTGACCTAATTCTACAGCTGCCTTGCTGTTAGCTCTCTCATTGTGTAGAGCTGATTCAGCACCTCGCCTGTAATTTGATCTGGTTCACTAGACACTACGCCTGGATGTGTCATTGTCTTGAGCCCTTGTATTATATGGCTGTTACACAAGGACATCCTTTAAAGGCATAGAATTGTATAATCATAGAACTGTTACAGCACAGAGGGAGTTCATTCGGCCCATCATGTCTGTGCTGGTTCTCTGCAGGAGAAACCCAGCTAGTCCCACTCCTCCGCCCTTTCCCTTTAGCCCAGCAATTTTATTCCCTTCAGATAATTATCCGATTCCTTTTTGATAGCCAATTTTAAATCTGCCTCCACCACAATATAGACGCTGAGAGGATGTTTTCCCTCAGGGGGAATCTAGAACTAGGGGGCACAGTTTCAAAATAAGGGGTCTCTCATTTAACAGGGGGATGAGGAGGAATTTCTTCTCTCAGAGGGCATTATTGTTTTGGAATTCTCCCTGCCCCATGTGCATTGGAGGTTGGGTCACCGAATGTATACAAAGCTGGTTAGACAGATTTTTGATCGACAAAACAGTCAAGGATTGTAGGGGACAGGTAGGAAAGCGGAGTTAAGGCCTCAATCAGATCAGCCATGATCCTATTGACTGGATGCGATGGCTCAAGGGGCCAAATGGACTACTCCACTCCTATTTCTTATGTTCTTATGTTCACCCTCAGGCAGACATTTCAGATCCTAACCACACAGCATAAAAAAGTTATTCCTCATGTTGTGTTTGGTTCTTTAGCCATACACCTTCTTTAGCCATACCCTCTGCTTATTGACCCTTCCGCCAACGGGAACAGTTTCTTCCTATCTACTCTGTCCAGACCCCTCATGGTTTTGAGCACCTCTATCAAAACTCCTCCAACCTTCTCTTCTCTAATGTGAATAGCCCCAGTTTTCCCAATCTATCCAGAAACTGAAGTCCCTCATCCTTGGAACCGTCCTCATGAATCTTTTCTGCACCCTCTCCAAAGCCTTCACATCCTTCCTAAAGTGTGGTGTCCAGAATTGGACACAATACTCCAGGTGTGGTCGAACCAGCATTTAATAATGGTTCACAATAACTTCCTAGCTTTTGTATTCTGTGCCTCTATTTATAAAGCCCAAATTCCTGTATGCCTTATTAAATGCTTTCTCAACCTGCCCTGCAACTTTCGACAATTTATACACATATACCCTAGGTCCTTCTGCTTCTGCACCTCTCTTAGAATTGTGTCCTTTATTTCAAATTTTCTTTCCTCATTCCTCCTACCAAATTGTACCACTTCACACTTTTCTGCATTAAATTTCATTTGCTACCTGTCTGCCCATTCCAGCTTGTCTATGTCCTCTTGAAGCCATCATCCTCACAGTTTACAATACTGCCAAGTTTTGTGCCATTTGCAAATTTTTAAATTGTGCCCTGCACACCAACGTCTAGATCATTAATATAGATCAAGAAAAGCAGTGGGTCCCTGGGGAATCCCACTATATACCTTCCTCAACTGTTTACCACTGCTCTGGTTCCTGTCACTCAGCCTACCTCATACCAATGCTGCCACAGTCCCTCTTATTCCATGGACTTTACCTTTGCTGACAAGCCTGTTATGTAGCACTTTAGCAAATGCATCTTGAGAGTCCATGTAAACCACACCAACCACATTACCCTCATCAACTATCTCTTTTACTTCATCAAAAAACTCAGTCAAGTTAGTTAAACAGGATTTTCCTTTAACATCTGTGTTCTGGCTTTCGTAAATTAATCGGCATTTGTCCAAGTGACTGTTCATTTTTTCCTCAGATTTCCATTTCTTAAAGCTTTCCCAACACCGATGTTAAACTGACTGGCCTGTAGTTTAGGAGTGACATTTGCAAATCTCCAGTCCTCGACCATCCCCATATCTAAGGTGGAATGGAAGATTATAGCCAGTGCCTTCCCAATTTCCAACCTCACTTCCCTCAGTATCCTTGGATGCACCTCATTCAGACCTGGTGACTTATCAACCTTAAATACAGCCAGCATTTATGAAACTTCCTCTTAATCAATTTTTAGCCCTTCCAGTGTGTCAAATATCTCCTCATTCACTAGGACTTGGACAGCATTTTCTTCCTTGGTAAAGACAGGTGCAAAGTATTCATTTATTACCACAGCTATGCCCTCTGTCTCCATGCGTAAATCCCCTTTTTGGCCCCTTATAGGCTCCAGCCCTCCTCCTACTACCCTTTTACTATTTATCTGCATGTAGAGGACTTTTGGATCCCCTTTATGTTAGCTGCCAGTCTCTTCTCATACTCTCTGTTTGCTTCCTTTATTTCTTCTTACACTTCCACTCTGAACTTTCTATATTCAGCCTGATTCTCTCTTGTATTATCAACTTCAGGCACCCCTTTTCTGCTTCATCTTACTCTCTATCTCTTATGTCAACCAGGGTGCTCTGTCCTACTTATTCTCTAATGGGAATATGTCTCGACTGTACCCAAACCACTTCCTCTTTAAAGGCAGCCCACTTTCCATTACAGCTTTGCCGGCCAATCTTTGATCACTTGTGCCAGATCTGTTCTCATCCCATTGAAGTTGACCCTCCTCTCATGAATTATTTTTACTCTGGATTGTTCCTTGCTCTTTTCCCTAGCTAATCTAAACTTTATGGTACTATGATTACTGTCCCCTAAATGTGCCCTTATTGACACTTTATCCACTTGACCCACCTCATTCCTCAGAACCAGATCCAGCAATTCTGCTTTCATATGTGGTTGACTCTTAACTGCACTCTGGAATGGCCTAGTCAGCCACTCAGTTCAAGGACAATTAGGGATGAGCAACAAATGCTTACCTTGCCCTCATCCCATGAAAGAATAAAGAAAAAAAATCTTATCACCATCTCATCAGGAAACATTGTCATCGGTTAAATATTTACTGAAAACATTTGAATCACCTGGCCTGACGTAATCACCTTGGTGCTAAACACAAACTATTCAATGCTTTGTTTCCTGTATTTAACGCATAAATGGGTGGTGAGACAGGGCTGGGCAGGACTTGGATGAATTGCCATTTACAGCAGTAATAAAGAGGTACTTTTAGTCACCATTGATTGCTACACCATAGCAATAAGCAAAAAACACCACAGTCATTTACTGACTGATTCAATTGTTACCACACATCAACATTGGCTGAGAGGGCAGGTGGGCATCCTAATGCCTGACCTCTGCCAAAGGCACTCCAAAACCAACCACGAGGAAGTGCAAGAAAATGTCTTGTCTCGTCCTCTGATTTTTCCTGTCAAAAGAAGGGAAAGTGATCATTGGCTCCCCTTAATGATGCAGAGGGGAACTGTGCCAGGGGGCTCTCTCCAACATCCCGGCACCACCCCCACTGCCAAACATCAATCCTGCAGTAGCTGAACTCAGCCAGGTGGGGGCGCTGTGATAGAACTACAGAAACTAGGAGCAGAGGTAGGTCATTCGGCCCTTCAAGCCTGCTCCACCATTCATTATGACCATGGCTGATCCTCTATCTTCATACTCCCGCATTCTCCCCATACTCCTTGATGCTTTTAGAGTCTAGAAATCTATCTATTCCCTTCTTAAATATATTCAGTGATTTGGCCTCCACAGCCTTCTGTGGTAGAGAATTCCACAGATTCACCACCCCCTGAGTGAAGAAGTTTCTCATCATCTCAGTCCTAAATGGCCTACCCTGTATCCCGTGACTGTGACCCCTTGTTCTAGATCCCCCCCCACCTGAGGAAACATCATCCCTGCATCCAGTCTGTCCAGCCCTGTCAGAATTTTGTATGTTTCAATGAGATCCCCTCTCATTCTTCTAAGACTTCTAATGACTACAGGCCTAGTGAACCCAATCGCTCCTCATATGACAACCCTGGCCTCAGCTCCCCTGGATCCCATGACCTCCTGCTGGAACTGAACGTGGACACGATCAAGCTTGGCAGTGATAATTGGCCAGGTTGAGGACACTCAATGTCTGGGCCCACACGAGAAGAATGGTTACTTGAACTGGCACCTGGGAAGCTGTACTCACAAGGAGGAAGGGGTGAAAACTGTACAAGATTAAGCATGAATTTTTAAATAACAGACTGGAATTCGTTGTGTAAAGCATAGATGGGATGTGGCAGAGAGTAGCGAAGATGTTTCACTCACGTGGGAGTTATCGAACTGTACAGAATGTAGGCCTCGCCATTGACTAAGGTGTTCACATTTAGTATCACCAGGTTAGTGAGGAGCTGGCATGCTGTCTGATTACTATAAGTCATGTTCTGAAAAAAAAAAAATTCTTATTAGATTGCTTCCACTTAGAAAAACTTTGCAGTGCTGAACCTTACAGCGTAGAAGGCAGCCAACTCAACCCATTTTGGGCACGGAACAGCCGCTCACAGCAAACCACAACAGAGCCCCAGCTGGCATTGATCTTTCCCGCTGGGTTTGAAAGCTGGGATCAACACCAGGACTGGGAAAGAGGTCATGGATATCTCCGCGATGTTCAGGAATACACACAGCTAAAGAGCATGCGAGCTTTTAACAATCAGATGTTTCCCAATGACTAAAAGAGAAGTCGTTACAATTTTAAAAGGATATATTTTAAAACAGGCCCTCTAAACACATCTGTTGCTCAATATTACGGAATAAATAAATTCAAGGAATGTAATATGTGTTCAGCTCTGAAGTCATTTATTGATTGGTGTAAAATGGATCCTCTCTTCGTGATGATTTGTTTCAGGAGTCTACAGAGTCTGGATCGTATTGATTGAATTAGCCATCGCCCACTCTGAGAAAAAGGTTCTGAGAAAAGAAATTGCTTATTTCTAATTAAAACGTATTACTTATATATACCACAAACACTAAATGCTCTTCCTAGTCCTTGCATAATGCCTGAGCAGAACTCAAAACTCATCACAAAATTTCCTACTGTAGTCCCATTTTCCTTAGACATCTAAGTTATGGGGTTTCTTACATCTCTCAATTGTCCCTTCCTCCTAAGCTCTGCAAGCTTTTTAAACTCCCCTCTGGACTCCACTGAGGTGCCCGTGTGGACTTTGTGCTGGAGTGGGGGATGAACCCACAACATTCTGACTCTCAGGCAAGAGTGCTACCCACTGAGCCACAAGTTTGCTATCAGTCAATTATTACTCCTTGATTTATTTTATCATTTTATAGAAAAATACACTCTTACTTTTAACCTTAATTGCTTCTTGTCCTTTCAGTTGGTTTTCTAGTTTTCGAGTAAACACAGTTCCGGCATTATGTGGTGGTGCTGTAATGCAGTTCATTCAGGGAGTCTGAGTTGCTGTGGCAACATGAACTTCTACATACATATTGTAACCTGGAGCTATGGACAGTGATGGTAGAGGCTCCAGTTTTCTTTCCATCCCATGTCTGACCAGGAATCTCTCCCGCTTTTACCACCTGCCGTTGGCATGTGTTGGAAGGAGTTACGAGTTGATCCTCAACCTGTTTGGCCATGTTTTGAATGCATCTTCCTTGGAAATCAAGTCCTGGAGTGAGAGTTGAACCTGGAGCTTCTGGCTCAGAGGCAGGGGTGCTACCCTCTGTGCCACAAAACCTCGAAGCCCAGCAGAATGTACAGGGCACTAAAAAAAAACACAGCAAATTCACTAGCAGGAGTGGATGCTCAACCAGGCTGGAGAGGGAGAAAGAGTGAAGTGGAGATACAGAAGAATGGCAGTATGAACTGTGAGCATTGCAGGAATGAGTGCTGCTGAAAAAAGGACGAAGAGTTGGACAGGTTGCAGCGGCTCTATGAACTGGGACTGGAGGGGGTTGAGTGCCTGAATGATCCAGAACAGTGGGGGCGTTGTCTGTGGGGGAGCGGCTAATCGTTATGTTTTTCCTCAAAACGTTAGACATGTGAGACATCCTCTTGCACTTCAGAAGTAGTTTTGAAATATAAGTTACTGTTATGTTCTTGGCACCAAATGCTGATGACATTTAAAATGTCTGTCATTATTATTTGTCTGTCGGCTTTTCCCAGAATAAATTACCCGTGGGTTCATAGATAGGAGAACAGTGAACCCACAACTTTCTGATTCAGAGGCAAGAGTGTTACCTACTGAGCCACAACTGACACCTGGAAGCTGGGGGGGAGTGGAGGGGTTTGTGGGTGGAGTGTGTGGAGGGGGGGGATATAAACGAGCCTAGAGTCAGCAGCAAGGATGGAGGATGGAGGATCGAGGATGCGATTTTAGGTGCGCTGTAAAGACAGAGATTCTGAAAAAGAATGTGACTGTCACCAAGGAGGAGAGTTGAGTGGTGAAGAGTTTAGTAGGAATCAGGCTATGGGAGTATGAGACAAGTGCAGAGAGGAGATGAGGGGAAATAGATGAGAAACTAGAGAGAGAGAGCTGTTCAGGATTAGGTAAGAGTTACCAGGGTTGGGTGAGGTTGACTTGATGGGCAAAGGAAGGAGGAAATGCAGCTGATACAGCTGAAGGGATGGTTGTTATTTTGGTCACACAGAGGTCCAGGAAATCCTTGCACTTTTTCTTAGAGGTGAGATTGACAGGGTAGGTGAGAAGGGGCTGAAAGAGTGGTTGGTAGTGGAGATAAAAGACCCTAGAGTTATCTTTACTTCCAGGATGACCCTAGACCAGACCTGGTGGAGCTTGAAGTATCCAGGCATCTCTGGTGATGGATTTACAATCCAGTTGTGCGCCAAATACCATCAAGTCAATGCCTCTTGGATTTGAGGGAGCAAAGATGGCAGCAGGGCAAAGGCCCCAGATGAGAGACAGGGGAAAGTTTTGCTGGGGTCAATGGCATTAGGCAACTTGAGGAAGTGGCTGAATGAATCAATGCCTGCAGAGGTACTGCGATGGATGGAAAGCCAAAGGCAATTGGGAGTTTGAAAATGTGGTTTGCAATTCATTCGCCAACTCATGCCTGCAACGTGTGCTCCTTCTTGCTACAGCCTGGCCCTGCCACGTCTTAACCCCAGGCTCCTTGAGCTTGGGCAAAGGTACTGACAGATCGATAAGTCTTCAATGTCCTCCAGAAACTTTCTGCATATTTTTCCCCCTTCAACTGTCTCACGTTCAATTTTCCTCTCCTAATACTGGTGTCATCCCTCATCCATTCTCAATCTGCATCTGTAGATTTGAATAATTACACGAAGGAGGTCAGAGTGGGAAATTGAGGACTTTCTGCACTTGCGTTTACAGTGAGTGTTAAAGTAGCACAAGCCAAATTACAACCAAGTTACACTGATGATAAATCCCATCCTCCCGAGGTCATTCAGTATTTTGTGGTTTGAAAGCTATAACTTACTGAGCATGCCAGGTAACTTGCTTGAAGGTGCATTTCATACCAAATGGAGTCTGGCAAACTTCCTGCGCGAGGCTGAAACAAAATATTACTGATATTCAATCTTACATCATAAGTAATAGATGATGTGTTACGTTTTAATTCCCCCATTTTCCCTCATTCCCCTATTCAGCTCTGGGTACAACCTACACCATACACTGTCTTGTGCCAGCTCTTCACCCGCTGCTGTATTCAGCTATCTCGGTCAAGTACCCGTTTTTTGTGTTCTGTGAGTCCAGAGAGAGTGAGTGTTGGGGGCTATTCAGCCATGGAGGGGGAGCCACTCAACCAGGTTTGATTCTGGTTCGCAGCTGTTACCCACAGGTTCGCACTGGGTTACTAAAGAGGCATCAGGCACCGGGGACAAAATTCAACTTCAACAGGAGCTAGTACCTGTTAGATACCCTTATCTGATTTTCCTTGAATTCAAAAGGAAGGAAAATCGGATGAGATGTTGGTTGATTAGCTAATGTCCATGATGCCCTTTCTCATCAACAAAGTCAGCTGTTACCCTTTATTAGTTGAATTTTCCTTACTTAGCCCAGGATCACTGAAGCCAAATAGAACCCCATGAACACCCGCTTTTCTAAGGTTGGTTAGTTCAACAGAAACTAGAATTCAAACTTGGGACCTTCCTCTTGACAGTCTGGACATTACTTTCTGTCTTAACCATTTACAAGCTAAACCATTGGGACCACCACACCACAGATCTAACTCCAGCTTTTAAAACACATGAGTGTTGTTGGCAAGATCACCCAAACCCGTTTCAAGATCTCTCCTGGGGTTCCACCACCCTTCGTAATTTCCCCAGTCTAAGAGTGGAGGCCACTAAGCATCATGACAATGCGCTTTTCTGGGCTAGAGCAGAGGAAGGGAGCAGAAGTGAATTCAAGCCACAACAGACTTCCATTCAATTGCCAAAGAGCCAGGTATAGTCAAGAAAACCCACGGCCATGAAAAGCCATTGGGGTGTTTGGGAATAGCAGAAAAGCCACAAGAATGAGGGGCATGGACTGAGTGGGACCACCACTCAAATAATAGAAGCACAGAACACTCAAACGGTCAGCCAAATCCAAAAATATTCATCTCACATAAGATGACGAGAAACAGGAGCAGGACTAAGCCATAGAGTCCCTCAAGCCTGATCCGCCATGTAATAAGATGATGGACAATCTCCCATCTCAACTCCACTTTCCTGCCCTACACCATCCCCAACCCCCACCCCAATCCCTTGATTCCCTTAATGCCCATAAATCTGTTGAACTCAGTCTTGAATTGTATTTAATGACTGAATACATCCACTCATACATAGAGAGCAGAATAATTTCATTTGTAAAAGTAATGTAAAACATAGAAATTCAGATTCTAATGTTTGAGTGCTGTTTTGTCCCTAATGATTCTATATTTAAAGCTACATAAAAAAAACAAAGATAAATAAATGCTTACTGGTAATTTAGTGTTTCCAAAGCAGAGACCTCCTTTCTGAAATGAAAGTCACAACTTAATTACAGAATACTAGAAAATAATAAACTTATAAAAGGCAATTCTGACCATTCAGCAATTGAGATCATAGGTATACTTTACCAATAGGACGCAGTAACATGGATTCTACCTCATTATTTTCATCAAGGTTTCTGTCTCCCCCAGAAAACTTGTTAACTGTGAGCAAGATATATCCTAAGGTGAAGAAAATCAAAAAGGGTTTGGGGGCAGTGGTTGTCAAGCTAAGCCTCACTTATGGTCCTGCTTGAATGTGGCTCCAAGTGCCGCACGCAAAGAGAGGTCTGACCATTGGCTACTTACTCAAGGGATGACACATTGTGAGTATCAGTCTTGGATCAGTGGGTAGTGTTATCAGCTGTCCCTTGATTCGAGGATGACATGAGGTGGGTAGCAATCTTGCCTCTGAGTCAGGAGGTTGTGGTTTCAAGTCCTACTCCAGACACTTAAGCACATAAGCCAGGCTAACAGTACTGCGAGGATGCTGTACTGTTGGAGGTGCAGTCTTTTGGAGGAGATATTCAATGAATTGCTCACAAGCTAACATAGAAATACACAGCCACAGTAAAGCTACAAGAAAACAAGTCAGTTATCCCAACCCATCCATGTCAACATTTGTCCTCCATGCAAGCAATCAGGTTTTCCACCCACGGTCGTTGACAGGGCCCTCAACCGTGTCCGGCCCATCTCCCGCGCATCCACCCTCACGCCTTCTCCTCCCTCCCAGAAACATGATAGGGTCCCCCTTGTCCTCACTTATCACCCCACCAGCCTCCGCATTCAAAGGATCATCCTCCGCCATTTCTGCCAACTCCAGCATGAGGCCACCACCAAACACATCTTCCCTTCACCCCCCCTGGCGGCATTCCGCAGGGATCGTTCCCTCCGGGACACCCTGGTCCACTCCTCCATCACCCCCTACTCCTCAACCCCCACCTATGGCACCTCCCCATGCCCACGCAGAAGATGCAACACCTGCCCCTTCACTTCCTCTCTCCTCACCGTCCAAGGGCCCAAACACTCCTTTCAAATGAAGCAGCATTTCACTTGCATTTCCCCTAACTTAGTCTACTGCATTCGTTGCTCCCAATGCGGTCTCCTCTACATTGGAGAGACCAAATGCAAACTGGGCGACCGCTCTGTAGACACCTGCGGTCTGTCCGCAAGAAAGACCCAAACCTCCCTGTCGCTTGCCATTTTAACACTCCACCCTGCTCTCCTGCCCACATGTCTGTCCTTGGCTTGCTGCATTGTTCCAGTGAAGCCCAATGCAAACTGGAGGAACAGCACCTCATCTTCCGACTAGGTACTTTACAGCCTTCTGGGCTGAATATTGAATTCAACAACTTTAGATCTTAAACTCCCTCCCCCATCCCCACCCCTTTTCCGTTTCTTCCCCCTCCCTTTTGTTTTTTCCAATAATTTATATAGATTTTTCTTTTCCCACCTATTTCCATTATTTTTAAATCTATACCTGTAATACCCTGTCAGTCTTTCCACCCCACCCCCACTAGAGCTGTACCTTGAGTGTCCTGCCATCCATTCTTAATTAGCACATTCTCTTAGATAATATCACCACCTTCAACACGTCTTTGTTCCTTTTGTCTGTGACATCTTTTGATTATCTGCTCCTATCACTGCTTGCTTGTCCCTACAACCACCCCCCCGCCTCAACTTCTCTTCCCCCACCCCCTCCCCAGCCCCCCCACCTTAAACCAGCTTATATTTCACCCCTCTCCTAACTTTACTCAGTTCTGCGGAAGGGTCATGAGGACTTGAAACGTCAACTCTTTTCTTCTCCGCCGATGCTGCCAGACCTGCTGAGTTTTTCCAGGTAATTCTGTTTTTGTTTCAGGTTTACCCATCCTGTTCCTATAACCCATCGTCTATCTGTTTAATCTAATCTTAAATGTTGACATTGCTTCTGCCTCAACCAACTACCCTAGAAGTACATTCCACATCATCACAAGAAATTTCCTCTCTGTACTAAATCTCATTCATTTAAATTTTGTATCTTTAGTCCCTCAACTACTGCAAACAAGCTGCCTCTATGTATCCTGTACTATCCTTTCACATATTAAACATTTTTAAAATTCTTTCACCAGATGTGGGCATCGCTGGCTAGGCCAGCATTTATTGCCCATCCCTAATTGCCCTTGAGAAGGTGGTGGTGAGCCGCCTTCTTGAACCGCTGCAGTCCATGTGGTGTAGGTACACCCACTGTGCTGTTAGGGAGGGAGTTCGAGGATTTCAATTCAGTATATTGCTCCAAAACCTGACTTGTTTTAATAAAAAAGGACACAATTTTTCATATCTTTCTATTTCCTCATGCCAGGCAGAATGTGCTTTGTTGAGCCCAGATATTCAGGTAAAGTTTAAGCTCACCCTACGGGCGTAACATTGACTCTACTTGGGTGCTTCTGCTGATTCCAGCAAGAGTAAATCACTTACCAAGTTGGCGGAAGGACATGTACAACTATCGGTAGCCAAAATGAAAGTTTCCTGGCAGGGTACACACCTAACAGGGACACAAAAAATGTATTTAAAACTGCAATTGATCCAGAGTTTGCTGCAACTATTAGTCAAATGAAGAAATGAGGTATGCATAGGAGCCAATACATACAAAATGACAAGACGTCTTGCTTTTCATAGGTGTAATCTCTGTACCTGTACAGTGCCATTGCTTCAGAAAGAGAAAATCAACTTCCATTCCTTAATTTCCCAACGCCATAATTTTTCAGCCTCCTCTCATGATCCCAATAAAGGGGGCTTGGCATTGTTTTCCCTGGTTGGGGTGTCGAGAACCAGGGGACACGGTCTCAAAATAAGGGGTGGTCATTTAGGGTTGAGATGAGGAGGAAATTCTTCACTCGGAGGGTGGTGAATCTTTGGAATTCTCTGCCCTGGAAGGCTGTGGAGGCTCAGTCATTGAGTATGTTCAAGACTGAGATCGATAGATTTCTACATATTAAAAACATCAAGGGATATGGGGCTAGCGCAGGAAAGTGGTGTTGAAGTAGATGATCAGCCATGATCTCACTGAATGATGAAGGGAGCTCGAAGGGCTGAATGGCCTACTCCTGCTCCTATTTCTTATGTTTGGCTGCCTCTCAAACCAGGATAGCCTTATCCTGTTCCTAGGTTTGTTTCCTAATGGCTCCAACAATTTACTGTCTGGTGACTCCCAATGACAACCAAATTAAATTAAGATATGCATTTTCGGCAGCCCCAGTGGCTCAATTGGCAACTGTACCACTCTTGCCCAATAGAGATTGCTGACTAGCCACTGATGTGGCTATGGCAACACCTTTTTAGGTTCATGCATTCATTTTAGTAGAAAACCGTTTAGGTAAACTCAAAATACGTAATGCAATTTGTGTATATTTACTTAACAAATATCTACCATCATTAAGTAAACAAGGAAGTAAAGCACTCACAAATGGTCTAAAGCCTCACACCCTTTGCTTTGCATCTTAGTATTTCACCAGTGAAAGGACAAAAAGTTGCACAGCTGTACACTGCCATATGATTACTGAGATCATAGGCCCACCCACTGCTCATTTTAAAAAAATTTACTGATCAGAAATGCAATTATCAACATCTGGTTCCCACACTGACTATATGTGACTAAAATATCGGACAACATTGAACTATATCCCCTTGTGATGTATAGACCAGGAAAATCCCAGCTTTGATTTCCACATTGACCTGAATTAGGAATAAAGGAATTGTACTGGACTGGAAGGGATCTGTATGGTTCATCAACTTGTTCAAACATCTCAATGTTCAAAAAAGGTCATAACGCTATTTGGTTTTTCAATCTTCAGTCCGTTCCTCTGCCAATATCCATCCAAAAGGAAAGAAGGGCTTGCATTGATATAGCGCTTTTCATGATCACTGAATGTCTCAAAGAGCTTTTGAAGAACTTAATTAAGTACTTTTGAAGTGCAGTCACTATTATAATGTAGAAAATGCTGCAGCCAATTTGTACACAGCAAGCTCCCACAAATAGCAATATGATATTGACCAGACAATCAGTTTTAGTGATGTTGATTAAGGGATGAACATTGGCCAGGGAGAACTTCACTGCTTTTCTTCAAGATGGTGTCATGGGATATTTTATGTCCACCTGAGAGGGCACTCAGTTTAACATTTCATCTGAAAGAAACCACCTCTTACAGTGCAGCATTTCCTTAGTACTACTCTGTCAGCTGTGATTTTGTACTTAAGTCCTGGCATGGCACTTGAACCCACAGCCATCTGACTCAAAAGCAGGAGTGCTACCAACTGAGCCACACCTGACATCCTGCTTCCTACTAACTTAAATTAGCCAATTCCAGATGTAGTGTCGATAAGGCTGCTACAATTAGTCGTTGCTGATGCTATCTGGACACTCCTGCTGAATCATCCGTGTGTGTGTGGATGACAGGTTCGAGTTAGCATGACACCTCCACAGTTCGATAGTTTACTGACTTTCAGTGTCTGGTCTTACATGTGACATATGGCCACATGGATGAAATACAGGATGGGAACCAAAGCTTATGGAACGGTACCCCAAGCAGAGTCAGCTTCTTGATGGTGTTGGACAGGATGGGGGGGAGGGAGGGAAGAGGAGAAAAATTACAGGATAATAAACTTTAAGAAAGAATGCACAAAAACCTCTTCAACAGCTTCGTCATGTTTAGACATAAGTTCAGGTACAAACAAATAAGTCATAGAAGGTGAGACACATACATGTTACCCAAAGCATTTGGCACAGTCTTGTTGGAACAGGTTTCACAGCTGGCTGTCTTCATGGCCAAGTTTTCCACTGTAAAAAGAAAACTCTGTGAATTCTCTCCCACTCCAAATTTTACAGAAATGACTGAATCAAAGCAATTTTCTCCCCCATCAGAATGAGACTCTCGAACGTAAATCAAAGTTATCAATGTTTCTCACTTGCTTTTTGTGTCCTGTTCCAATTCTAGAATTGCCCATAAAAAGAGGCTTCCTCGATGGTGGAGTTAGCAATTCCTCCACCCAGCGCAGCATTAAAACAAAAAAAACCCTGAGGACCCTGGCTCAAGTCTCAATGTGTGAGCAGGCTGACCTTGGCTTATGCAGCAGTTCAAACGTTACAGCTCGGGATCCAAAAAGAATTACAGCCAAGAATGATTGTCTGTTGTAGGAAATTGTGTGCGCAGCACATACCAGCAAAGAATAACAAAAACCTACCTTGAACTGCTCCATCATTTCGACATGGCTGGCAGTTTACACACGTCAAACAGAGTTTCTTGTCCACCGACACGACTTGATCCTAAATAGTTGGCAAAATGTCAAATAAGCAATATGAATTATTTGCACATCATGCAGTAATTATCAGACGTCTCTACTGTTGAATTCAAGCCTTGGATGTGACCAAACAACTCCTCCACCAGGTGCGAGTCATATTAGTGACACTGGGTTGAAGACCACGAGACAGAGGAGTGCATCATTCACTGGACAGAAATAACATTGGCGGGATTTGTCCCATTAGCAGGAAGGCAGTTGATGCTCAGCTGCCATGGAATGGTAAGGATGTCCCTCACACGGATACTAGACCTCCCAACCTTCCTGGTTGGAGAGCCCAGCATGAAGAAGATGATTCAAAGTAAGAAAATGGGCAAAACTTTTATTTCTGTTAAACTTTACCTTCTTCCATTTTTGTCCAATCCCTAGCTCCCCACAGGGACAAAAGGAAACACCAAATGCCAAAAACTTCAACATTCTCGGTTGCCATCCAGTGATTCTGCCTCCATGGACGTCTGCATGATTGGGTATTGGGTGAGGACAGGATTGGCCTCGAATGCAACGGCGCCATCACTGAGTCCAATTGAATACCTGCCCATGCACATCGTCTAGACTCAAGCCATGAAGCAGGGTCACTTGGGCAGGGCAATAGGAGGGGGGGTTGCTAGCAATTCCACAGAATCAAACCCCGGCACAAGTCAACCCTATCGGGAGAGAAAACTGGAGAGGGAAGAAAATATTCATCCAAAAATAGAATCAGAGAATGACACAGCTCAAATTCAGCTTTCCATGCTTGTGTCAGCTCTTAGGTACAACTATCCAATTCATCCCACTTCCCCATCCTTTCCCCATTGCCCTGTAAATATTCCCCCTTCTAAAATTGATATTTGCCACGTTAGCCTGTGGCTAGAAGCACATTAGAATAACGTGGCTGGCTGCAGGTGAGTGTTGTGCCCGTACTTACTGTGGAGCGACGGTGCTTTGTCCCTTTCAGTAAATGAGTGTTCACTGTGTTGCACTGTCATAGTGATTTTCACTCTGCTGTACTGTTAAATATCTCAACTTTCAATCAAAGCGTTTAACGTCAAAACATCAATCAACGAGCAGAGTTTTCATTTACCAATTTTCCTTTGGTTAACTTACTTTTCCGTTGCAGGCACTGCATTGTGCAATGGGAGATCCACTATCAATCATTGTATGACCAACATCACAGACACAACGGAGCCCTAGGAGTGAGAGGGAAACAGGGCATTAAATCAACTGATGAACCATATGGTGATCAGAAATGGTACGGTTCAGCATCAGTTCTTGGATTCTCAAGTTATTCTCATTTTCAACAATTTTTATGCCAATTCCCTCCCAGTGAGAAACCTCGGGCCCAAAAGCCCACATGCTGTTGGCCCCAGATCCAACACCATCAAAGTTCCCAGGGAGGTCATGATCAATACTGCCGGTCCTGTGGAGGTAGTCCAGTGAAGGGTTCAGTGAGGACCCAACTGAAAAGATGATTAAAAAGCCCCACCTTAGAAGAGGGAAAAGGCTGGAAAATATTTTTCCTTTAATCTGTACGGATTCAGGGGTACAAGCAACGGCCCAGGCCTCGACTCACAAGTGGATCCCAGCCAGTTAGCCAGAATGTTACCAGCAACTCACCAAGGGTCCTTTGACAGCACCTTCCAAACGCATGGCCTCTACCACCTAGAAGACATCACCACCTGCAAGTTCCCTTCCAAGTCACACACCATTCTGAGTTGGAACAGTATCACTGTTTCTTCACTGTCGCTGGATCAAAATCCTGGAACTCCTAACTCCATAATATCACAGATCTCCCACCCCTACCTCAGCTCAATCACTAATGGAACCCTGATCCACGTCTCTGTTGCCTATAAGCTCAACTACTCCAACGCTCCCTGGACCAGCCTCCCATCCCCCAATATCTGTAAAATTGAGCTCATCCAAAACCCTGCTGCCTCATGTCCTAACTCGTACCAAGTCCCATTCACCCATTGCCCCTAGGTTCACTGACCTCAGTGGCGTATTCCTGCACAGGGGTCACCAGGCTGAAACTGATGCTGGATAACCCACTTTACCAGTAGAGATGACTTCCACAATGAGATTGGCACATAGAGATGAATTAGTCTTGTAGGCACTGGTATAGAAGTTCAGAAGTTCCTGTAGAACAGTATAGACGGGGCCAGGCATTTAAACCTGAACAGAGCTCTGGTTCTGAGCTGCTGCTTGCTAGGTGGAAGATGGCAGACAGATTGGCAGTCAGTAAGACAGGGTAACTGGTTCCCCCAGCATGGTGGGGCGGGGTCATGTGACATGACTCCTACTTTTCCACTTTGGTTTGGACAAAGGATATATATTCCTTAGTTTGGATTCTTGAGATTGTTTATGTTTCAATCATTAAGAATTTTAAAGAGGTTTCTGGGTCCTTTTTCCTAGCAGACTGGTCGGCCAGGCCCGGCCTTGAATTGTAGATGACCCTTGTATTATTCCCTTTGAATTTGATCTCTGCAGTCACAAGGGTCATTTTTTTCATATATTACTATTCATTGGATGTGGGCATCACTGGCTAGGCCAGCATTTATTGCCCATACCTAATTACTCTTGTTCAGAGGGCATTTAAGAGTCAACCACATCGCTGTGAGTCTAGAGTCACATGTAGGCCAGACCAGGTAAGGGACAGCGGATTTCCTTCCTAAAGGGCAGTAGTGAACCAAATGGGCTTTTACAACAATTGACAATGGTTTCATGGTTATCATTATACTTTAAATTCCAGATTTTTATTGAACTCCAGTTCCACCATCTGCCAGGATTCAAAACCAGGTCCCCAGAGCATTACCCTGGGTCCCTTGTCGAGCAACAATACCACTACACCATCGCCCCCCCCCCCATCTTTAGAGATAATGAGGTATCAGCTTCTCTGAATGCCAAAATGTTCCTTTTGTTTGAGTCATTGTCAGCCACAGCTTCAGTTATTTCAAAGCCTTTGTCCAGTTTTAAAAATGTTATAAATTAACCATGATGATATATATTATATATATTTTATAAAAATACTGAATGAAGTCATAGCCTCCTGACAACTCCTTCAACTCGGAACGTTTGCACATCACCTGATTTTAATCACCTACCATTGCCTTAAGCAGCTAAGGCAATAAATCTTCGGAATTGCCTGTCTAAGAATCTCCGCCTCCCTTCTCCTCTTTAAGAGGCTCCTTAAAGCCTTTTGATCATTCTGTTCCGATATTGCCGGGGTAGTTTGGTATCAAATGCTGTGCGATAACCATAACCCTCTTCTGAAGCCTCTAGGGACGGTTTATGGCGTTACAGGAGTTATATTAATGTAAATTGTTATTTGCAATGCAAAAATGGCACTCCGAAAATATTCTTGACCTCTGTTGTTCTTTCATACAGCATCTTTCCCAATGACTGGCCCTCACAACGGCGGGATCTTCCATGCCCGCCGGCGTTGGGTGTGTTCGGTGATGTGAGGGGACAATATGGCCCGATCGGTTTCACGACGGCGTGAAAGCAGTTCGCGATCGTCTGCTCAGCCCACCGATGTTGGGCCGCGTTTCCCGCTATTGGATGTCGGGCTCATTGTAATACATCCGCATATCATTATTAGGCCAGCCCTCCGGGATCGCCCCACCCCCGCGCCCTCCTTCCCCTCCCCTGCCACTCCGCTGGACTGTCCATCCACATCGGTGGGAAAGTCCGCCGACGTGTTTCACAACACCACATAAAAGGCATGCACCTGGCGGCCTGCACTTTGAGGGGAACTCGGAGGTAAATACACAACAACGATGTGCAGCGCTCGCCAGGGTTACCTGTTGGACTTCAAGCTTGAGGAGCGTTGGTAGCGGGTGGGGGTCAAGGGCAGCCCTGCCATCGAATCTAACGCAAAAGCATTTGGGGTGTGGGGTAGGGTGGGCGAGGGAAGCAGCCACGGATTATGGCAATCTGTATAAAGTGACCATTCCTCTGCAGCTGAGACAGTTCAGGCGCAGCCACGTTGATATGATTGGAGTCAGGCTTCTAGCTTATCTGTCCACTCAAGCAGTGCAGAGGCATCAATGTGCTCCAGAGCTTTTCACCACCACCCACCCCGCGCCAGCCCCCGCAACACCCAACAGGCACAGACCTCAAAGTCATGGGCATTTTAGTGGGCTGCAGAACAGTTGGACGACCACACACATTGTACGATTTCCTCGCTAAAGCTGGCCAAGGAGCAGTCACTGGTGGAGGTGCTCACAGCCCCTTGCAATGTCCGCATCCCGGTTTGCATCAGTCTCCCCCATTGTTCAAGCTAACAGTGCAGCCTTGCAGTGTGGGTTAGGAGAATGACTGCGCCTGACCTCAGAACACGGCATGCAGTCCAATGGACAAAGCTGCCGCCAATCGGTCGGGTGAAGTGGGGCAGAAGTGGGTGGGGTTTCGGGCAGCCATGTAGCGCACTAATCTCTGGCCAACCAAGTGGTGGCCAGCACTCTCCAGGAAGCGTTAAGGGGCCTTCACACTTAACCAGACTGGTTCTTAGTACACCCATGCTAATCACATGTCTCTCTCTTTCAACCTGCAGGAGGAGTATATCAGGATCTTGGAGACTGGTGAACAATCTGTATGCCTGATGGCCTACAGAGAGTGAAGACTGAGAGAGTGACTGAGGTTCCTGGCTGCACAGAGGCAGGAGCACAACCTCAGGAAGAAGGGGAGACTGGGGCTCCTGCACATGCTGCCCAAGAGCCACAGCAAGCCATCGCAGGCCAGTGCCTAGCAACACCCAGGGTCTATAGACACCGTCTTTCGTTCCTGCAGAAGACCGAGAACCAGTGTCACCGAAGACTGCACATGTCTAGGGAACTGGTCAGTCACATCTACCATCTGCTGCAGGATTTGGTGCCATGGGGACATGGAGGGCATCCACTGCCTGTGGCCATGAAAGTGAACTTCCTTTTTCTCAATTTCTTTGCCAGTGGCTCCTTTCGGGCCTCCACAGGCCACCTCTGTGGGATCTCATAAGCCCCCACCCACAAATACATCCATGAGGTCACGGTTGCCATCTTTGCGAGGGCACACAGCTTTGTGCATTTTGCCCGGGACCAGGACAGCCAGGATGCAAGAGCGATTGGATTCGCCCAGATCTCGGGTTTCCCACAGGTTCAGGGTGGCATTGACTGCACTCACATGGTGCTCAGATCTCCATTGCAACGTGCGGTGAACTACATCAACTGCAAGGGGTTCCACTCACTGAATGTGCAGCTGGTGTGCGACCACCAGAAACGCATCCTGCAGGTGTGCACATGGTTTCCAGGGAGTGTGCACAACGCCTACAACCTCAGTTCGTCACAGATCCCTGCAGTCTTCCAGGGTCCACAGAAGCTGCAGAGTTGGCTCCTCAGGGACAAGGGCTACCCACAGAGGTCGTGGCTGATGACACCTGTGCGGTGGCCTCAGACTGCAGCAGAGCGATGGTATAATGAGGCTCATGCAGCAGCTCGCAACTTGGTGGAGCAGACCATTGGGATGCTGAAGTTGAGGTTCCGGTGCCTGAACCGGTCTGGTGGAGCCCTGCAATACAGTCCACAGAGGGTGTCACGCATCATCGTCGTCTGTTGCGCCCTTTACAACCTGGCGCTGCAACAGTGAGATGAGCTGGTTGAAAGGGAGATGAAAGAGTTGCAGGCCTCCTCCAATGAGGAAGATGCCAACGGCGATGAGGGTGAGGAGGTCCTTGGAGACGATGATAGGGATGAGGCCCTCGCACGGGCTAGACAAGGCAGGCGGGCTCAGGAGGCCCTCATAGCTGCTAGATTTATGGAGGATGATGATGACATGTAGTGAGGTATCCCCATAGATTCTCACATCGCATTTGTGAATATTTGACTTCAGTCTGGTTTATGGCAGTGCAAATACCCTCTGTGAGAATGCTCCTGTCATGGAGGTGCAGTGGAGACCCTAATAGTCGCTCGATTGCAGGAGGATGACATGCAGTGAGGATACTCTATAAATCTTCACATAGCCTCTGTGAATGTCTGACTCCTGTCTGGCCAAGGGCAGCTTGCTTACGCTCTGTGATCAGGGTTATGTCATAGAGATGCAGCCATGAAACTTTAGAAGCATCTGATCCTTTGTCCACCTTCAGCACCTGAGCCCTTTAGGAGCACAGTGTCACTGGTCACAGATGTTGAAGAGATGGGGGCCAGCCCCACCTTAAAGGTGCTGAGAGCACACAGAGACAATGATGGAACTTTGTGGGGTCTGCCTGCTACATTCTGGCAGCAATGACGAGTACCGCTGAGGTGCAGGAATTAGTAATGTTTCCAGGGAGTGTGAGGCTGGACCATCACTTTGGTCTGAAGGCTGCACAGACAACAGGGAAGAGGCCCTGGACTGAGACACCTGCCTTTATCATGTGCAGAAAGGTTTCACATCTGAGTGACAAGAACAGTGTTCATCAGAACAAGGAGCCATAGGCAGGGAGACATTCTTGGGAGTTTATTGACAATAGTACAAGTGATTAACACCCATGCCCAGGCTGTGCAACGAATTCTTCTTTCCTAACCCTGCTGCTACCTCTTAGTGCTCCCCAGACATCCACAACAGAGGTGGAGGCAGTCTGCTGACTGTGACTGTCAGTGATGACTTTGGCTGGCATCCTCTGGAGGGCCGAGACTTGGAGGGCACCGGCCTACTTTCAGGGTCCTGCTGTGTGGCAGTGGCATCCTCCTTGGTCTGTGGAGCTGGAGCTGCTGAAGTCAAAGAGGGGATTTGGATGGGCTGGACACTCCTGGAGTCATTCTGGATGGGTAGCACTGGGGCGGGGGGCGGGGGGGGTGGGGGGGGGGGTGTGGTACCTGCTGATCCTTCTCCCTATGGGTGCTCAAGGGTCCCAGGCTGACTCCTTGAGCAGAAGGGGTAGCTGGAGTGAGATCGAGTTGCCTGGCACCTCTCTTGTGTACACACTGTTGGAGACCAAATATGGCATCTGCGATGGAGTTAAGCCCACGCAGCAGTGCAGGACCAATGTCCTGGAACAAGGTCTCCATTGCAGCCGCCATCCTAACATTGTTGACCTCAGTTCATTGGCATGCCGGCGCTATCACCTCAGAGTGAAGGCGGACGGACTCCTCTATCGTGCCTTGCAATCTGAAGAATGCAGCGGACATCCCTCCCTGATGTTCCCGAGCTTGACTTTGCAGCTCCAGCAACTGTGGCATGACTGAGTCCAGAAGCTCATCATGTGACTTGGACTTAGCAAATTTCTGGCCTCCAGCAGTTCTCCGAGTGCTGGACACCAGGGAAGTCCCTGCCTCCGCCTGATGTGGATCAGACAGTGCGATGTGCTCACCAGATTGTGATCCCGAGGCTATTCTAAAGCTAGGTCCCACCGAGGTGTGTGTCTCTGCACTGGTGGACGGTGTGGGTGAATGCTGTGTCAGGACTTCAAGGAGAGTGCCTCCAGATTCCTCTTAGAGGTTTCTTTGGGGCTTAATTGGAGGCCCTGGGTCGTGGACTCCGTTGGCTGTTTCCCAGATGTGCCTGCGGAAGCAAGGGGAGATAATTAGTGCATGGCAGTGGCCTGTGAAACAGGACACATCACTCACAGCATGGTTGTATGATGGATGTTGCACTGCTGGACCCTCACTTGGTAGAGCACAGCCAACCTCACGGTCAGCACAGGACCGGTCCCAGTCATCGCCAGGCCAGCTGGATGCCTCTGTTTTCAAAGTTGTTTAGGACCTTGATTTCAGGCATTCTTTCACTGGTCTGCAACCTCTCCCTGTTGTCATGTGCCAGCTTGTCCTGCACGGATAGTGGTGGAGAAAGTGTAAGCAGGACACCTGCCAGGCCAGATAATAAGTATGCCTGGCTTGTATGGGTGGAGTGGTCCTAAGGATGGGATGAGAACAATGACGGTGTGTATGAGAGAGTGAATGGCGATGTCTCTTGCACCAGCAGTGAGTGAGGACCCTGTGGACGTATGATGGGTTTGTGAGTGTGAGAGTTGAGAATGATGAGAAGAGTGACATACCCTGGCAGAATGGAGGAGACCATTCATCCTCTTGTGGCACTGGGTGGCTGTCCTCTTTTGAAGGGCGTTGGCGCTGACCACCGCTGCTACCGCCTCCCAAGCTGGGTTGGTCACACCAGTGCCCATTCCGCGGCCAGAGCGGGGGGCTACTGGACATCCCAGCAGGACGCCATGGGCATCTAAAAGGCGTTCCAGTGATGCGTCACTGAACCTGGGGGCCGCAGTCTTTTTGCCTTTTGTGGAATCTTCCCTGCAGCAGTCGTGGGCTAGAAGCACTGAGATGCGTGCGATGTGTGTGCGAGGCTGGACTTTAAATATGGCGCCCAGCGTGATGAAGCGGCGAGGTGATGGCGGGTGGGCGAATGAGACCCCGCCCACCACGGAAACGCCGTGTTTCCCAGGAGTGCATAAATAACGTGGCACGTCTGGGACAATACGGCGTGAAAACCCGCCATCGTGGCCGGCGGGTAACACGTTGCCTTACCCGCCTGCTACCGCACTTAGTGCAAATCTGGGACGATTCTTAGATCGTTGTTAGATCTTAGAATGCCTTCCCTTGCACACAGCCTTCTCTCCTTTATCCATATTTTCCCCCTTGAATGCAAATTTCCATTGTTTCACTATGTCTTTGGACTTTACCTCTCTGATAATAAAAAATCTCTCATAGTACCAATTTTACCAGTAATCTTTGAGAAAAATAAACACATTGTTTCTTAACTTCTTCTGGCTGGGTGACACATTTCACCCCTCCTTTGAAATCAATCTAGTCTGGTTTATTTCAAAATAAAAATGTTCCATTTACACGTACGTCTATCTACTTAACATTTCAAACCTTGCTTATCTTCTGTTATATCAAAGCCTTCAGACCAGCTGCCTTTAATTCAATTAAGTCACACACACACACACAGATATAGACACAGTCCCCACTAATACTCTACTTTACAATAAATTTCAATAACATTATGAAAATTATTATATCTTCCTGATAGGAGCTTTCGTGCACACATCAAGTTATTGATCACTCCGAGTGCCTGTGTACCATGGTGCAGAAATGCAAAAGAGCTTCATTTCATCACGTTTCTATTTTTAGATGGTGCACACTTGCAGCCACGATGCACCAGTGCCAGAGGGAATGTCATGTATCTCTGGCTGGGTCGATGATTAAGTCACTGTTTGAGTGAGTTTGTCATTTATTAACATGGTTGGTTCATCCTGCAAACTGACTGATCAGATAATAAAAACAGAAACAGTTCTGTTGAAGGGTCATGAGGACTCGAAACGTCAACTGTGCTCTCCTCCGCTGATGCTGCCAGACCTGCTGAGTTTTTCCAGGTATTTCTGTTTTTGTTTTGGATCTGCAGTTTTTTGCTTGGATCAGATAATAATCCTCTTTAAGCTAAACAACTTAAAATGTGCAGTTTTCCAGAACAATTCTGTCATCTTGATCAAAAATCGATTCCCTTTTGTAAACAATCAGCTTAGTGATCACAGTAGAAAAATGTCCAATCAATTCCTTTCGCAACAAGTGAAAGTTTCCAAAGCCTGTCCTTTGATCTAACTTGCTTTTTAGTGGAATGATACAGTCAGGGGATGCTGAGGTGGGTATTGCACAATAATAAGTGTTTAGATGCCAAAATAGAATAAATGACAGCAAATCGCAAAAGCTAACATTTTTGCAAATGCAGTTATTTCTATGCGCTCTTTCTATCAGTAGGCTTGTTTGCTCAGCTTTCCCAATTCATTCAAAGAATTTACAAGCTTGTGGTTATTAATTTAAAAGCCCAAATTGTATTTGCTCTATCCCTTCATTTTGACTAATAAATAACAAAAGACAGACTTGCACTTATGTGGTGCCTTTCGCAACCACCGGACATCTCAGCCCTCTTTACTTTTGAAGTAAATACAGAAAGTGCTGGAAATACTCAACAGGCCTGGCGGCATCTGAAGAGAGAGAAGCAGAATTAACGTGTCGTGTTAAACACAGTGTTCTGAAGAAGTCACATTCAACTCAAAACGTAAACTTCCAGCAACACCACCTGGACGTTCCGCTCCAAGCCACTCACCGTCCTGACATGGAAATGTATCGCCGTTCCTTCACTGTCGCTGAGTCAAAATCCTGGAACTCCCTCCCTAACAGCACGGTGGGTGTACTTACACCACAGGGACTGCAGCGGGTCACAAAGGCAGCTCACCACCACCTTCTCAAGGGCAATTAGGGATGGGCAATAAATGCTGGTCTATCTAGTGACGCCCACATCCCATAAATGAATTAAAAAACTGTTTCTCTCTACACAGATGCAGCCAGACCTGCTGAGTATTCCCAGAAATTTCTGTTTTTATTTCAGATTTCCAGCAGCTGCTGTATCTTGCTTTCACTTAAGTCAATTTCGAAGTGTAATTGCTGTTGTAATCTAGGAAATGCAGCACCCAAAAGCACACAAGACAATCAACAATGTGATAATGTCCAGAGTATCTGTCTTTGTGATGATAATTGAGGGGTAAATATTGGCCAGGATACCAGAGACAAGTCCCCTGCTCTTCTTTGAAATTGTGCCATGGGATCTTTTATATTCACCTGAAAGAACAGATGAGGCCTCAGTGTCATGTTTCATCTGAAAGAGAACACGTCTGACAGCTCAGCACTCCCTCAGTACTGCACTTGAGTGTTGGCTTATAAATTTTGTACAGGTACTTAAGGTCTAGAGTGGGACTTGAACCAGGAACCTTCTAGGTTCAGGAGCACAAATGCTATCAACTGAGCCATGGCTCTCTCAAACTTCATTCACAACCAAGCGATCTAAACCCACAAACTATTTATATTGCTCTTACCCATATTCCTTGGATCAAGCCTCTCTGAATTAGCAGCGGCCTATCTGACCTCCACAGCGAGATGCTAACCCAACATTCACATGCAAGCATTTCACAACAAGGTCACTGATCATTCTGTTTGTTTCTACTTCCTGCCCAAGAAGCACTGAAGTTAGTTTTATCAATACTGCCCATTGCCATACTGGTGGAAACCAGTTAATTGGGTAAATAATCTGGGCTTGACATCCCAATTTTAGCACTGAGGGAGTGTTGCACTGCCGATGGTGTTTTTATTTCAGAATTCCTGCATCTGATGTATTTTTAGGGTTGCCAGCTGTGATTAAATATATTCTTGGAGGTTTCATCACATGACTTGACCCTACACTCCTGCCATTAGTTGGCCAACACTATGACACAACCTTGTGATGCATTACCTTCCTACACCAATTGGAAAGCAAAAAGACTCATTACACAATTAGAATATGCTTGACTGTCATGACTGATCGTGTGACAGCACTGACGAATCACTGTACAGTGTGGGCAATGGGGAACTGTAAGTCTAGTTCTGGAGGTTTCTGAGTGAGCACGTATGATCCAGTGCTCTGCCCTATGTCTCAATAAACCATCACTGTTTATTCTTACATCAGTCTCTCCTCATTATTGACTGCAAGCAGCAACTGAAGAGAACATAGGAAGGTGCACGGTTAGAGTTCAGTTGGCCAACGCACTCATTTACCCAAGACAAAAACGTGGCAACGAGGATGAAGAACAAAAGAAAATAAATTTCAAGACGGGTGAGCAAAGCATTGAAAGAGCATCGGTACTTAACTTGTAAAATAGGTGACAGCCGGCAATCGGAGCAGAAAGCAGTGCTGCAGTTTAAAATTTATTAAAAACCTGCAGAAATCGTGGGGATCCCACCAAAACTTGAAAAGAGCGCTAAACCCAGCAGAGAGAAGCTGACAGCTGCAGAGACAGAGTTAAAATAAAACGCTGTCCGCTCTTAAAGTGGCAATACATTTAAAAGGTCAAATACATGAAAAATGGCTATGGACAGAATATCCATATAGGGACCCCAAAGAGAGGGCGACTCCACAGTAAGCCAAACACCTAAATTCATCATTACCTGGAAAGCCTATCAGGAGTGCAGCCCCCTTGCAGTGGTTCACGATGCCGCAGTTCAGGCGTGTCGATCCATTCGGCCCCGTTGCAGATGACTGGTCTCAGTTTGTCCAACGCTTAGCGTTCTTTCTTACCACTAACGACATCACAAGGGAGGAGAAGAAGAGGGCAATTCTTTTGTCCTCATGCAGGAGCAAAGCATACAGGCTGATCCTCAGCCTTACGCCCCAGGCTCGAAGACTTTCGACGAGTTAATAAAAATTTTACAGAGCCACCTGGGACCAAAGCCCTCAGTTACTAGGCAGCGTTTCAAATTTAATTCAAGGAACAGGTTTCCAGAGGAGACAATAGCTGACAATGTGGCCATTTTAAAGGCATTAACTGAGCATTGCGAATTCAGAATGTCCATTAGTGATATGTTGAGAGACCGGCTGATATGTGGGATTGGAGATGATGCTATCCAAAGGTTTTTGCTAGCTGAACCCAGCCTAGACTTCAATAAGGCATTAGAATTAGCTACTGCGATGGAGAATGCTGTTCGAAATTCTAAAGTTATAAAAGAGGCACAAAAGGGCGCCGTCCATCTGGTCGGGCGGGACAATCCGGCAACAAAAGGCGCCAAAACTTCGGACTCCACGGAAAGGCGGGAAGCGCTCTCTAGCTCCAGACCATCGAAAAACAACGACACTGCAGTGAAAATCCACAAAATGAATGAGAGAAATACATCCAGGCCTCCGGTGAGCGAGTGACAACTCAAACAAGTCGAGTGCTTCTTCTGCCACCGCTATGGCCACATAAGGTGGCACTGCAGAGAAAGGCTAAAACAACACTATCAAGGCAGCAGGAAAAATCGTGAAATATGCCTCATGGGAGAGCCAGAAGAAATAGAATCAGGCATCCATTCATTATATAACCTCAAAGTGGGTAGAACCGAGCTAATCCAAGTAGTCATTACAGTTAATGGACAACCCACTAAGATGGAAGTTAATATGTGAGCGTCAATGTCCGTCTTTGGAGAGCATTTAGATATCTGAGTAAAGGAAACCATCCTCTGAAGTTAGAAATTTCAGATACAAAGCTGAGGACATACACGGGCGAAGAAATAAGACTGAAAGGGTTATGTCAAGTCTCGGCAACGTATGGAGATCAATCTGAAAGGTTGCCCTTGTTAGTGGTCGCTGGAGAGGGCCCCAGCTTAATAGGCCGCAACTGGCTTGAAAAGATTAAATTGAAATGGGCCAAATTTTTTCAAATTACAATGGAAGATTTACAGGAATTGTTGCGAAAGTGGACCAACCAGGCTGACAATCTCGCTGTTTCCACGACGAGTTAGGAAGGATTCGAGGGCTACAGGCCAGGATCCTTGTAGACCCAAATGCAACCTCCAGATTTATAAGAGCCAGACCAGTCCCTTATGCTTTACAGGACAAAGTTGAAACTGAACTGGAGAGACTGGAAAAAATGGGCATCCTACAACCAGTGCAATTTTCTGAGTGGGCGGCAGCCGTCATACCTGTACTGAAGCCGGACCAAAGCGTGCGTTTATGCGGTGACTATAAGCTAACTGTCAATAAGGTGGCCAAACTTCATAGACACCCAATACCCAAGATTAAGGAATTCTACTTGAGGCTGGCAAGGGGCACCTCATATTCAAAATTAGACATGAGCCATGCCTACCAGCAGGTAGAGTTGGAAAAGGACTCTAGGGAATTCGTCACCATTAATATGCACCAAGTATTGTATCAATACACACGTCTATCCTTTGGGGTCTCCTTGGCGTGTGCTATTTTCCAAAGGATGATGGAAAAGTTGCTCCAAGGATTGCCCCATGTTATCGTTTATTTGGATGACATGTTGGTCATGGGACTGACCCCCATGAACACTTAGCAAATCTAGGAGAGGTGCTCAAATGCTTCACACAAGCTTGGGTACGTTTAAAACAAGAGAAGTGTCTGTTCTAAGCTAAGGAGGTAGTTTACTTGGGCCACAAGATTGATGCGCAGGGTCTGCATCCTGTGGAAGAAAAAGTCCAGGCCATTTGCGAGGCACCTGCTTCATGAAGTACCACAGAGTTTAAGGTCTTCTTAGGCATGGTAAACTACTACCGCCGACTCCTCTCAAATCTCTCGATTGTGCTGGCCCCATTGTACGGTCTGCTTAAGAAGAACCAGAAATGGAGTTGGCAAACCCCACACCAGGATGCCTTCCTGAAAGTGAAGTGATTGTTAAGATCGTCAGCCTTGTTGGTCCATGTTGACCCCAAGAAGGAATTAATTTTAACATGTTATGCGAATCTTAATGGAATAGGGGCTGTCCTTTCACATTGGATGGCGGATGGCTCTGAACGGCCCATTGGTTACACATCTCGCACACTCAGTGTCGCAGAGCGACTATATTCCCAGATTGAAAAGGAGAGCTTATCTATTGTGTTCAGTGTCCGGAAGTTTCATCAATATCTCCATGGTCGCCATTTCCATATTATAACCAACCACAAGCCCCTACTGGGATCATTTGGAGAAGACAAAGTGACACCAGCTATTGCATCAGCTCGTATCCAGAGACGGGCACTAATATTAGCCGTCTACGAATACAATTTTGTTCACCATTCGGGAACTCAAATCGCACATGCTGACGTACTAAGCTGCTTTCCCCTACCAGCTAATAACGGGAACCAAACCTTTAAATCCGGGTGAAAAAGATGGAAGGGGATTCAAAGAACAAAGAACAAAGTAAAGTACAGCACAGGAACAGGCCCTTCGGCCCTCCAAGCCTGCGCCGATCATATTGCCCGTCAACTAAAACATTTTGCACTTCCGAGGTCCGTATCTCTCTATTCCCATCCTATTCATGTATTTGTCAAGCTGCCTCTTAAACACCATTATCGTACCTGCTTCTACCACCTCCTCTGGCAGCGAATTCCAGACACTCACTACCCTCTGCGTAAAAAACTTGCCCCGCACATCCCCTCTATAGTTTTCTCCTCTCACCTTAAATCTATGTTCCCTAGTAATTGACTCTTCCACCCTGGGAAAAAGCTTCTGACTATCTACTCTGTCCATGCCACTCATAATTTTGTAAACTTCTATCATGTCGCCCCTCAATCTCCGTTGCTCTAGTGAGAACAATCCAAGTTTCTCCAACCTTTCCTCATAGCTAATAACCTCCAGACCAGGCAGCATCCTGGTAAACCTCCTCTGCACCCTCTCCAACGCCTCCATATCCTTCTGGTAATGTGGTGACCAGAATTGCACGCAATATTCCAAGTGTGGCCTAACCTAGGTTCTATACAGCTGCAGAATGACTTCCCAGCTTTTATACTCAATACCCCCGCCAATGAAGGCAAGCATGCCATATGCCTTCCTGACTACCTTATCCACTTTCAGTGACCTGTGGACCTGTACACCCAGATCCCTCTGCCCGTCAATGCACTTAAGGGTTCTGCCATTTACTGTGTAATTCCTACCTGTATTAGACCTTCCAAAATGCATTACCTTGCATTTGTCTGGATTAAACTCCATCTGCCATTTCTCCATCCAAGTCTCCAACCGATCTATATCCCGTTGTATCCTTTGCCAATCCTCTTCACTATCTGCAACTCCTCCAACCTTGGTGTCATCTGCAAACTTACTAATTAGCTCAGTTACATTTTCCTCCAAATCATTTAAGTATACCACAAACAGCAAAGGTCCCAGCACTGATCCCTGCAGAACACCACTAGTCACAGCTCTCCATTCAGAAAAGCACCCTTCCACTGCTACCCTCTGTCTTCTATGACCAAGCCAATTCTGTATCCATCCTGCCAGCTCACCTCTGATCCCGTGCGACTTTACCTTCTGTACCAGTCTGCCATGAGGGACCTTGTCAAAGCCCTTATTGAAATCCACGTAGATAACATCCACTGCCTTTCCATCGTCAATCATCTTTGTCACTTGCTCGAAAAATTCCATCAGCATGAGATTGTCCCGGTTCTTGTTCGCATACCATACCATGTCACACATGACGACCGGCATTGCCCCTGCAGAACTACTCATGAAGAGATGTCTCCGCACCTGCCTGACCCTTAGCCAGCCAAATTTAGAGGGGATGGTGGAGAAGAACCAAGAGGCACAGAAGACCAAGCACAATGGTCATGGTCACAAAAGAACTTTCATGGTGGGAGATACAGTCCTTGTGAAGAACTTTGGAGATGGGCCCAATTGGCTGTTAGGCGAGGTGAGTGCAGCAACTGGACCCCTCTCCTATAATGCATTGGTAAACGGCGGAATAATTAGATGACACATGGATCATCTCCACTAAAGAACACCAGTTCCACAAGAAGAAATACAGTCTTCATCTACACTTGAGTTTGTGCCGCATTTAGAGGGCAGGTCACATGATTTGGAAGCACTGGTGGGGCCTGTAGGACTCGAGGGGGTCGGGGAGACAAACCTGCCAATTTCCACTGAGGAACCTAGTGGACAACTGCCCCCGAAAAGGAGGTCTCGGAAGCACCAGCCAATGTTGTTGGGCTACGATGCTCAACCTGTCAAAGAAGGCCTCTGGAGAGACTTGACCTGTAAGTAGTTATTGTGTAAATAGCTAATGTGTTTTTAAGTTTGTTAGCTATACTTTTAAGTAAAGGGGGAGAGATATGGTAAGGTGAGGTACCCTGTCCCTTTAAGAGAATGCAAGTGTACTGATCATGTGACAGCACTGACCAATCACTGTACAGTGCGGGCAACTGGGAACTGTAAGTCTAGTTCTGGAGGTTTCTGAGTGAGCACGTATGATCTAGTGCTCTGCCCTATGTCTCAATAAACCATCACTGTTTATTCTTCCATCAGTCTCTCCGCATTATTGATTGCAATCAGCAACTGAAGAGAACATAGGAAGGCATGCAGTTAGAGTTCGGTTGGCCAACGAACTCATTTACCCAAGGCATAAAAATATTCTTGGAGGTTTCATCACATGACTGGACACAACACTCCTGCCATTAGTTGGCCAACGCTATGATGCAATATTAAGACGCATTACCTTCCTACACCAATTGGAAAGCAAAAAGACTCATTACCCAATTGGATGATGCTTGACTGTCAGCCAAACAGCCATTCCCCCCTCATTTCCAATATTTTTATATCTGGTAAAGAGAAATGTTAAAAGAAAATGACCAAAAAAACTGTTTTAATGTTCTGATGATTTTTCTCCAGGGTTGCACACAGCAGTGTCCTGGAGATTGATTTTCAATTCCGGGAGACATTTTATCAAATGACTTAAGAACAAATTAAAGAATGCCTGATGGATTTCCCTGTGTTTAATCAGTGACATCTTCAAAATGTAAGATGATCTTACTCATTTTTTTACTTCACTTTTGTTACACTAGGTAAATTTAAATTCGAGTGTTACGTTTCTATTCGAACTACTTTTCTAATTTTTATTATGTTTCTACAATATCATAACCCTTTTTGCAACAAAACTTGTCATTCTGGGGGTTTTAACTCTACATGGTTTTCTCAGGTTTTCGTTATTGGAGCACTGCTGTATGAAAACCCTCAGAATGTGGCTTCATTTCCCCAAAAGCCAAATAATTAGTCACAACAGCTGGTATTTATATAGCGCCTTTAATCTAATAAAACATCCCAAGATGCTTCACAAGGTTAAAGGCTAGGGATCGTACAGAAAACCCTCATTGCTATATTTTAGCTACTGGTTATGTCAGGCGCAATTGTGCGTCATTCTCACCTTCAAATTGTGGCAGATTAAACACCTCATTAAATAATGACCTAGGCTGTATTCTGCCAGTTAGATTTATTAAATGATAAATGGATAAATGAACAGAGGCAATGATTGTGACACAGTGGAATTGCTACAGGCTTGATTATTCCTCTCAGAAGGCAAAACAATAACCGTCAGATCTGCTTCTAATGTAAACTGGACAGCACAATCTCTCCATCAGCCTTTTACAAGGCGGTTTAGTGTTGGTTGTCTTGAACCAGGCACTCTGTTCATTAAAGTGATTGACAACCTAGTTTCTTTCTGTGTACAAACACATAGCACAGTGACATAAACCTCAACACCCCATCACCTGCCTCTGACAGCACTGGGGAAATACAGCAGTGCTGGTGCTCTTGTCTGTCTCTGTAAGCATTTCCTGGTAGATCAGTGCTGTTGAACAATTTACTCATGTTACTAAGTGCCAGTGTTCCCCCCTTGAAGTGGCAGGAGTGGGGAGGTCAAAGTTACTACCATCTAAATAGCATTTGTTGCTGACTATCTAAAGAGTCAAGAAACGTTATGTAAAAGGGCCACATAGGTCTTTTTAATAATGGAATTGTTTCCATCAGAAATTCTTTTGCAGTTACACAGTGCAGCCGACCAAAGCTTCCTCATAGAAACTGTTTCCTAAAGGCCTAATTCTGCCTACTTCTGTATTTCTCTTAAAGGTCAGTAGGACGAAAGGAATTAGGTTAGAAACATTAGATGCTATTTTAATTTAAGTGAGCCAAAATTATTAACTGAGTAGAAATGAAGTAAATTAAATGATCACAAATTTCCTATTCAGTGCAATATACTGTATAACAACAGAGGGACTTGGGTGTACATGTGCATGTCATTGAAGGCGGCAGGACAGTTTGAGAGCGCGGCTAATAAAGCATACGGTATCCCAGGTTTTATAGGGGCATAGAGTACAAGAGTAAAGAGGTTATTTTCAACTTGTATAAGGCACTAGTTAGGCCTGAACTGGAGCACTGCATCCAGTTCTGGGCGCCACACTTTAGGAAGGATGTGAAGCCATTGGAGAGAGTGCAGAAAAGATTGATGAGAATTGTTCCAGGGATGAGGAACTTAAGTTATGAACATAGGTTGGTAAGTAAGAACTGTTTTCCTTGGAGAAAAGAAGGCTGAGAGGAAATTTGATAGAGGCATTCAAAATCATGAGCAGTCTGGACAGAGTAGGTATGGACAAACTGTTCCCAGTCGTGAAAGAATCGAGGAGGAGAGGACACAGATTTAAAGCAATTGTCAAAAAAAACAAAAGTGATATGAGAAAGGTTAAGGTCTGGAATGCACTGCCTGAGAGTGTGGTAGAGGCAGGTTCAATCGAAGCATTCAAAGGGGAATTAGACTGTTATTTGAAAAGGAAGAATATGCAGGGTTACAGGGAGATGGTGGGAGAATGGCATTAAGTGAATTGCTCATTCGGAGAGCAGGTGCAGTCATGATGGGGCAAATGGCCTCCTTCTGCCCTGTAACAATTCTGTGATTCCGTGATAAACAGCATACTAAATACATTTGATATTCAAAAGCCAAGCCATCTATACATAGAAAAATTACCGTTTAAAGGTACTCAAAATAGCCTAAATGAAAAACTCACGCACATATAATTTCAGTGAGAAGGTAAAATATTCTGTGCAGAAAATAAAATTAAAACAGAAAATGCTGGGAATAGTCAGCAGGCCTGACAGCATCTGTGGACAGAGAAAGAGCGTTAACAATTCAGGTCGATAGATTTTCATCAAAACTGCAATGGACCTGAGACATTTGATTCAAGTGAAATTTGTTCTGTTGAGGGCAATTCCTTATTCTATGATCACAAACTATTATCATTAACACCAGATTTTTTAAAATCCAGTACACAAGTCAGTGAACTAATAGTGTGATGTTGCCACAATAGTTTACCAATGGTTGTAACAATTTAACCAGGCCATTATTGTATGGTAATCAAACTCCGTACTATATTTGATTGAAGATACCAATCTAACTACCCACAATGTTGAACAAAACAAAATTGCTGTTTTGACTTTAGATTCAAAGGGCCTCTGCAGTCAAGTTAAACTGCTTCAAAGTATAAACAAACATTAATTGCAAATGCCCCCTCGGTGAAATGTTACATTTACCTTCTCAACCCCATCATTCCTAGACTCTGATGAACAAGAAGCAGTTTACATACTGGAGCTTTGTATATCTGTTTGACCATGAATCAAAGAATTTTACGACACAGAAGGTATTTTGGCACATCATGCCTGTATTTGACCTTATCCTGTTTAGTTCCATTTGCCTACTCTTTGTCCACTACCTTTTGAGTGCTTTTTCAAGTATTTACCCACTTCCCTTTAAAAAGATACAATGCTTCCATCACCATCTCTGCTAGGGAATTCCATGTGCTACTAACCCTCAGTGTAACAAAAAAAACCCTTTGAATCTTTCCCTTCAAACTTTTGGTGATGATGTTAAATTTAGATCTCTATTTACCAATTCAGTGATCAGTCAAAGTGGTTTTCACCCTATTTACCTGCAAAACCCTTCAGGAATTTTTAGCATTGTCATCAAATCTCCTCTCAGCCTTCTATGTTCTAACAACAAGTGCTCCAGCCTTTCCTTATAATTAAAGTCAAATCCAATGCTAAAAACAGCAAGTTCTTCCACCACAACACTCTCAGTTCCTTACAGCCATTAGATTATGGGGTTCGTATTTGCATTAAAATTCCGAGTTCTCTTTTTCAATACTGTGGTGGAGCCATTGACCTAATAAATGTAGAAGGGGAAAGACTGATAGTGAAGTCAATTGATATATGTCTCCATTATGTTTTTTTAAAAATGATCGGGCCAGGGAAGGGGGCTAGCGGCCAGGTATCTCAATAAGTGGGGATATAAAATTACAGCTGATGATTGTGGAAGGGATTTGGAACCCACACTTGAGCAAGGATCTGCTACAAAAGATTCAGTCAAGTATTCACTGCCTGGTTATTCAGGGATGTCTCTGAATAGGTCTGAAGCAGCACAAAACCAACTTAATGCAGGTTCCCATTCAGCTACTTTATTGTGTCAAATAGAGGCCAAATGCTGAGTAATTTCTGGAAGGATCTCACTTCCTTTTGGCAATTTTAACTTAGTAAAGTGATTGTGCTAAACCAAGAGGCTAGTATGAGTAAGGCATATTAAACAGGAGGCAGCCTAGATTCTCCGTGAACTATAAGTGCTAATTGTGCATGTACAAAAAGAGCAACAATTGGCATTTATGTATCACCCTTTAAGTAGTAAAAATGTCCCAAAGGCTCTTTAAAGGAGCATTATCAGACAGAACTTAACATTTAGCCACAGATAGAGACATTAGAACATCTGACCAAAAGCCTGGTCAAAGTAAGCAATGTGCTCTGCGTAGTGTTCACGTACATATAATGTAAGAAATACAGCAGCCAATCTGTGCACAGCAAGCTCCCACAAACAGCATTACAGATAATCTGTGACTGAGGGACAAATAACGGTCAGGACCATGGGGAATAACTCACCTGCTTTTCTTCAAAATAGTGCCATCAGGTGTTTTACATCTACCCAAGTTGGTAGATGGAGCCTCGGTTTAATGTCCCACCTGAAATTCCCTCGATGCTGCACTGGAGCATCAGTCTCGATTTTTTGAGCTTAACTCCTGGAGTGGGACTTGAAGCCACAGCTTAGTGCTTGTTGAGAGGCATAGCATGGTAAATCCTTCAATCAGATTACCCGTTAATCTTCTATATTTAAGGGCATGTAAACCCAGTCTGGGCGACCTATCCTCGTAATTGAATTATTTTAAAGTGAATGTATTCATTCCCTTAAGTAGGCCAAGTGGTTTGTTACAATTTAAATGCAGCATTTGCAATTCTCCAGCTTTCTGTGCTTGAAGAGCCAGTCAGAGATTCCACATGTTGAGAACCACATGAAACTAAATCATATTTAGACACACAACTTTGAAGAAGGGTCATACAGACTGGAAACGTTAACTCTTGTTTCTCTCTCCACAGATGCTGCCAGACCTGCTGAGTTTTTTCCAGCATTTTCTGTTTCTATTTCAGATTTCCAGGATTTGGCTTTTATCTAAACTAAATCGCTTGCCTTGGCCTGTTCCATGCAGAACAGACAGTCAGAGGCTCGCAGCCATTCATCAGCCTGACGCAGGATGTAGTGCAGGGAGGGAATGGGTCGGATGCTGGGTCTTACCGTCAGCGCTTCGCTTGAGATCCTTGCCGCACGGGGTGCACTGCAGACGGGACACATCATAGAACTGGGAGTTGGTGCAGGAGTGCGGCTGGACAAAGGAGAGGGAGGTCTCGGTGCTCTGGGCCAGGCACAGTCTGGACAGGAGAATGGGCGAGAGCACAGAGAGACAGGCTGCAGCGATCATGCTGCAGTCCAACCGCAGTACGGCCGGCTCCAAGAGCAATAGGAACGAGGCACGGATCCGTCCGATTCCGCACTGGAGAGTGAACCAACAGGCCTGAGTCGTCAGCACGGGTTTCTGTGTATAATCCGTGACTATGGTTTCCAGACGCAGTGTCAAATTACACATTCAAATAATCCTGTTCCCAGACACTGCCGTCAGTTGTGAGGACTCCACACACGCAGAGACACACGCACAGACAGGCAGACAGACAGACACACACACAGGGTCACACAGAACACGCATAGACACACAGACAGACAGACACACACACAGGGTCACACAGAACACGCATAGACACAGAGGTACATAAACACACAGACACACGTATAGACACAGACACACACATAGACACACAACACACGCACAGAGACACACACTCAGACACACACACACACAGAGACACACACAGACAGACACACACAGGGTCACACAGAACACGCATAGACACACACAGACAGACAGACACACACACACAGGGTCACACAGAACACGCATAGACACACAGAGACACACACAGACAGATACACACACACACAGGGTCACACAGAACACGCATAGACACACACAGACAGACAGACACACACACAGGGTCACACAGAACATGCATAGACACACAGACAGATAGACACACACACAGGGTCACACAGAACACGCAGAGACACACACACAGACAGACACACACACAGGGTCACACAGAACACGCATAGACACACACAGAGACACAGACAGACAGACACACACACAGGGTCACACAGAACACGCATAGACACGCACAGAGACACACACAGAGAATCACACAGAACACACATAGACACACACAGACACGCACAGAGACACACTCAGACATACACAGAGACACACACAGAACACACAGAGACACACAGAGACACGCACAGAGACACACTCAGACACACACAGAGAATCACACAGACACATGCATAGACATAGAGGTACACAGACACACGTATAGACACAGACACACATAGACACACAACACACGCACAGAGACACACACTCAGACACACACACACAGGCACAGACACACACACACAGACTGGTGTTTCTTGTTACCCCCGCACATTTTGCACTCACATCCTGCACCGTTCACAATACTGTAGTTTTTAATGTCCTCAATGGACAGAAACTCTGACAGTGCTTTTTTAAAAAAAATCTCAATTGCTCTTTCTAATAAATTGTGTAGTTGTTGTAAAGACAAAACTTGTGTTTTATTTAGTTTCTTTCTTTGCCGCAGCATGCCCCAAAACGCTTTACCACCACTTTTAGAATGTATCACTGTTGTCATCCAGGAAGCAGAGCAGCCAATTTGTGCACAGGAAGCACCCACAAACGGAAATGTAATAATGGCCGGGTCACCGTTTTTTTAGTCATGTTGGTTGAAGAATACCTGACACAGGGTGGGTGGGGGTGGCGGGAGTCCCTGTTCTTCTGTACCATAGGGTCTTTTACACCAGAGGGTAGAAGGGGTCCTCGATATATCTCATCTGAAAGACTGCACACCTGACAGTCCAGCACTCCCATCAGTACTGTGCTGGACTGACAGCCCTAGAATTTTGTGTTTAAGTAAATCTCTGGAGTGGGACTTGAATCCCAATCTGGAATGACTCAGAGGTGATAATGTGACCAATTGAGCCAAAGCAGATTAAATGTTTTCCAACAAAAGAAGTGGCATCATTGTACAAAATCCTGTGTTCAAGATTAGAGTTCACTTCACCATTTTACAGTGAAAGAAAGAACCTACATTTATATAGCACCTTTCATGACCTCAGGATGGCCCAAAATGCTTTACAGCCAATGAAGTACTTTGAAATGTAGTCACCATTGTAATGTAGGAAATATAGCAGCCAATTTGTGCACAGCAAACTCCCGCAAACAGCAATGATATTAACACCACGATAATCTATTTTAGTGATGTTGGCTAAGGGATAAATATTGGCCAGGACATTGGGGAGAAATCTCCTGCTCTTCCTCCAAGCCCATACGGCCCCCACCAGCACATCCAGGGAGACATCGCTGATGCAGGGCGCAGACTTTGCCCATGTTGGCTTCACATTAGCAGGTCTGTGGTTCTCCATGCCAATTTCAAACTGCTTTAACTTGGATGTTTGGACTGTCCCTTTAAATACTACAGTTGAATTCACATCATGTAAACATCATCACAGTCACTGATGCAAATTGGACCTGAAGTCGGGAAGTAAAATGTTAATAAAGTGCCTCCAGTGATGTACTATTGATAGACATGCTGCACTTATGCCCACATTGCTCAAACGCCATCAACCTAGGCACCAGAAACAACAACGGCAATCTCAGCCCTGTTTACCCTGCAAAGTCCTTCTTACTAACATCTGGGGGCTGGTGCCAAAATTGGGAGAGCTGTCTCACAGACTAGTCAAGCAACAGCCTGACATAGTCATCCTCACAGAATCATACCTTCCAGACAATGTCTCAGACACCACTATCACCGTCCCTGTCCTGTCCCACCGGCAGGACAGACCAAGCAGAGGTGGTGGCACAGTGGTATACAGTCAGGAGGGAGTTGCTCTAGGAGTCCTCAACATTGACTCCATACCTCATGAAGTCTCATGGCATCACGTCAAACATGGGCAAGGAAACCTCCTGCTGATTACCACGTACCGCCCTCCCTCGGCTCCATCTTGAGCGCCAAGAAGGGAGCACTGAGGGTGGTAAGGGCAAAGAATGTACTCTGGGTGGGAAACTTCAATGTCCATCACCAAAAGTGGCTCCGTAGCACCACTACTGACCGAGCTGGTCAAGTCCTAAAGGACATAGCTGCTAGACTGGGTCTGCAGCAGGTGGTGAGGGAACCAACAAGAGTGAAAAACATACTTGACCTCATCCTCACCAACCTGCATGCCGCAGATGCATCTGTCCAAGACGGTATCGGTAGGAGTGACCACCGCACATTCACTGTGCAGACCAAGTCCCACCTTCACATTGAAGATACCCTCACTACCATCACGCTAAATGGGATAGATTTCAAACAGATCTAGCACCTCAAGACCAAGCACCTGTAAGGCGCTGTGGGCCATCAGCAGCAGCAGAATTGTACTCGAATACAATCTGTAACCTCATGGCCTGGCATATTCCCCACTCTGCCATTACCATCAAGCCAGGGGTTCAACCCTGGTTCAATGAAGTGTGCAGGAGAGCATGCCAGGAGCTGCACCAGGCATACCTAAAAATGAGGTGTCAACCTGGTGAAGCTAAAACACAGGGCTGCTTGCTTGCAAAAGAGCGTAAGCAGCAAGTGTTAGACAGGGCTAAATGACTCCACAACCTACAGATCAGATCTAAGCTCTGCAGTCCTGCCACATCCAGTCATGAATGATGGTGGACAATTAACTCACTGGAGGAGGAGGCTCCACAAATATCCCCATCCTCAATGATGAAGGAGCCCAGCACAGCAGTGCAAAAGATAAGGCTGAAGCATTTGCTACATTTTTCAGCCAGAAGTGCCGAGTGGATGATCCATCTCAGCCTCCTCTGGAGGTCCCAGCATCACAGATGCCAGTCCTCAGCCAGTTCAATTCATTCCACATGATATCAAGAAATGGCGGAAGGCACTGGATAGTACAAAAGGCTATGGGCCCTGGCCGTATTCTGGCAACAGTACTGAAAACTTGTGCTCCAGAACTTGCCACGCCCCATGCCAAGCTGTTCCAGTACAAATACAACACTGGCAACTACCTGGCTATGTGGAAAATTGCCCAGGTATGTCCTGTGCATGAAAGACAGAACAAATCCAACCCGGCCAATTATCAGTCCACTCTCTATCATCAGTAGTGATGGAAGGGGTCATCAAGCTATCAAGCGGCACTTGCTTAGCAATAGCCTGCTCACTGATGCCCAATTTGAGTTGTGCCAGGGCCACTCAGCTCCTGAACTCATTACAGCCTTGGTTCAAACATGGACAAAAGAGCTGAACTCCCAAGGTGAGGTGAGAGAGACTGCCCTTGGCATCAAGACCGCATTTGATTGAGATTGGCATCAAGGAGCCCTAGCAAATCTGGAGTCAATGGGAATCAGGGAGAAAACTCTCCACTGGTTGGAGTCATGCCTAGCACAAGGGAAGATAGTTGTGATGTTGGAGGTCAGTCATCTCAGCTCCAGGACATCACTGCAGGGGACCTCAGGGTAGTGTCCTTGACCCAACCATCTTCAGCTGCTTCATCAATGACCTTCCTTCCATCATAAGGTTCACTGATAATTGCACAATGTTCAGCACCATTCGTGACTCCTCAGATACTGAAGCGGTCCATGTCCAAATTCAGTAAGACCAGGACAATATCCAGGCTTGGGCTGACAAGTGGCAAGTAACATTCACGCCACACAAGTGCCAGGCAATGACCATCTCCAACAAGAGAGAATCTAACCAGCATTCAATGGTATTATGATCACTGAATCCCCCATTATCAACATCCTGGGGGTTACCATTGACCAGAAACAGAACTAGACTAGCCATACAAATACTGTGGCTACAAGAACAAGTCAGAGGCTAGGATTGCTGCGGTGAGTAACTCACCTCCTGACTCCCCAGAGCTTGTCCACCATCTACAAGGCACAAGTCAGGAGTGTGATGCAATACTCCCCACTTGCCTGGATGAGTGCAGCTCCCACAACACTCAAGAAGCTCAATGCCATCCAGGACAAAGCAGTCCGCTTGATTGGCACCACATCCACAAACTCACTCCACCACCAATGCACAGTGGCAACAGTGTGTACCATCTACAAGATGCACCGCAGGAATTTACCAAGCCTCTTTAGACAGCACCTTCCAAACCCATGACTACTACCATCTGGAAGGACAATGGCAGTAGATAGATGGCAACACCACCACCTGGAAGTTCCCCTCCAAGTCACTCAACAACCTGACTTGGAAACATACCGCGGTTCCTTCACTGTCGCTGGGTCAAAATCCTGGAACTCCCTTCCTAACAGCACTGTGGGTGTACCTACACCACGTGGACTGTGGCGGTGCAAGAAGGAAGCTCACCACCACCTTCTCAAGGGCAAGTAGGAATGGGCAATAAATGATGGCCCAGCCAGCAAAGCCCACATCCCGTGAATGATTTTTAAAAAATGCTACCTGACAGCAACCCCCACCCTACTCCTTGTGCAACTGCAATTTAACATATAGTCCATTACGTCCTCAGCACAGAAACAGGCCATTCAGCGCAACAGCTATACGTTGGTGTTTATGTCCCACCAGAGACTCCTCCCCCTCTTCATCTTACCCCTTCAACATAGCTTCCCCTGAGCTATTCACCTCATCTCCTCCTTGTAGCAGTGAATTCCACAGTCCCTTCATCTTAGCCTAGGAATGCACAAGCATTATGATTATATGGGTCACTTAGATACCTTGGAGTCCAGAGGACTTCATCTATAATTTAAATCCATATTCCTATTAATTTCCATGCCCCTCTAGCTACAGATGCTAATGAAATTCAAGTAGGACAAACCAGTGAGCAAGAAGCATGAATGGAAATAGAACTGCTTTTGTCTGGGCTTCAAGGATTCATTGCAAAGTTCCCGCTACTGTACTCAATATTAGTATGAACGCATCCCATCCTAAGCAACATAATATAAAAACTGTGGAACACTAATATTATGTTACAATATCATTTGTACATATTGTCTCAAAAATGAGCTACAACAACTTGCATTTATATAGCACCTTTAATGCAATAAAAGGTCTTAAGGCATTTTCACAGCAGCACTATCAGAAAAAAAATTGACATTGAGCCACACATTAGGACACGTGATAAACCTTACTCAAATAGGTAGGTTTTAAAGAGTGCCTTAGCAGTGGAGAGAGAGGCGGTGAGGTTAAGGGAGGAAATTCGAAACCTTAGGATCTAGATCGCTGATGGTGTGGCCATAATGGAGCAGTTGAAACCAGGGATGTTCAAGAAGCCAGAATTGAAGGAGTGCAGCTATCTCAGATAACTGTACAACAGGAGGTTATATAGATAGGGAGTTGTGATGTTGTGCAGGCATTCGAAAACAAGATTGAGGATTCTCAAATCGAGGCTTGGCTGGACCAGGAGCCAATATAAGTGAAGGGAGGAAAAGAGAGTTCTGCTATGGGCAGCAAATATTTGCAAGTTCTCATGTTTACAGACGATGCGAGGTAGGCCTTCCAGAAGAGCACTGAAATAGTCGAATCTCGAGGTTACAAATGCTTAGGTGAGGGCTTCATCTGCTAATATGCAAAGATAATGGCAGTCACAAATGCAGCTATAAAACAGTTCTCCCATGGCAGCATGGAATGAGAAAGCCAATTTGGTTCACCAGATAATTCCTTCCACAGATCCTCTATGACATACTCTCTGCCCCAATTATTTAAACTTCTGTGAGAAAAATCATAAATATTCCCTGAAGGTTTTCATGCAAAATCTGGACTATTAGTTTGTTCTCACATCTCCACAATTCAAGCTTGACCACTTGTTCTCCAACTAAACATTTATCACACAAACTGCCCTCAACCAAGCACTTGTGTACATTCTTCATACCCAGTCACCTCTCCCTCACTCTCACTCTCTCTCTTCATCTGTTATCTCTAAGCCAAACATTGGTGCCCTTAATGCTGAAAATCTTTCCAGATTGTCTCCCACCATTAAAGTAGGTGAGGGAATAAAAACATGGTGGGTTCCCAAATTTCATAGTTTACGTTTAGCTTTTCCACCATTGCTATCGATTCCTGCAGCTTGGGGCTTCCAAACCATGAACAAGTTATTCCTTATTTGAAGAGTTTCATGAATGCTGAGCTTTACAAGATGGTTATGTTTTGAAATGTACCTTAAACTCAAAGTAAAACAGACAATTCTGGATAAGCACTTCAGCTCGGAGACATGCCCATGTGATCTGCTTGCCACGGGGTGAGAAACTCAAATAGAAACCTGTTGAAGTTGGGTGGCGCTTTTAGCACCTTTTCGCAGTGTCTCGCAAGAGAAGGACAGCTGCTGATGAAGAAACAAAGGAGCTTCTGCTGAGGGAAAGCAGGGTGAACTGTTTCATGTTCACAACCAAGCAAATTGCTTGTGAGAGTTCAGTTTCTGTTCAAAAAAAAGGGAACAGAACAGATAGGGCTCTTGAAGACTTAGGTAATTTGGAGCTGTCAAGGTGTGCCTTGCTGATGATAATTGGACCTGGAAAACTCAAACAGGGAGTGGAATGATTGTTGAAGGGCACTGCAAGTTTCAACAGGGGAGGAGTGAACCTCTGTTAGAGAGCTAGGAGTGACTGCTGGACTTGTGACGAAACTATAATAAGTTTCATAATATTGTTGTGATTTATTGTAAAGTAGGTTTAAAGGGGTGAGTATGGATGATTCTGTCTATGTGTGATTTAATTGAATTGGAGTCAGCTAGACTGTAAACGTGAAGTTATAAAAATGATTCAGGTGTAGAAGGATACTTGAAATGATAGTGAGTATACATGGATGAGGTCTTAGCATATAACACGTGAAGGAAATTTTGTATTTTTAGATAAGTGAAGGAGTTGTTGGGATTTCAAAGGGATGGTAGGATGTTCACAACTGGTAAGATAAGCAAGGCCAAGCGGTGGCCGGGATTTTCCATGCCCACCGCGTCAGGCATGTTCGGTGACGTGAGTGGACAATATGGCGCGATCAGTTTCACACCGGCGGGAAACCAATTCGCGATCGTCCGCTCAGCCATCGGAAGTTGGGAATCTCATTGTAGTACATCAACATATCATTATTAGGCCTGCCTGCCGGAATCGTCCCTCCCCCGGCTGGATCATCTGCCCACGTCGGCGGGAAAACACGCTGGTGTAGAACACGTCTTGACAAGTGTAATGTGCAGAAGTCGGGACTTACCCGCCAGGGCCTTGCCCACATCACGGACTTCCGAAGAGCAGGAGATGCTGGAGCCCAACGGCAATGGCACACTGGAGTAACATCCATGGCATGCTGGTTGGATTCTCATGGACATGGCTCTAAGGAAGTTGGAAAGTCACCATTGATGCTCACAACGGATGATGGTTGAAGGGGTAGGAGAGGAAGGTCTAGGATCGGCTGGGAGAGGAAGAGGCGTCGGGGCACCCCCCCTCCCTCCACACCCCCACCCTCCCCACATCCTAGGTTGGGAGTAGGGAGGAATGGTGTCGGGGAGGTGAAGTTGGGAGTGGAGAAATGAAGGTGTTGGGAGGGTGAGGTTGGGCGGGGAGGGAGAACGAGGGAAGGAGGGAGTAACAGGGGAGAAGATGACAACTAGGGAGGTAGGTGTAAGGGGGTATGTAAGATGTAAGGGAAGGAATGCAGACAGGGGAAGGAGTGCAGAGAGAGGAGGTGTCCAGGGGAGGAAGGAGTGGGAGGGGCGGGGTATCCGGGGAGGAAGGAGTGTGGAGAGGGGAGGGTGTCCGGGGGGTGGGGGGGTGGGTGCGGACAGGGAGGGTGCCTGGGAGAAGGAAGGGGTGCAGAGAGGGGAGGGAGAACGGGTGGAGGAAGAAGTAAGAGTAGAGGAAGGATTCAGGAAGGGGGTAGAAGTAAGGCTGGAGGTAGGAGATGGGAGGTGGGAGGGACTAAGGGTGGTGGAGGAGGTAAGGGTGGAAGAAGGGATCGCGAAGCTGGGGGGACTAAGTGGTGGGGGGGAGTCTGGAAGGATTGGAGAACTGGGTGGGTGGGGGAAGGGGTGCGAAAGCGGGAAGGGGTGCGAAGGGGGGAAGGGGTGCAGAGGGGGCAAAGGATGCAATGGGGAAGCAGTGCAGAGGGGACGATGTGCAGGTGAACGTGCATGGGAGGAGTTGGAAAGATCCATATCTGCTTCCTGGGGAGCGAACTGGGCGTGGTATGGAGGAAGGGTGAAAATGACTGAGGGCACAGTGAGGCGGTAGGATGGGAAGGTGAGGGTTCGATGATAGCAATAGAAGGGATAGCGAGGGTGGTTGGTGGGGACCCGGAGGCAGACACAGACCCGGGGGGTGGGAAGGAGGAGGTCGGGGAGGTGAATGTGGATGGGAGTGGGATTTTCAGGAAAGAAGGGAATGTGCACGTACACCTGGACACCCCCTAAGGAAAAGGGTTGTGGCTGGTAGGTCACGCAGGGGAGGTGGAAGGTGATGCCGGAGCAGAGTCAAAAGCAGGAGAGAGAGAGACACTCACAGTTGTGTTGAGGGAGGGATGATGTGGTGCAGGGTCCTCAGGCGGGTGTTCACTGCCAACCTTACCATGGAATGTTTGTGTGGTGAGCGGAGCCATGGACAGGATGAGGACGCGAGCTCAAGAAGACTTAAGCCTGATGGAGATGTGAGGGTGTGTGTGAGAGTTAGTGGTGTTGTCCCTTGAGGTGTGAGATCCCTGTGGATGTGTAATGGATGTGAGTGTGTGTGTTGAGAGTGATGAGAAGAGTGAGTTACCCTGGCGAAATGAGTGAGACCACTCATCCTGTAGCAGCACTGAGTGGCTGTCCTCTTTTGCAGGGCATTGGCACTGACCATTGCTGCCACCGCTTGCCATGTTGGATTGGTGATGTTGCTGCCCGTCATGCGGCCAGAGCGGGGGGTAGAGGACATCACAGCGGGCCTCCACGGCATCCAAATGGCATTCCGGTGACACGTCATTAAACCTGGGGGCTGCAGTCTTTCTGCCTTTCGTGGACATCTTCCCTGCAGCAGTTGTGGCTGGAAGCATTGAGATGTGTACACGCAGCTGGACTTTACTTATAGCACCCAGCGTGATGAAGCGGCGAGGTGATGGTGTGGCAGGCGAATGAGAGTCCGCCCGCCATGGAAACGGCATATGTCCTGGGAATGCATAAGTAATGTGATAGGTTTGGGACAATATGGCTTGAAAACCTGCCATCGCGGCCGGTGGGCAAACATCATTTTACTCGCTCACTACCGCACTTAGAGCAAATCTGGGATGATTCCACCCAGTGTGTGTATTTTTCCCAAAAGGAAAGACGTCATATTGGCAACATGAAACATTTTTATATTATGGGAAAAGTAAGTTTGCAAAGACATATGGAACAACGGAATTTACAGATTAAAGAGAGAAACACATACAAAGGGGAATGAAAGGCCACGTAAGATCCTACAGATGTGTGTGAAACAGCCTTTAAGAAGCCTCTATCCATTTTTGCAAAAGTCTGCTGTGTCCAGTAATTAAGGTTGGAGAAAATCCTTTGGAATTCCACTGTTGAGTGGGTGCTGTGGTAAACTTGCAGGCTTGCTATTTAAATTAAAAATCAATTTTGGACTGGTGCCTTAAAGGGGATGCATATTTGAGAGTTAGGTTAATTAAGAATTTTCGGATTTGTTATAGTATTAAGTAACAAGTATATGCTTGAAATCTTTTCTGTTGCTAATAAATGTTTTAATTTAATTTTTTTAAATCTCTAAATGCCTTAGTGAACTCATTACTTCTGAATTCAATGCACACATCTTCTCGTAAGAAATGCATATTGCATAAACGTTGTGATAGCATGGCCAAATTTCCCTTGTGGATTTGGTCTGCCTGGCACACACCACTTGCCATATCATAACAGATTGTTCTTGTAATGCTACATATCTACCAGAAGTGTGGCGTTGTGTAAAAGCGTTTTGTAAGACATATTTGGCTGTGTTAGTTAGTCAATGTGAATTTAGTTTAGTTTAATGTACTGGTTGCCTGTTAATTAATATTTAATCGAAGGTGGTTTTAGTTTGTTTGTTACAGGAAAGTCTTTAAAAAATGAAATCTTGCCCACCAGATTATTTCCGTCGATTGCTGGGAAATTTCTCTTTTTAAAAGTTATTGGTCTCTATGGGGTTCGTAACAAGAGTTTTTGCTTCTTATTGAGGCTGTTTGGCCAGAGTTGGATCTCCCATTGTTCAGTGTGTTCTGCATTTATGGCACGCACACTCACCATTGACTCACCAAACTTGTTTGCAGAAACCAGTGACACCTAGGAATTGGAAGGTAGGTGTCAATTCAGATAAAAATTACTAGAACTATGGATAATGAATGCCATTCAGCCCATCTTCACTTGTCTGTCAAGAAAGATGCACTCAGTGCTCCCTTGTAGCATATAATTGAAGATTGGCTTTCTGATGTTATATTGCTAACTTATGACTCTAACTTGTGCTTTTCTTTGATACCCACTTCCATCATTTTTTCTCATTCATTCATGGGATATGGGCTTTGCTGGCTAGGCCAACATTATTGCCCATCCCTAATTGGCCTTGAGAAGGTGGTGGTGAGCTGCCTTCTTGAGCCGCTGCACTCCATGTGGTGTAGGTAGACCCACAGTGCTGCTAGCGAGGGAGTTCCAGGATTTTGACCCCAGCGACAGTGAAGGAACGGCAATATATTTCCAAGTCACGACGGTGAGTCACTTAGAGGGGTACTTCTAGGTGGTGGTGTTCCCATCTATCTGCTGCCCTTGTCCTTCTAGATAGTAGTTGTTGTGGGCTTGGAAGATGCTGTCTAAGAAGTCTTGGTGAGTTTCTGCAGTGCATCTTGTAGATGATACACACTGCTGCTACTGTGCGTTGGTGGTGGAGAGAGTAGATGTTTGCGGATGTGGTGCCAATCAAGCAGGCTGCTTTGTCCTGGATGGTGTCAAGCTTCTTGAGTGTTGTGGGAGCTGCACTTATCCAGGCAAGTGAAGAGTATTCCATCACATTCCTGACTTGTGCCTTGTAGATGGTAGTTAGCCTTCGGGGAGTCAGGAGGTGAGTTACTCGCTGCAGGATTCCTAGCCTCTAACCTGCTCTTGTAGCCACAGTATTTATATGGCTTGTCCAGTTCAGTTTCTGATCAATGGTAACCCCTAGAATGTTGATAGTGGGAGATTCAGCAATGGTATTGTCATTAAATATCAGTGGGCGATGGTTAGATTCTCTCTTCTTGTAGATGGCCATTGCCTGGCACTTTTGTGATGCAAATATTGCTTACCACTTCTCAGTCCAAGCCTGGATATTGTCCAGCTCTTACAGCATTTGAACATGGCCTGCTTCAGTAAGCGAGGAGTCGCAAATGATGCTGAACATTGTGCAATCATCAGCGTACATCCCCACTTCTGACCTTATGATAGAAGGAAGGTCATTGATGAAGCAGCTGAAGATGGTTGGGCTGAGGACACTATCCTGAGGAACTCATGCAGTGATGTCCTGGAACAGAGATGATTGACCTCCAACAACCATAACCATCTTCCTTTGTGCTAGGTATGATTCCAACCAGCAGAGAATTCATTGCAGGGTTGTTTTTTTGCCGCTCAGCCCACTCCTCCTCCTCCAACTTTTCCCCTTCTGCCCAACCCCTGAGTTAACAAAACAAAAACTCAGCAGGTCTGGCAGCATCGGCGGAGAAGAAAAGAGTTGACGTTTCGAGTCCTCATGACCCTTCAGCAGAACAACACAGTTAACAACACTTGCTGGAATACATTTCAAAAGGCAGCAGTCATCCTCGGATACTTTGTCCAAGTAGCATTCTCATGCCCACTTCTTTCTTGTGCTGTTGATGTTGGTCACTGTTAATAATAAAATTGCTGACAGGATGAGTGATTCCACAACCCCCACTAAGTGACAGGGATATCAGCCATTCCTTCTGCTCCATGTATGAACCATATTCAGTAGCCACACGAGGCTGGTTTGGATTTCATCTGTTTAGAAAACATTGATACTATGCCTTGCCGATTGGCTGCAGATGATTAAAACAGCCCCACTGTGTTCATTTTCCAAAATCAATTCCCTTAAATGAGGCCAGCAAAATGGGCGAACAAATCTTCCTGGTCACATAATGGCTGTCAGGAAATTAATGGTGTGTGGGTGAATGAGACCAAGAGCCAATAGTGTGCACTGCAAATGCTGGGAAGAAACAATCTTTTTGCGGTGAGCAGCCTCATTGCAAATCATCTTGACAAAACAATTTGAGGGAGGGCAGTTGTGTTGTGTTGTGAGGTGACCTAGAGTTCCCAAGAACACAGAGCGCTGTGAATCTTATAAATTTAAGGCCACAACGGTGTCATACAATATCATTGTCAGAAGGACTAGCTAATGCATGTTGTGCATCCTAACACTAATCCAAGTGGCATATTAAAGGAAGAGCACATAATACCCGATAAGAATATGCTACTAATTTTGAAGCAAAGGAGGGAAAATCTATCCATCTATCAAGGTGAGACAGGGAGATGGGAAGAACCGTTGCACTGATCACTGGTGAATGCAACATTGTCTAATAGATATATAACAAGATGAATTGACAGCCTTTTTTTGTGCTATGACTGGAAATCCGGAATAATCTGTTGCCTGCCAGTTTCTCAAGCAAGAAACATACTGGAGCAGTCATAGCACAAAAAAAGGCTGTCAATTCATCTTGTTGAAGAATTATCCACTACTATTAATATTACCATTACATGGCTGTTTATTAATTTTCCCCTGTGACTAACCAATTGTTCCTTGGCACCTTTGGGTATTGTTGGTTACTGTCACTGTCCTTGTCTACATCACAGGCATCCAATGTTATATAAATACTGGACAATGTTGCATTCACCAGTGATCAGAGCAACTGTTCTTCCCATCTCCCTGTCTCACCTTGATAAATGATAGATTTTCCCTCTTTTGCTTCATTCTTCCCATCTAATGGTGGGATGGCCATCCTCTGGAATCTACATTCCAGAAACCTTCTCGGTTCTTGTATGTAACATCAGGATAGGAGTAGGCCATTCAGCCCCTCATCCCTGTTCCATGATTCAATCGGATCAGGTTGAGTATCAACCAGCAGACCTTATCAACACATACCAATGGTAGATAGCAACAGCGGGAGAGATTCCTGGTCATCCATCTTATGGAAAGAACATTGGAGAACCTGCTGTCACTATTCATAGCTCCAGACTGCAATCTACATGCAAAAAGTGTATGTTGCCACAGCAACTTGGACTCCCCGAGTTTACTGTGACACACCACATCCAGCGTCAAAAATCTATCTATCTCAGTCATGCAAACTTCAATTGATAGCCCCTTAGAAAAAAAAATTCCATAGTCTTCTGGGAGCATGAATTCCACATTTCCACTATACTTTGTGCAAAAAATGCTTCCTGATTTCACTCCTAACTAGTTTTTCTGTGTATACCAATTATAATTATAAAGACCTTGATTAGATCATGCCTCTATTGTCTAAACGCAAGGGTATACAAACCAAGCTTATGCGACTTGTCCTCATAATTAATCTTATAAGCCTTATTTGCCTTTACCCATGCTCTGGCGCAAATCAACGTAACTGAGCAGCGACGGCAGTAGAACCTAGGACCTTCCTCATCTATTTTACACATTACCTTAATCAGCTTAGAGGACCTTGTAGATTTGCTGAGTTAAAAGAAGAGGCTCAAGAAATAATGGAAATCTGAAATTAAGAACAGGGAACCCTGGAGAGCTGGAACAAGTGGTTTGGTTACAAACAAGTGGAGTGTCACAGCGATCAGTGCTGGAGCCTCAGCTATTTATGATCTATATTAATGACTTTGATGAAGGGACCAATTGTATGGTATGACGATACGAAGATAGGTGGGAAAGCAATTTGTGAGGAGGATACAGAAGTCTGCGAAGGGATATAGGTTGGTTAAGTGAGTGGGCAAAATGTGGCAGTTGGAGTATAATATGGGAAAATGTGAGGTTGTCCACTTTGGCAGGAAGAATAGAAAAGCAGGGTATTATTTAAATGGAGAGAGACTATAGAATGCTGTGGTACAGAGGGACCTGGGTGTCCTTGTACATGAATCACAAAAAGTCAGCATGCAGGTACAGCAAGTAATTAAAAAGGCAAATGGAATGTTGGCCTTTATTGCAAGAGGGATGGAGTATAAAATTAGAGAGGTCTTGCTACAACTGTACAGGGTATTGGTGAGACCACATCTAGTATACTGTGTGCTGTTTTGGTCACTTTACTTAAGGAGGGACATACTTGCATTGGAGGCAGTTCAGAGAAGATTCACTAGGGTGATTCCTGGGATGAAGGTGTTGTTTTATGAGGAAAGGTTGAGCAGGTTGGACTTGTATTCATTGGAGTTTAGAAGAATGCGAGGCGATCTTATTGAAATGTGCAAGATTCTGAGGGGGCTTGACAGGGTAGGTGCTGAGAAAATGCTTCCCCTTGTGGGGGAATCTAGAACGAGGGTGCACAGTTTCAAAATAAGGGGTCTCCCATGTAAGATGGAGATGAGGAGGAATTTGTTCTCTCAAAGGTTTGTTAATGTTTGGAGGCTGGGACGTTGAATACATTCAAGACTAAGTTAGACAGATTTTTGATTGACAAGGGATCAAGGGTTATAGGAGACGGGCAGGAAAGTGAGTTACGGTCACATCAGATCAGACATGATCTTATTGACTGGTGAAGCAGGCTCGAGGGCCCAAATGGCCTTCCCCACTCCTATTTCTTATGTTCTTATGTTTTTAAATGTGAGGCTTTATAAGTTTTTTGTTTCGAGACTGTGTCTTTAATTTAGGGTAAAATGGAGGAATGCTACCTGTTCAGAATTGTGTTGACAACAAGCCTGAGAGGCTTGGTTGTTAAAGGTTAAAGGGGGCCCCTAGGATGTTTTACAGGGAAGAAGCTGCAAGATACTCACACCTGTAAACAATGACCAGAGCAGCTGTGCTGACAGTGGATAGCCTGTTAGTCTCCAAGTTCCTGGGAGGTGTTAGGAATGTCAGGGCTTGAAGCAGTTATACCCTAATCTGTGTTGTATGATGTGCTGGATACCATTGTAATGTAAAGGTGCTCAGCAGAGCAAGGATTAATGTGGGACTGGAGAATAGTACCCTCCACAGAATGATGCATAGGGTCACATGGTAACAGACTGAGAGAACAGGCTAGAAAGAACACTCTGGAACCGGCTTGCATAGAGGTAACAGCACCATGCATGACAGTAACCTGGAATCAATAAACGGCTCGTGTTTAAATATACAAGTCTCAAGATCTCATCATTGAGACATTTAAAGAACCCATATTACAACATGTATCAGCGCTATCAGTGTTGAACAACGTGGTTGGCAGTGGTGGTCACTTCTACAAGATATCACATCAGAGACAGTACCATAATCTGACATAAAAACAAAAAACTGCGGATGCTGGAAATCCAAAACAAAAACAGAATTACCTGGAAAAACTCAGCAGGTCTGGCAGCATCGGCGGAGAAGAAAAGTGTTGACGTTTCGAGTCCTCATGACCCTTCGGTCATGAGGACTCGAAACGTCAACTCTTTTCTTCTCCATAATCTGACATGGTGATCCGTGGTGATATGAAAGATGGCAGCTAAATGCATGAACCCAGAACAGCATCCCAAGGCATGAAAAACTAAAAACAACTGAAGCCTAATGCATCTAAAGTGCTGTAACCTGCAAGGCTATGGGCTAGGAGCTGGAAGGTGGGATTAGAATGGGCGGCTGGCTTTTAAAAATATTTTATTTTTCGGCCGGCGCAGACATGATGGGCTGAATGGTCTCTTTCTGTGCTGTAACTTTTCTATGGTTCTATGATTCAATTTACATTTGTGCCTGTGCATACACTAGAAGCAGAACGTACTGAAATAAATTGGCAGAGACTGTGTAATAAGAAGATATACATTGGCTTATTCACAAACCCTCTAGACAGAGAGCTATAAATATGGACACACGAAAAGAGGACAGGTACTTAGGGTAATGGAATAAGCCACTGAGCAAGACTTGCTGTGCCTCAAGAGACTGGGTGCTGAAAGCAGCTGTAGCAACAATGAGCCTGTTGCTCAGTGACGTTTATACAACACACAGAGTGGGATGTTTTTCCCAATTATTTATTTATCATTTGAATACTTAAGTAAAGCTTTTCGTTGTTCAGAGACACTTGTTTTGAGGCACTTACGTGTATAGTCATAAATGCACAATGGAATCTCACATGATGGGATCCTGCCCAATTCTGCAGGTAATGTGCTATTATGGATTCTATTGTCAGAGGCACAAACTTGATATTAACACAAAACTAACATACCGAATGTTCGGAATCCACTGCTCATGCTGTGCTCTCCTCTACTTGGGAAGACCTCGTGCAGGTTTAAGTGAGTGTCTTGCTGATGCCTCTGCTCTGCCCACAAGTGCCAACTCAAGTTTCCTGCTGCTTGCCACCTCAATCCCCTCATATTCTGATCCCTCTGGCTTTGGTCTTCTATACTCTCCCTATAAAGCTTGACAAACAGCGTCCTGTCTTTCTTTCGGGCATTTTGTAACCCTCAAACATTGACTCAGAGCTTCACTTTAGTGTCCACTTCTTTACAACAGAAGATGCTGGCAAGGAGAGATGGGTATGTTCATCTCCCTGTACAGGGAGTGAGAGGTAGCACAGGAGAAGGCAGGTTTGTACCGAGGGTGGGTACATTCTATTGGAACATCTTGTTGGTGGGACTGTCTCCTTTCTCTTGTTTTGAGTTTCCAAGCTTCCATTTCACTTTACTAGCTCTTCCCATTTCCAGTTGTAAACCTACAATCACCCACATCCACCAAAACACACAACCACACCCCTCCACTATCAAATACCCACACCAGTCTACCAACCCACTAACCATCCCCAACCAATCCAATCCTCCCACTGCCCTAATCCCCACCCCAATCCACAACTATCCCACCAATCAAACCCATCCCCCACATCACTACCACACCCTCTATCCTAACTCCAAACCCCCCACTACCATACTCCCTACCCCAACCCCTGGCTACCACACCCCATACCCCACCCCCACTACTACACCCTGTACCCCCACCACTACACCCACAACACCAAACCCATCACCAAGCCCGACCCCCCAACCACTTCAGCTATTCTCGTGCTGTCTGCAGTATTTTTATAATGCCTCTTCTCATTGACTCATGTTAATATCATATCAGCCATTTAATGTATTCTATTTAATCACTTCACAGCTTGTTCTAACCTTTCTCGCTGCAAATGTGTCATCCTTTCCTGACCCTCACTTTCTTCTTTTTCTCCTTTAAACCTGTTCCATGGGAAGTCTTGCGGAGCAGTGGATAGTGTTCCCTGCCTCTAAGCCAGAAGCTCCAGGGTCAAGACCCACCCCAGGGCATGATGGCCAAGGAAGGGGTGTGCGCAAAACATGGCCAAACAGGTTGAATATCAACTTGTAAATTTTTCCAACACATGCCAATAGCAGGTGGTAAGAGTAGGAGAGATAAAAGCAAAGAACTGCAGATGCTGGAAATCCAAAACAAAAATAGAAACAGAAATACCTGGAAAAACTTAGCAGGTCTGGCAGCATCGGCAGAGAAGAATACAGTTGACGTTTCGAGTCCTCATGACCCTTCAACAGAACAGAGTAGGAGAGATTCCTGGTCAGCCATGTGATGCAAAGAAAATTGGAGCCTCTACCATCACTATCCATAGCCCTGGACTACAACATGCATGTACAGGTCCTACCCCAGCAACTTGGACTCCCTGGAAAAGGGTGGGGTAGCGGGGATTGGCTGAATGACAGGTGTGGATCAGCCAAAAGCTTTTGACATGTTTTGCCCTCAGGCTGTATGCCTGACAGGGAATGTATATTGTAAATATCAAGAGCATTACAATTGTATTTGGGCAGCTAAGAGCAGAACATGCTGAATGGAGACAAGTTAAATTTTATTGCACTTTCTGTAAGTTTCAAGTTGAAATGTTTTGTAATGGTACTTTTACAAATTTTATGTAGTATATTTTTTGGTTAAAAAAAAGTAGGGGGTTTGATCCCCATTCCTGCTGGGGCGGATTCGGAATCTGCCTCCTGCCCTAGGTGTGGTGGAGGCGGTGTCACTGTAGGTCAGACTGCCTTCAGGCAGGGAACTGAAGAAGAAACCTATTCTGCTGTCACTTTTTTCCAGTTCTAATGAAGATTGGACCTAAAACGTTAACTCGTCAGGTACCACCTGCCCCTCCCCCCCTTGATTGACAGCTACGGCTGAGAATAAGACATCAGCAACTTGTGTTTATATCTTTAACATAGTAAGGCCCCACCCCTCCACGCGCCCCACCATGATGTTTCACAGAAGCATCAAATAAAGTCTGTGACAGGGCCCACAATGTGTTGCATTTCCATAGAGCTTTTAGCACAGAAAAATGGCTCAAGGATATTTCTTCATCTCTGCGAAACACATGTAGAAATAGATCAGGGAATGGACAACGAAGCACAGATTTAGGCTGACAACCTTGGTTTAAAAGGTCGGTGCTGAGAAGGCTTTTTAAAGAAGGGGACGTAATTTGTCTTGGTCTCTGACTCAAGTCAACACTGCAACCAGCGGGTTCCAATGGCAGGCTTCTGTGTGGCTGCCTGCAATCATCCTACCTCCAGCAGAGTCAGAGTTCATGGTAATGGTTAAACATGTGATATCTAAAGGATCCAGGTTAGCGCTGAAGGTCATCACAGGAAAAAAAATAAAAATAAAAATACCTGGAAAAACTCAGCAGGTCTGACAGCATCTGCGGAGAGGAACACAGTTAACATTTCGAGTCCGCATGACTCTTCAACAGAACTAAGGAAAAATAGAAGTGAGGTAAAATATAAGCTGGTTTAAGGGGGGGGGTGGGACAGGTAGAGCTGGATAGAGGGCCAGTGATAGGTGGAAATTGCCAAAAGATGTCATAGACAAAAGGACAAAGAGGTGTTGACAGTGGTGATATTATCTAAGGAATGTGCTAATAGGTGACATTAAGGGTAGAAAGCAGGATGAGCAAGGTACAGATAGCCCTAGTGGGGGGAAGGGATCGAAATGGGCTAAAAGGTAGAGATAAAACAATGGATGGAAATACATTTAAAAATAATGGAATAGGTGGGAAAAGAAAAATCTATATAAATTATTGGAAAAAAGGGGGATCGGAAAGGGGGTGGGGATGGAGGAGAGAGTTCATGATCTAAAATTGTTGAGCTCAATATTCAGTCTGGAAGGCTGTAAAGTGCCTAGTCGGAAGATGAGCTGCTGTTCCTCCAGTTTGCATTGAGCTTCACTGGAACACTGCAGCAGGCCAAGGACAGACATGTGGGCATGAGATCAGGGTGGTGTGTTGAAATGGCAAGTGACAGGGAGGTCTGGGTCATGCTTGCGGACAGACTGAAGGTGTTCTGCAAAGCGGTCACCCAGTCTGCGTTTGGTCTCTCCAATGTAGAGGAAACCGCATTGGGAGCAACGAATGCAGTAGACTAAATTGAGGGAAGTGCAAGTGAAATGCTGCTTCACTTGAAAGGATTGTTTGGGTCCTTGGACGGTGAGGAGAGGGGAAGTAAAGGGGCAGGTGTTGCACCTTCTGCGGTTGCATGGGAAGGTGCCGTGGGAGGGGGTTGAGGTGTAGGGGGTGATGGAGGAGTGGACCAGGGTATCCTGGAGGGAATGATCCCTGCGGAATGCCGCCGGGGGGAGGTGAAGGGAAGATTTGTTTGGTGGTGGCATCATGCTGGAGTTGGCGGAAATGGCGGAGGATGATCCTTTGAATGCGGAGGCTGGTGGGGTGATAAGTGAGGACAAGGGGGACCCTATCATGTTTCTGGGAGGGAGGAGAAGGCGTGAGGGCGGATGTGCGGGAGATGGGCCGGACACGGCTGAGGGCCCTGTCAACCACCGTGGGTGGAAAATCTCGGTTAAGGAGGAAGGAAGACATGTCAGAGGAACTGTTTTTGAAAGTGGTATCATCAGAACAGATGCGACGGAGAATGGGATGGTGTCCTTTCAGGAAGCTGGGTGTGAGGAGCTGTAGTCAAGGTAGCTGTGGGAGTCGGTAGGCTTGTAATGAATATTGGTGGACAGTCTATCACCAGAAATTGAGACAGAGAAGTCAAGGAAGGGAAGGGAAGTGTTAGAGATGGACCATGTGGAAATGATGGAGGGGTGGAAATTGGAAGCAAAATTAATAAATTTTTCCAGGTCCAGACAGGAAAAAAATATCTGAGTTGTTTTTAGACACTGAAGTGGGGAGGGGTGTATGGGGGTGGGAGGGGAGAAATGAGAGAGTTTGTGATCATTGTAACTATGCTCTTTTACCTGTTACGTATTTACATGGTTAGCGATCTAGAGCCATGGTCCAAAAGGTTGCATGCTCTTCCACCTGCCAAAGTCAAGATGATCTCGACGCAGTCCAGTAAGTTGCAGTACCTTGACAAGGCACAGTCTGATTCATAGTGGCTGGGAGAGCAGTTTAGAAGGATGAGTGACAATGGGCTATATTTTACATGCCCCCACCGGGTGTGTTTTGGGCAGGGGAGCATGTAAAATAGGACAGCTGCCCACCCTACCACCTTCCCACCCACACCCCGAGCTCACCCCCAGAATATGAAGGGGGTGGGCGGGTGCCAAAAACAGCAGCCTGCCCGCCATATTTAAATAAGTGATCAAGGGTCAGTTAGGCTTGTTATCAAGCCATTTGACCCTGATAATACACTGCCCACGCCATAAAACGTTTGGCGTGGGCAATTGGGCGGGAGCGGGCATCCCGATTTTTTTTTGGAGTCCTTCAAAGGGGGGGAAGGAAGGGGGCTGTTCACACTTCAGGGAGCTGCCCTTTACCAATTGTGGGGCTGCGCCCTGAGATGGAACGCCCCCTTCCTTCCTACCCACCCGCACTCTTAAGCCCACCTCCTCCAACCCCCCCACCCCCAGTGGCCCCCCCCTCCCTGACCTACCCAAACCCTCCCTGCCCGAGCCCCTGGACTTACCTGCTCTGGGGTTCCCTGGGTCTTCTTCATCCTTCTCCTGCAGTCCCAGCAGCGGCCACTGACGCGCTCTTGGCGCTGTGGGAACTGATGGAGCTGCCGGCCAATTGGGTTGGACAGCAGCTCCAGAGGGTGGGACTTCCCCTGCAGTGAGGGGTGGAAGTCCCAATTGGCCCACATTTAGCCACCTGCCCACCACCCCCCCACTACCCCCTCACCACCCCCTCCCCCAAGTGCTTTATGGCTGCGGGCAGGTGTGGAGCATGTCGACTCCATGCCAACTTTGCTTCCATGATGGTTGGAGGAGCGAGCCGACGGCATTCCCCCCCCCACCCTGCCTCACTGCTCCCCATATTATTCAGCTCAATGAACCCAATACCAACAACAACTTGCATTTATATTGCATCTTTAACATAGTAAAACACCTCTGGCCACTTCACTGGAGCAATATCAGACAAAATTTCACACCGAGCCACAGAAGAAGATATTAGGTCAGTTGACCAAAAGTTTTAAAGTGTGCTCTAAAGGAGGAAAGAGAGGCTCGAAGGTTTAGGGAGGGAATTCCAGAGCTTAGGGCCTCGGCAACTGGAGGAACAGTTGCCAATGGTGGAGCGATTAAAATTGGAGGAGCGATGAGATCCCAGTTTCATTACATTAAAGGTGCTATATAAGTTGCTACTGTTATAATTACAGGCCGGAGGAAGTGACAAAAATATCGAGGTGTGAGGCCATGTTTGGCATTTGAAAAAGAAGAATGATAATTATAAAATGTAGAGCATTGTTGGACAAGGAGTCAATGTACGTGAGCAAACACAGGGGTGATAGGTGAATGGAACATAATTGGAACATTCTCTTTCAATGTACCACAGTATATCAAGTCTGAAATGATACTTCTTCGAGGTTCCGCTCTGCAACAGCTGAGTCTCCATCACACCTGCTGCTGCACTGGAGTTCATTTTTGGAATTGAGCAAGGGAAAATACCAGTTTCATTCTCGAGCCACACTGGTTGCACCTCCTGATATACGTGCTGGTGTCTGGCTCAAGTCCTGACTTCTGACTTGTTATCAATACCAGGCTCTTGAGGGTTACTTTGTACTTTAACTTGATTATTTGTGTGCTAAGGAAATTTATTTAGAACTTGTTTTTATTTGACCCGGTAAAGACATGCTTAAACTCCACTTAATATTAACTAAAAGTGGAGCATAAATCATAGCTGGATAATATCTGGATCTGGATTTGACGCCACCGAATGATTCTCACGATGTGATGGGTAAAACTGTCCAAATAGAAGGGGTTGATTTCCAATTTTTAAAAGAGGTACCAAACACAATCAACAAAGAGATCCAGTCAAGACAAATTATCTGAAGCAATTAAATTGTCAATGCCAGTTCACGAATACAAGTTTATTTTTACATGTACTAGATGGCAAAGTTGGCAATGAAAGTGCAGAAAGTAATTTCATGGTGCTCTGTAGCAGCCAACAACTACATTGTGACAGTTTACATTGTAAAATTGAATAGGAAATGTTGATATAATATTTCCCATTGTAAATTGCTAACAGAAAAGCATGACGAAAAATCGTGACAAGAGGAAGTGAGATTTATAGGTATAAGGGTGCATCACACACAATATTTTGAAGGAATAAAGACACAAAACACATTGAAAACAATAATAAAGCCATTATTTATTCCAGGTGAAAAGTGTTTCTATTTTACTTTTGAATACATCACAACAATAAGCCATTGAAACAGTGGGTGACCGATGGAAACTGTTGGGTTAGACTCATGACCACAATTGGGCATTTCAGCAAGGAACAGGTTGGGCGATGTCAGGTCAGCAACACCTCAGTTTCCATCCATTTAACTTAATGGGCAAAGAATGATGCGGCATTGAGCAGCTTGAGTGTGTACACTGGAGCCTTCTTCAAGCCACCCATTGAGTCATGGAGCATACTGATGATCACAGCCAAACAATGTTGCACCAATGGTCCATTTTACCACCTGTCAGTTTGTAAGAGAGCAGGACTATCCACATGAAATGTGTTTTTTGCCTGAGATTAAATTCCCAAGGGGTTGAATTGCTTTCAGCAATGTTTAACTTAACACATTCCTCCACTTACTGCAGTAACTCATTTGTTAACCTATTTACTTCAAGTAGATTAACTAATGAGTTTAATGAGCGGCCAGGAGGAGTTTTCATTGAGCAACTTGGCTTGAGAGAAATTTCACCCTTAAATTTGGTAATCATTGGGATTCTGCATTGAACAATTCTCTCTAGTCTAGCAGAAACGTGGCGTGTAATGGGAATAGATTCAGTGTCACCGTTACACTCTGATAGCCATTGGGGGGTATTACTGGAGCAGCAATGTCATTTAAGAAGAGTTGGCCAGATTCCCACATGCTTATGTGAATGGTTGCCAAACAGTAACAGTTCACAGAACTATTGACATTGGGTTAAGTTGCAGGCAATCTGTTAATCATGGTATTTGAGATTGAATTTAAACAAACAAAAATAGTTTGAAGGGAGAATAAAGGGGCTGTTTTCAGGAATATATATGACAGCAAAATAGAATCCTTAGAGGCTTTTGGCTTAATGAAATTTTAGTAAAGTCAGCCACAGCTAAAGGCTGTAACAGGTCACGAGGGAGTGTGCTCGTGGCAGTTTATGTCTTGTGTTTCAGGCGCCACAAGTTAAGAGTACGCAGGATGTTTTTTTTTATCAGTGTATCCACTGGAGATTAAATGGAGAGTCCCAGAGCTTGCTTGTAACAGTCTGAAATAACCGCCCCACCTCCCTTTGGAAACCGTTCCTAAGATGTTCATTTTATTAATCCATCTTCTATGAACCTGTGATTGTTTCTCCATGTAATTTATGATTTCCTATAGGAACTGGAATAGCACTGGAAAGCAGGCTGATGACAAAATCTAGCCTTTTGCCTGACTGGGAATGCAGCTTTTGGTTAATCACCCTCCAATCCCCCATCATCTGAATCAGACACTCTACCCCATCACGTGCATTTCCCATTTGGCACAACGCCAAGCCACATTGAGAAACGGCCAGCTGAAAATTACTGTCCAAACCGTGCCGTGGTTAGCCTGTTAGTGGTTAAGAATGCATAAGTCAGCCAGCCAAATAGCCTTACAGTTACCATACTGTAGAGGCTTAGAATAGAGTGGGCACTAGGGGCTGAGGTAACTGGTTAGTATAAGTAATTGCAGTCCAACAAGAGGAGGGCAGAGTTCAAAATGCCCCCTAAGAAAGAAAAATCTAGCCTGCACCTTACCACTTCTCAAACATGCCATTGTTTCCACAATATGTAAGGAGGGTATGGGGAGAATTGTTAGAGATGTTGAAGTTTTTGACAGACTTTGATGGATTAAACAGGGAGAAACTGTTTCAACTCTCAGGAGGGCTGGTGAGCAGAGGATTCAAATTTCAGATAATTGGCAAAATAACCAGAGAGGAAATGAGGGGTTTTTTTTATAACCAATTGAGTTATGATCTGGAATGCACTGCCTGAAAAGGTGGTGGAAACAGATTCAACAGTAACTTTCCAATGGGAGGAAGACTTGAAGGGGCAAGATTTGCTGAACTTGCGGGGAAAGAGCAAAGGCGATGGAACCAATTGGATAGCTCCGTCAAAGAGCTGACACAGACTTGATGGGCTGAGTAACCTCCTTCTGTGTTGTCTGATTCTATGAAATATCTCAATTACAGAAGTTATAATTTATTCAAGACTTTGGCTTTCCTTATGGGATGGTTACACTGCACACCTTGTATCTTATCAACACAAGTTGAGTTTTACAACTTAACCAAATATGTGTTGATTCAATATAATTCAAGTTAGACTGCATGGTCCCTCTCACTTCTTCAGCCTGACTGTCACTCGCCAGCAAGCCAAGCCTTGTGACTCTCAAAGTGAAAGGGTCTTTGGCACATCCTCTAACCTTTAAGAAAATTTTGGGAAGAGCTGACAGGATTACAGAACATTTCACCCACAACTGAAGGCTACTAAGCAGAGATCGGTGCATGCACGTATGCCTACCCAATTGGAGAGATGCGTGAGCAGACTGTACAAATCTACATTGTCCATTTACACCACCCTAAAAATCATCAAACCCATCTGGTTCACTAATGTCCTTTGGGTAAGGAAATCTGCCATCCGTACCTGGTCTGGCCAACACGTCACTCCAGATCCACAGCAATGCGGTTGACTCTTAAATGCCCTCTGAAATGGCCTAGCATGCCACTCAGTTGTATCAAACCGCTATGAAGTCTCAAAAAAGGAGTGAAACCGGATGGGCCACCCGGCATCAATCTAGGCACTGGAAACGACAACGGCAAACTCAGCCCTGTCGACCCTGCAAAGTCCTTCTTACTAACATCTGGGGGCTAGTGCCAAAATTGGGAGAGCTGTCTCACAAACTAGTCAAGCAACAGCCTGACAGAGTCTTCCTCACAGAATCATACCTTACAGACAATGTCCCAGACACCACCATCACCATCCCTGGGTATGTCCTATCCCACCTGCAGGACAGACTCAGCAGAGGTGACAGCACAGTGGTAATATAGTTGGGAGGGAGTTGCCCTGAGAGTCCTCAACATCAACTCTGGACCCCATGAAGTCTCATGGCATCAGGTCAAACATGGGCAAGGAAACCTCCTGCTGATTATCACATACCGTCCTCCTTCAGCTGATGAATCTGTGCTCCTCCAATTTGAATGCCACTTGGAGGAAGCGCTGAGGATGGCAAGGGCACAGAATGTACTCTGGGTGGGGGGACTTCAATGTCCATCACCAAGAGTGGCTCGGTATCACCACCACTGACTGAGCTGGTTGAGTCCTAAAGGGTATAGGTGCTAGGCTGGATCTGCGGCAGATGGTGAGGGATCCAACAACAGTGAAAAACATACTTGACCTCATCCTCACCAACCTGCATGCTGCAGATGCATCTGTCCATGACAGTATCAATAGGAGTGACCACCGCACATTCACTGTGGAGTCCAAGCCCCGCCTTCACATTGAGGATACCCTCACTACCACCATGCTAAATGGGATAGATTTCAAACAGATCTAGCAATTCAAGACTAGGCACCCTTAAGGCGCTGTGGGCCATCAACAGCAGGAGAATTGTACTCGAATACAACCTGTAACCTCATGGCTCAGCATATCCCGACTCTACCATTACCATCAAGCCAGGGGATCAACCCTGGTTCAATGAAGTGTGCAGGGGGGTATGCCAGGAGCAGCACCAGTCATACCTAAAAATGAGGTGTCAATCTGGTAAAGCTATAACACAAGACTACTTGCATGCAAAGCAGCATAAGCAGCAAGTGAAAGACAGAGCTAAGCGATTCCACAACCAACAGATCAGATCTAAGCTCTGCAGTCCTGCCACAATCAGTCATGAATGGTGGTGGACAATTAAACAACTCACTGGAGGAGGAGACTCCACAAATATCCCTATCCTCAGCGATGGAAGAGCCCAGCACATCAGTGCAAAAGATAAGACTAAAGTATTTGCTACAATCTTCAGCCAGAAGTGCCGAGTGGATGATCCATCTCGGTCTCCTCCAGAGGTCCCCAGCATCACAGCTGCCAGTCTTCAGCCAATTCCATTCACTCCACGTGATATCAAGAAAAGGCTGAAGGCACTAGATACTGCAAAGGTTATGGGCCCTGACAATAGTTCACAATTGTAATGAAGACTTGTGCTGCAGAACTTGCCGCACCCCTAGCTAAACTGCCCCAGTACAGCTACAACACTGGCATCTACCTGGGTATGTGGAAAATTGCCCAGGTATGTCCTGTACACACAAGGTAGGACAAATCCAACCTGGCCAACTGCCGCCCCATCAGCCTACTCTCCATCATCAGTAAAGTAATGGAAGGGGCCATCAACAGTACTATCAAGCGGCACTTGCTTAGCAATAACCTGCTCATCGACGCCCTGTTTGGGTTTCGCCAGGGCCACTCGGCTCCTGACCTCATTACAGCCTTGGTTCAAACATGAACAAAAGAGCTGAACTCCAGAGGTGAGTTGAGAATGGCTGCCCTTAACATCAAGGCAGCATTTGATCGAGTGTGGCATCAAGGAGCCCTAGCGATTCTGGAATCAATGGCAATCAGGGGGAAAACTCTCCACTGGTTGGAGTCATACCTAGCACAAAGGAAGATAGTTATGGTTGTTGGAGGTCAGTCATCTCAGCTCCAGGACATCACTGCAGGAGTTCCTCAGGGTAGTGTCCATGGCTCAACCATCTTCAGCTGTTTCATCAAAGACCTTGCTTCCAACATAAGGTCGGAAGTCGGGAAGTTCGCTGAGGATTGCACAACGTTCAGCACCATTCACGACTCCTTGATTACTGAAGCAGCCCATGTTCAAATGCAGCAAGACCTAGACAATATCCAGGCTTGGGCTAACAAGTGGCAAGTAACATTTGCGCCACACAAGTGCCAGGCAATGACCATCTCCAATAAGAGAGAATCTAACCATCACCCCTTGATGTTCAATGGCATTACCATCACTGGATCCCCCATTATCAACATCCTGGGGGTTACTATTGACCAGAAACTGAACTGGACTAGCCATATAAATACTGTGGCTACAAGAACGGGTCAGAAGCTAGGAATCCTGCGATGGCTAACTCACCGCCTGACTCCCCAAAGCCTGTCCACCATCTACAGGGCACAAGTCAGGAGTGTGATGGAATACTGCCCACTTTCCTGGATGAGTACAGCTCTCACAACACACAACGATGAGCTTGACGTCGTCCAGGACAAAGCTGTGCACTTGATTGGCACCACATCCACAAACATGAACTCCCTCCACCACCGACGCACAATGGAAGCACTATGTACCATCTAGAAGATGCACTGCAGTAATTCACCAAGGCTCCTTTGACAGCCACCTTCCAAACCCACAACTACCACCATCTAGGACAATGGCAGCAGATACATGGGAACACCACCACTTGGAAGTTCCCCTCCAAGTCACTCACCATCCTGACTTGGAAATATATCATCATTCCTTCACTGTCGCTTCGTCAAAATCCTGGAACTCCCTTCCTAACAGCACTGTGGGTGTACCTACACCACATGGACTGTAGTGGTTCAAGAAGGCAGCTCACCACCACCTTCTCAAGGGCAATTAGGAATGGACAATAAATGCTGGCCCAGCCAGTGAAGCCCACATCCTGTGAAAGAATAAAACAAACATCATACCATGGACCAGAAAACTAAGCTACAAATAAATCCAAAGGAAATTCAGGATAAAAACAGAATTACCTGGAAAAACTCAGCAGGTCTGGCAGCATCGGTGGAGAAGAAAAGTGTCGACATTTCGGGTCCACATGACCCTTCAACCGAAACGTCGATTCTTTTCTTCTCCACCAATGCTGCCAGACCTGCTGAGTTTTTCCAGGTAATTCTGTTTTTGTTTTGGATTTCCAGCATCCGCAGTAGTTTTTTGTTGAAATTCAGGATAAGTTTCTTTAGCTAAAGATGAATACCACAAATGCATTTAAGGGCAAGGTAGACTTTTTTTTATTTGCTAATGGGGTGTGGTTGCTGCGGGCTGGGCCAGTATTTATTGCCCATGTTCAGAAGGCATTTGAGAGTCAACCACATTGTTATGTGGCCTGGAGTCACATGTAGGCCAGGTAATTTCTTTTCCTAAAGGACATTAGTGAACCAGATGGGATTTCACAACAATTGGCAGACTTTTATTGAATTCCACACCTACTGTGGTGGGATTTGAACCCAGATCCCCAGAGCACTAGCCTGGGTCTCTGGATTACCAGTCCAGTGACAATACCACTATGTCACCATCTCCCCTTGAGGCAGATAAGTACATGAGGGAGAAAGGAATAACATGTTATGTTGATAGGATGAGATGAAATACAGTGGGATGACACTTGTGTGGAGCATAAACACCAGTACAGACCAATTGAGCCAAATGACCTGTGCTGTACATTCTAGATCACTTCCAAAATCTGAACTTCAACATCTTTCACAACATTTTTACATTCAATGCTTGGTCACTCAGTAATGCTTTACAACATTTAAATCAGTCAACACACTTAAGTACACGAACAGGGCCATTAAAACAAAATGATCTTATATGTAATTTACCATAAAAACTTATCAAACCTGGAGGATATATGCAATCTTATCAGCACGAATATAATGCTGCACTGAGAGCTGTGGAAATATACTCAATTTCAATCTTAAGATCCACTGGTATGACACAAAATGTAGATACACAGAGTTTCATCTGGGAATGGAATTAAGTCCCTTACATGACTCCAATGTCCAGATGAAATGGCAATTCTACGGGTGCTATTGACCAAACATGGAGGAGTTCATCTTTCGTGGTTCAAGTAGCCTTGAAGAACTGGGCTAAAAGCAAAATACTGCGGATGCTGGAAATCTGAAACAAAAACAAAAATAGCTGGAAAAACTCAGCAGGTCTGACAGCATCTGTGGAGAGGAATACAGTTAATGTTTCGAGTCCGTATAACTCTTCATCAGAACTTCATCTTCTGATGAAGAGTCATACAGACTCGAAATGTTAACTGTGTTCCTCTCCACAGATGCTGTCAGGCCTGCTGAGTTTTTCCAGCTAGTTTTGTTGTTGTTGTTAAAGAACTGGGAACCAGGCAGTCTTGTAATTGAAGTTGAGGGCATTGAGTAATACATCTCGACACTTACCAGTGATCTTGTGGAAGTTTCCACATGTTAACAATTACAACATTCTAAGATATTGCCCTTTGATTGTGTAGGGCTGTTGAGGTGAGCTTCTATTTTTCATAGTTAAGGTTTTTAAACTGCCTGTTCACCTAAAATTTTGGAATGTGCAAAATGTTTCTGAAGGAGTCTGAAGCATCTTTAAAAGTCAATAGCAGAAATCTTTAAACACCAAAAACATGGCAGTTGATATATTTACAGCATATACCAAGCAAATTAAAAAGGGAAGGAAGATAAAACAGACAATTATGATTCAGCCTAATGCATTCAAGAGCAGCATCGTACATCATCACAGACAGCTGGTACATGAGGGGTTGTGATTTTTATACTCCTGTCATCAAGAATACATCTCTGTGCCCACTCTGATCTTTGACGTCATGTAGGAAAGGATCAAGCTAAAATTAACGTCGCACTGTGATCCAGCTCCTGTTTGGTCTGGTTAGATCAGTGATTGGTATTGTTCAGATTGAGTTATGTAGAGCTGCTGAAAAGGAGGCCTGCCAATAAAGCACTGAATATGGACTTGGCAATATAAACATACTAAGACTGTGGTATAAACTCAGCTATTGAACATAACATATTGAACATGCTAGATGAAACCTGACTAACATGGAAATATTGCAAAACTTATGTGACTGTTACATTCATTTAAACTTTTGCGGACGATTCAGAGTTAACTCACCTATTCCATAATCACCATATTCATCCTTTTGATGGTATTTACCGTATCTTTGCAACTATCATTAGATGGATTAGCATTCACAATATATCTCTGTGTTCACTTTGATCTTTGATGTCTTGCAGGAAAGGGTCAAGCTGAAATTCATTTAATGTTGTACTGTGATCTTGCTCCTCTCTGATCTGGTTAAATCAGTAATCGGTATTGTTCAGATTGGGTTTTGTGGGGCCGCTTGAAAGCATTTTAAGCAATTTAGGCTGTGTCTGTAACTTTACTGATGAATGATGTATGTCAGTGCTGGATGGGGAGAGGGAGATGCAAGAAACATGGAAAGATTTACAACACAGAAGAAGCTCTTTTGACCCATTGTGTCCATGCTGGATATATTTGTTGGTTAATACAGATCACATATTAAAATTTTCAATGCAATGTTTCTTACATATTGTGTAGGGTTTAATATTCGCATATTTTACAATTCATATAACGTACTGAATAAAGATGCACTTCAGAAGCAGCCAGCATTTCCCACTAAACAAATACAACAAACTTATTTCTTCCACCCCAATTTCCCCCTCTCCTGTCCTGATTTTGAGGAGTCTTGTTGGGAGTTCAGTTCCATGGCCACTAGAAGCCCTCCAATAAGTCACTCGAGTGGCCACTCTTCACAGAGTACCGGCAGAGTATTTCTTAAATGGTGAGAGGTTGGGGAGTATTGATATCCAAAGGGACCTGGGTGTCCTTGTTCATGAGTCACTAAAAGTTAACATGCGGGTGCAGCAAGCAATTAGGAAGGCAAATAGTATGTGAGCCTTCATCATAGAGTCTTGGTGAGACCTCACCTGGAGTATTGTGTACAGTTTTGGTCTCCTTGCCGATGGAAGGATATACTTGCCAAAGAGGGAGAGAAAAAGAAGTTCACCAGCTAATCCCTGGCCTGGCAGGATTGTCTTATGAGAAGCAATTGACGACACTGGGCCTGTATTCTCTAGCATTTTGAGGAACAAGAGGTGACCTCATTGAAACTTACAAAATTCTTACAGGGCTTGACGGGGTAGATGTGGATAGGATGTTGCTCCTGGCTGGGGGACTAAGACCATGGGATAAATTCTCAGAATAGGAGGCAGGACATTTAAGATTGAGATGAGGAGGAATTTCTTCACTCAGAGGGTGGTGAATCTTTGGATTCTCTACCCCACAGGGTTGTGGAAGCTCAGTCATTGAGCATGTTCAAAGCGGAAATCGATAGATTCCTGGATACTAATGACATCAAGGGATATGGAGATAGTGAAGAAAAATGGCGTATGATCAGTCATGATCTGCTTGAATAACAGAGTAGGGTCGACGGGCTGAATGGCCTACTGCTGCTACTATTTCCTAATGTCCACAGAGAAACCAGGTTGTGAGAGTGTCAAAACAGATTATTGAACACAACAGGGGAAGTAGGGTGTGTAAGAGCATCAAAGCAAAGATTGCTCCTGTTCTGCCCAGATACTCAAATATGTCAACAGGAACCCTTGCTAATTATTTCCCTTCTATTGTATTGCCTTGGCTGGGAATTTCTCAAGCCTTCGAAGAAGAAAGTCTTTTTTTTTTGGCTGTGCACCAACTGGACCAGAACTGAATGAGATTACAGGACCTCAAGCAAATAGCATATAGTCTCTCCAGTCCCTCAAGGTAGACGATAGCTTGACCATTACTAATGAAAGGCAACATATAACTATTGAAGAAAATGTTCGCAGCTGGAGATTGCAGGACAGAACATTTTATTGACATCACAAGATACAAAATAGAAAGCAATATTTTCACAATGAAATGTTAACAAATAAAAAATACAGTAGTTCTACTCTGTATACAGCCAGCTTGGCTTTGGTCACTGCAGAAGTTTGGCTCCTGCAATACCCCTCTCCAATAAAGCAGTATGAGTAAGTGACCATTACATAAGATTTCATTGTTAGCTAAGGTTTACTGTATAAGTACAGAACTTTTGACCACAAACTGTTGAACATGGTAACATTGCCATGAGCGTAAATGTCACCGAGCAGTATAATGTAACACAAACCTTAAAAATGGTAATTATAGAAATATTCCCTTCAAACTGACAAAATGGCAAACAATTATTTTGCAGCATTTTACAACACATTTACGTCAGAAGTTTTCATTCCAAAAAATGGAACAAGCAGATAAACAGACACACAAACAAGATGTCACTTGCATGAGGCACAGGACAAACATGTACTATTCAAGCTTAAAAAGAGGTTGCATGGAAACTCTGGGAGCTTTTCTACATTTCTCTGAAATATTTTGGCAGATCTGATAGAACCAGTGGCTTTTAGCATTGAATATTGCATAGTTCACAGATGTACTATTGCACAGGTAAAGGCCAAGTTCAAAGCTCAAAAGCTGAGAATTCATTAAAACATTTTCAAACTGAAGGCCAGACTGCATGACAGGGAAAAACTGTCAGGGGAATTATCTTCAATCATGAAACTGGACAGAGAGTAAAATCCCACAAGCAGTAGCAATTAAAATATTTTTATTTTTGGTACACTCAAGATAAAATAATTTATGAAAACGGGTCAAGAAAAAAATTATGCCCTCAGAGTCCTTTCCCATAAACCTCATGGAGGTTGCCTATCTGATAAATCTCCCTGAAGGTTCAATACTTGACCTCAAACATAAACAAGTCTGTGTGAATGACTCATTTTTAGTTTTCGTGGCATATATAATTTTCCTGTAGATTTTCACCATACACTACATTCATTATAGACATCCAGTCATAAAAAAATTCTAGATAAGGATTACTAGTCACAACTTGCAACAAGAAATTTCATTTCAGTCTATATTATTGATGAAAAATCATGCACTTTCTTCCGTCAAAATTCAAACACACAATTACCAACTCTGTAGTGAAACGGTGAGGAAGGAACTGAAAATTGGCGTAGCTTGAAACCTCAATTCAGAAATTAAACTATTATATAGACAAACTGTTATACAGACAAAAAAGGAATGGATTTTGCAAGGCATAATAATGGATACTGAATGTCAAAGACAAGGCAGACAGATATTCTGTATTCAATACTTATACACACAGCTAAATTACAAACAACACGTCGATTTAACACATGATTCATTTATAAAAAATAGATGTACTTCTTTACATAAATGTAAAAATACAGACATTTATCATATTAAAACAGTACAACACAGGTCACGTTTTAAATTCCTAACATTAAGGAGAAAAGGAAATTTCATAAATAAATGGATAAGATCATATACATGTTCAAATCGTATTTTTATCTGAAGTCTCTGTTTACACTGGACCGCCATGCAGTCAAAGCTGTTTGATCCTCAAGTACATTCCACCTCACTGGCCCCAAAATAATCTTACATAAGAGCTATCACTAGATTTGCACATCTCTTTAGTTACCTTTTGCTATCTGTTTTACAACAGCTGACTTCTTATCTAGAACCAACTCTGAGGTGACATTAGGGAAAGTTTTCCTCCAATGCCATCATAAATAGGAATGCTGGGCACATCAACAGAACTCCATCACTACTATATGCAAACTAACCGCTTTTCATATTACTTTTGTGTATGTTTTTCTATTTTCCATCAGTTCCCACCAAGGAGGGAACATAGGGGTGGCAGAGATGGATGGGGACAAGTCCTATATGACCCTCTTGAGGAAACCAGCCAAACCAATAAGGAGTTTCTATTCTCACAAACAAGTAATATACTGAAACAACATGCGATAAAGAATGTTGATGTCAATACTAATACAATGTATGCTCAAATTTGTGCTGCACTTCATCCTCGAAGGTACTAACTCACAATGGGACACCCCCGCACAAAAGCATATTTTGCATCACAAGTAACTGAATAATGATCAGAAGTGAAAACCTTGATAGATTTGTTTTCCCACTACTTAGCTCAAGGGAAAGGCTATTTGGAATATCTCCAATACTGCCCCAAATGGAACCATGACACAGCAGGGACAGTCCTGGGTTCTAAACTGCAGGTTGCATTTAGCAACCAACCTAGCAGGGAAACTCTTGATTAATCTTCGGATGTTGTGGTTGAGTGGAACCATATATGTTTCAATGGCTCAACAGAGGAGAAATTCAACTTAACTCTAAAAGGAAATGAAAAGAAATATTTGCATTTATATGGCACCTTTTATAACCACAGGATGTCCCAAAGTGCTTAACAACTAATGAGGTGCCTTCAAAGTGTCGCTACTGTTGCAGTATAGGAAATACAGCAGCCAAGATCCTATCAACAGCAATGCGATAGTGAGCTGATAATCTATTTTTTTTAATGTTGATTGAGGAATAAAACAGGCAGGACACAAAGGATGACAACTATGCTTCTTCAAAACAGTATCATGTGATCTCTGTGCTTTTGAAAGCAGAGTGTTGGTTTTATGCCATATCCAAAAGAAAAACCAGCACTGGAGTGCCACATTTTTGTGCTCAAGTCTCTGGGACTTGAATCCACAAACATGTGAGTTGAAGCAACAGCATTATCAATTGAGCCACAGCTGACATTTGGATGATGGATAATCTCAAAACAGGCATCTTTCATACATTAAACTTGCAATAATCTTCAGCCAGAAATGTAGAGTGGATGACCACCTCGGCCTCCTCCATAGGTCCTCAGATCACAGATACTAGTCTTCAGCCAATTCGACTCATCACATGATATCAAAAAACGGCTGAAGGCACAGGATACTGCAAAGGCTTTGGGCCCTAAGAATATTCCGGCAATAGTGCTGAAGATTTGTGCTCCAGAACTTGCTGTGCCTGTAGCTAAGCTGTTCCAGTACAGCTACAACACTGGCAACTACTCAGTTATGTGGAAAATTGCCCATTTATGTCCTCAGCACGAAAAGCAGGACAAATCTAACCCAATCAATTACCGCCACATTAGCCTACCCTCCATCATCAGTAAAGTGATGGAAGGGGTCATCAACAGTGCTATCAAGTAGCACTTGCTTAGGAATAACCTGCTAACTGACGCCCAGTTTGGGTTCCGCCAGGGCCACTCAGCTCCGGACCTCATTACAGCCTTGGTTCAAACATGGACAAAAGAGCTGAACTCACGAGGTGAGGTGAGAGTGACTGCCCTTGACATCAAGGCAGCATTTGACTGAGTGTAGCATCAAGGAGCCCTAGCAAAACTGGGGTCAGCGAGAATCATGGAGTAAACTCTCCACTGGTTGGAATCATACCTAGCAGAAAGAAAGATGGTTGTGGTTGATGGAGGTCAGTCATCTCAGCTCCAGGACATCACTACAGGAGTTCCTCAGGACAGTGTCCTAGGCCCAACCATCCTCAGCTGCTTCATCAATGACCTTCCTTCCATCATAAGGTCAGAAGTGGGGATCTTTGCTCTTTATTGCACAATGTTCAGCACCATTTGCAACTCCTCAGATACTGAAGCAGTCCATGTCCAAATGCAGCAAGACCTGGACAATATCCAGGCTTGGGTTGACAAGTGGCAAGTAACATTCACGCCACACAAGTGCCAGGCAATGACCATCTCCAACAAAGGAGAATCTAACCATCTCCCCTTGACATTCAATGGCATTACCATCACTGAATCCCCCACAATCAACATCCTGGGGGTTACCATTGACCAGAAACTGAACTGGACTAGCCATATAAATACAGCGGCTACAAGAGCAGGTCAGAGGCTAGGAATCCTGCAAAGAGTAACTCATTTCCTGACTCCCCAAAGCCTGTCCATCATCTACAAGGCACAAGTCAGGAGTGTGATGGAATACTCTCCACTTGCCTGGATGAGTGCAGCTCCAACAACACTCAAGAAGTTTGACACTGTCCAGGACAAAGCAGTCTGCTTGATTGTTTGTGGATGGGGTGCCATTCGCTCCCTCCACCACCAACACACAGTGGGAGCAATGTGTACTATCTACAAGGTGCACAGCAGGAACTCACCAAGGCTCCTTAGACAGCACCTTCCAAACCCACAACCGCTACCATCTAGAAGGACAAGGGCAGCAGACAGATGGGAACACCACCGCCTGGAAGTTTCCCTCCAAGCCACTCACCATCCTGACTTGGAAATATATTGTCATTCTTTCACGGTTGCTGGGACAAAATCTGGTAACTATCTCCCTAACAGCACTGTGGGTGTTCCTACACCACATGGACTGCAGTGGTTCAAGAAGGCAGCTCACCACCATTTTCTCAAGGGCAATTAGGGATGGGCAATAAATGCTGGCTTAGCCAGCCACATCCCATGAATGAGTCAAAAAAAGTGATTTTCACTTCCCCATCCATGGCACTGAGGCCAATTTCATCACTGCTACTATTCTCCTCACTGGAATAATTTAGTACAGTCTGCAGATCAAGCCTGGGATCTTTCTGATCTATATGGCTTTGCTATTCACTGGCTAAACTAGATGAGGTATTAGTGGTGTATTAATATTGTAAACTTAGCGATTTTCAGAAGGATAGAAACTGTAGATTTCTAGGTAGGTCATAACTACTAACCCTTGCCAAACCTATGAGGAGGCTATGATGGTCAACATAGATTTCTCCATTATGCTAATTGATGTCCATCTAAAGTCTGCTTCTGAGGGGAAGAGAAAAACAAGGGGTGAAGAAAAATTGGAATTTGATAGTTGAGAATATTGTACTCTAGGTGCCTTTATTCCTGTTAGAAACCAAATCTGTTGAAGTTACAGGGCAATTTAGCAGTCTCCGAAATGGTCAACATTTCCATGACATCACATTTGCACTATTGTTCAGCTAAAGCTCCATGGGCTGCAATTGGGTCATTTTTGTGCCGATTTGAATAGATAATGCACAAAATGTGGGCTCACTGGCTTCTCTCTCCACTTCTTCAAACTTGCAAAAGTGGGCAGAAAATGTTCCAATTGCTACTTAGCTCTTGGAACATTATTTTCGAATGTAAAAGAAAGGCTTGCATTTATATAGCACTTTTCATGAACACTGGACATCTCAAAGCACTTGACAGTCAATGAAGTACCATTTTAATTTAGGAAGCACAGCAGTTAATTCGCAAACAGCAAGCTTCAACAAACAGCACTGTAATAATGACAGGTAATCTGTTTGTGTGATGATTAAAGAGATACATATTGGCCAGGACACCAGGGATAACTCCCCTGCAAAATAGTGCCATGGGACCTTTTACATCCACCTGAGTGGTCAAGATGGGGCCTTGGTTTAACATTTCCCCTGAAAGGCACCACCTCCATCAGTGAAACACTCCCTTAGTACTGCACTGAAGCATCAGCCTGGATTGTGGTACTCAAGTCCTGGAGTGCGACTTGAACCCACAACCTTCTAAGTCAGAGGTAAGAGTGCTATCAATTCAGCCACGGCTAACACAAAATTCATGAACAAAGGCTACACTTTAAACAAACAAGAGCAGTTTTAAGTTTGGATACAATCTATAATAGAGATTGTCTTTCCAGGATGGTGGAGATGGAGGGGTGGGTGAGGAGACGGATGTGCGTCAATGCACTCGTCCATTTCCTCACTCAATTAAAAAAAGTGAAGCAAATAGGCTAGGTTCCCAAAAGTGGCTGGTTTCAAAATATTTTCTGGCAGCATTACTCAGTAAAATAATCCCACAAGGTGGCACAACAGTAAATTAAGTTTAATGGTCTTCTGCGAAGCAAACTAATGAAGAAAATCCTCTTCTAACCTTAAATTGTGTTCAGGCTTTGGCCAAGCAACCCAAAGTACACTTTCACAGAATAAGTAAGGCCAAGTACAAATGTCAAGTCAACACTAGTCTGCAGATCCCTTTCACAAACCATCAACAAGAGCTGTCTAGAGTAATAGGAGCACATGCACCAGGTTAGGAGCATTCCAGTCCAACCAAATATGTTTCGGGCCAACTGGTAAATTTGCTACCACCAAAATTGAAATGTGCAAAATAAAGGCTTTTTAAATAATGAAACCATTTTGTTTGTGAAATAGGTGAAGTGAAGCAACTCTGTTGAAATGGGCTGGTTGCTCACTGTTGACACCATCTATAGGTTTCATGAGTCACATCCTTGAAATCAGTTACTGTAAACCATCGCGGCCCTGCCGGCTTAATCCAAATCCCCTGTTCTTTCCTCTTAGACCTGATTTTTTTCTCCTTCAGGTACATATCCATTTTACTTTTGAAAGCTACTATTGAATCTGATCCAGCCACCCTTTCAGACAGTGTATTCTAGATCATAACTCACGGTGTAAAAAAAATTCACCTGATCGCTTTGGTTATTTTGCCAATTACTTTAAATTGGTTTTCTCTGATAACCAACCCCCGTCGTCAGCAGAAACAGATTCTCCCTACTTACTCTATCAAAACCCCTTCAAATTTTCAACACCTCTCTTAAATCTCCCCTAAAACTTTTCTGCTTCAAGGAGAACAATCTTGGCTTCTCTAGTTCCCTCAAATAATTGAAGTCCCTCACCTCTAGTTGCATTAGAGATACCAATGCAGTGTGTTCGACTGGTAAAATAAATTGTGGTGGAGTCCACTTTCTTTTGAAAGAAAATTTCAATCTGATTTTGTGTGTGTCGGTCTGTAGATAGTATAAATTATAACATTCCAAAATGGTTTGTTTTACTCATTCATGGGTTGTGGACGTTGATGGCTAGGCCAGCATTCATTGCCCATGCCTTGTCCTTCTAGGTTTATTTTATGTAACAGTTAAAGCAAGTCAACACCCATTTCAATTACAAGTTACATTACTTGCAAAAAAGTGCAAAGATCTAGAAATCCACAGGAGCCAGTCAACATCTGAAAGAGAATTACAGGTCAACATTTTAGACTGGACTTAATCAGAACCTAAAACATTGACCATCTTCTTATTTCAGGCTAGTGACCTACAATCTGTGTATTTATTCCAAAATTTCCAAGATTCATTGTCTTTTAAAAATCATTTGGATAATGCCCCACACCTTTCATTTTTGATTCCTGTTTTGTGCTAGAATGTGCTCATGTTTATGTTGTTTTTATGCTTTTTTTAATGTTTCTCCACAATTTGAATCAAATATCTGTGTGAGTTAATGATATCATAGCAGAAATAATCATCTATAGTTATTATAACCTTTCTGAGTAATCTCTGGCCTGCTATATGCCAATGGTGAATGTGATGGTGTTTAATAAGCATTGGTCCAGTCAGGTAATGTTTGCACCATCATGTTAAACATGGTTGTGAGCCTGACACTGCCCCTTAAATTTCTTGTGATTTACACGTCGCTCACAAAAATAAGTAGCGAGGCAGGAGTGGAACTTTTGCTATGTGGACAATGAGGTGGGAGAGTGTGGAATGCAGGTAAGACAAACCCATTTTCAGGTCTGCACTCAGCATCTTTTTCCTGTCTCCTAACAGTGAACGAGGAACAACACTGAAGGCAAATTCAGGATAAGCTTACTTGGATAAAAGCAAAATGCTGCGGATGCTGGAAATATGAAATGTAAACAGAAGTGCTGGGAAAACTCAGCAGGTCTGGCAGCAACTATGGAGAGAGAAACACGGTTAACGTTTCAAGTCAAATAGGAGTCGTATTCGACTCGAAACGTTAACTCTGCTTCTCAGTCCACAGATGCCGCCAGACCTGCTGAATTTTTTCAGCATTTTCTGTATATACGATATAAGCTTACTTGGTCTTGCCTCTCAACTACCTTTCATTTTTAAAAAGTATATTATACAGGAGTATTCATATTGAGGGTTTCGTCACCACACAATCACCTTGCGAAACATCGCATATTCACCATTGGTATATAGCAGATCAGGAGGTTACTCAGAAAAATGGATCAAATTCAGGCTGCATATTTTATATATATTGTGTATATAATACATAGATGGATATTTCTGCTATAATATAATTTCCTTGCAAAAACATTTGATTTAAATAGTGGATAAACATATAAATATTGTACAAAACAGGGGTTAAAAATAAAATGTGGGGCATTTTTAACAATTCATTCATTGGATGTGAGCATTGCTGCCTATCTCTAATTGTTCAGAGGGCATTTAAGAGTCAACCACATTGCTATGGGTCTGGAGTCACATGTAGACCAGACTAGGTAAGGAAAGCAGATTCCATTCCCTAAAGGGCATTAGAGAACCAGTCATTATTAATTCCAGATTTTTAAAATTCAAATTCCACCATCTGCTATGGTAGGATTTGAACTCAGGTCCTCAGAGCATCACCCTGGGTTTATGGGGTTACTAGCACCAGTGACAATACCACTACACCACCCCCTCCCCCAATTTCCCAAGAGGGTCATCAAACACAAGGCAATAAACTTGGTGTGCATTCTACGTACAGAGTCACAGTGATCCAACACCATATGGAAGTTGCAAGGCAAAGGCAATTTTAAAAGTGAGGACGACTTTTTCAAAACCAAACTTGAAACAGATATAGCACCTGCTGCATAAGAGGTTACTCCTGGTGTTAAACTAATACTGATACTCTCTCTTTAAAGTTTTCCCTTACTTTATGATTTAAACAATTATAACAGAGAATAAATCGAAGTCAGTCATAGAGAAAACATTTATCTCTTAGTCAAAAGATGCACGCAGCATACTGTCCTCTTCCCCCACCCCACCCCATTGCAATAGTCTACAACTTCTCCAAAGTTTATTTAGTCCTGAAACTCTTAATATAGTCTGTTATATCCTTTATAATATCATTTCTATAAAACTAGAAAAATACAGAACTTTTGACTGATCAGAATGCCTAACTTTCATTTTGCCAGATTTTAATCAGTTCTCTGACCAAGAAACACATCAGGTCGACCCTTCTTTTCACTTCAACTGTCCTCTCTGGTAGCTTACTTCACAAGTCTGTAACACTATATAAATACTACATCTCTGTTTGACTCCACTTCCCTTTTTCCTGACTTCCCAAAGGTCACTATAAGAAACTTGCCACAACCTCAATTGTCAACACCCTTCTCAAGACTGAAAGGTTATTCAGGTCACCTCCTTCGAAAAGTGCCAGCCAGTGGGAAAGGGCGAGAGTTAGAGGAAGTGGCACCAAGAAATGTTTTGACATGACTTACAGCACGCTCGCAGAAGTGAAGAAAAAGGTTTCAATACGCTATGATACTTTTTAGGCCTTAAGAATGACCTACACTGGTTGCTGTACAATGCAATCTACAGAAAGTGCCATTTTGGAACTGCAAAGTGCATTAAAAAGGTTAAAAACATTACTCTGGTCTTAAGATGGCCTCAGAAACAGAAGCTGCACCTATCTCTGTCTATCTATGGCTGTGTTGGATGTGACCACACATCATTCCTTCTGTCTTTGCATAGGTTTATTGTGCTGCTAGTGATGCAAACCAGGTCGAATAAAACATCAGGCATCCCTAGTCCAAACAAAAACTCAAGTCAACTTAAAAATAAGTGACCAACTTTCCCTAAACAGAAACACAGATACTTCTAGCTTTTAAGATAAACGAACCAGAATGCCCGTTTTTAAAAGTGATAACAGTTTAAACAGGGAAAGAAAACCGAGCCTCACATGGTGTTTCTCTTTCATTGCAATGTAGACACACACACACACACAGAGGGACACCCTGGGGGTCTGTGACACAGGTCCTGGTGGAGATAGCAGCGTTGGCCTTGACCCCCTTCTTTCAAATGAAGTGGATCCAGCCGTTTTCCCACTCCTTGGGCAGGGAGATTTTGAACTTGTGGCTTCGCACCTGGTAGTCGGAGCCCCTGTTGTTGTCCCAGTACTCCCGCCCCGCCACCAGGTAGCGGACGGCGAACTGCAGGGTGCCGCCCGTGTCCAGCAAAACGGGGGCCACCAGCTTGAAGGAGAAGGTGTCGGTCTGGCTGTCCGCCCAGTGGGCAGCGTGGGAGGCGGCGACGTCCACGAAGGACCTCCACTGGTTGAGGGTGTACCTGACCAGCACCTGCTTCTCGTAGGCGAGGTTCCGGACCCGCACCACCCCCAGGACGCTGAACTGGTCGGTGGAGACGCTCTCCAGGCAGACCCGCTGCAGCCGGAGCCGCTGCTGGAAGTCGGCCGAGCCGCCGGGGTTGGCGAACAGGGGCTCCAGCAGGTGAGTGGGGCCGTCCAGGAAGGCGGCCATCCGGCCGTGGCCCAGCAGGTGGCCGGGCGGCTGCCCCCTCAGCCTGGCCATCACCCGCTGGGGGACCTGGGGCAGGTCGGCGTCGCAGAAGTGCCTGACGGTGGTCAGCTCCAAGCCCAGGGAGTCTGCGAAGCGGACCTTTTTGCTCCTGGCCCCGGTTAAAACGGTGGCCGCCCGGTCTCCCGGAGCCGGCAGGGACTTGGCTCTCCTCCTCTGGCCGGGGCTGGGCGCCCTGGTGCCGGCGGTGGTGCTGCTGCTGCTGCTGGTACTGGCCTCCCGGCTGCGCGGCTTCTCGCACTGACCCTTCCCCTTGCAGCCCTCCGGCAGCTCCGTGTCCTCGGCCAAGCTCCCGTACAAGCCGGCGATGCAGCTGTGGTTCCGCGGCATGCACAAGCCCGATTGCACCGCTGCCTTCTCCATGGGTGATGACGGAAGCGGAGGGGGTGCAGATTTGGGGGGGGGGTGCAGGTTGTTGGGGGGTGGGCAGCAGTTTCAGGGCCAGCCCCGCTTCGCCAGGAACTGCATGTTTATTTTTAGCACTGGAGAAGGAGCCACCGCCGCCGCCGCCACAACATCATCTTCTTCGGACAGCGGGACATACCTGCAGCCAACACACTGGCTG